>NC_091471.1:13795035-14162535 GCF_036971445.1 Narcine bancroftii
TGGCCATCCTGCTGGTGCTGGGTAGCGGAGAGAGAGAGAGAGAGAGACGAACTGCCCTGCCTGGCACCGAGCGCAGCCGGTCACCCCAGCAGCCAGCGGAGCTCGCACTCGCTCCGCACGTCGCCCTGCTCAGCCCAGCCTGTGGAGGGAGGGGAGGGGAGAGGAGGGGAAGGGGGAAGGGAAGGGAGGGCGCAGGGGAGGGGAAAGGGGAGGGCGAAGGGAAAGAGGAGGGGAAGGAGAGGAGGGGAGGGTGGAGGGAGGGGAGAGGAGGGGAGGGGAGAGGAGGGGAAGGGGAAGGGAGAGGAGGGGAAGGGGAAGGGAGAGGGGAGGGCGGAGGGGAGGGGAGGGGAGAGGGGAGGGCGGAGGGGAGGGAAAGGGGAGGGCGAAGGGAAAGAGGAGGGGAAGGGAGAGGAGGGGAGGGTGGAGGGAGGGGGAGGGAGAGGGGAGGGGAGGGGAGAGGGAGGGGAGGAGGGAGGGGGAGGGGAGGGGGGTGGGGGAGGGGAGGGGAGGGGAGGGGAGGGGAGGGGGGAGGGGAGGAGGGAGGGGTGGGGGAGGGGAGGGGAGGGGAAGGGAAGGGAGGGCGGAGGGGAGGGGAAAGGGGAGGGCGAAGGAGAGGAGGGGAAGGAGAGGAGGGGAGGGGGGAGGGGAGGGGGAGGAGGAAGGGAGGGGAGGGGGGTGGGGAGAGGGGAGGGGAGAGGGGAGGGGAGGGGAGAGGGGGGGGAGGGGAGGGGGGGAGGGGAGGGGGGGAGGGGAGAGGGGAGGGGAGGAGGAAGGGGGAGGGGAGGGGGGTGGGGGAGGGGAGGGGGTGGGGAGGGGGAAGGGAGGGGAGGAGGGCGAAAGGAGGGGGAAGGGGGAGGGAGGAGGCGGAAAGTGAAACATTCTCACTGGGTCTAAACGCTCTCTTTCGTGCAGAACCGCACACACTCTTCTGAACCACGGTCTCCCCCCATAACCTGGGTGAGCGGATCCAGAAATAAAAAGCACAGAAACCGAGCTAGAACAGGGCAGTCTGCACACACGTGATCGCCCCGGGGGGGGGGGGGGGGGGGGGGGGGGGGGTGGGGGGGGGGGTTGTGGGGGACTCAGCAGGTCAAACAGTTGCCTTTGATGTAGCCAAGGGAAAGTTGCAGGACCAATGTTTAGGTTTCGAGCCCTTCATCCTGATGTGAGCAAAATGCAGACGGGCGCCCGAACCTTTGTGTGTCCAGGTATGCCTGGATGAAGGGCTCAAACCCCAAACAGTGGTGAGAGGGCTTTCTCCAGCATTCTGGGGCTTTAAACCCTGAAACTGAGCTTTTGGCCCAACCACACAGCCCAGGTTTTCGAACAGAGGAATTTCAGAATTTATTGTCGTGGACGTGTCACGAAAGTCGCTGTTCTGGGGCAGTATTTACGGTGCCAACGTCGCGGCCAATTACATTTCAAAATAAATACATACGGCAAGAAAATAGGAGAAGGGGAGGTAGGCAGCATGGTTTTGTACGTGGTAGATCATGTCAAACAAATCTTGCAGAGTTTTTCGAGGAGTTCATGAGGGGAAGGCGGTGGATGTTGTCTATTTGGCTTTTGACAAGGCTCCGAGTGAGAAGGCGGATGCATTAGGTATTAATGATGAAGTCGTGAAATGGATTCAGCAATGGTTGGATGGGAGATGCCAGAGAGGACGGGTGGAATTGGAGGCCGGTGACGAGTGGAGTGCCTCTGGGTCCACTGCTGTTTGTCATATATATTAATGATCTAGATGGCAAATTGGGTTAGAAAATTTGTAGATGATACAAAGGTTGGCAGCGAGGAAGATTGTCAAAGCTTACAGGTGATAGAGGACAGTGAGAAGAGTGGGCTCAAAGATGGCAGATAGAGTTTGATAAATGTGAGGTGCTACATTTTGGTAGGACCAATCAAAGTAGGCCATACTCGTTAAATGGAAAACAATTGAGGAGTGCAGTGGAACAAAGGGATTTAGGGGTCATGGGACATAATTCCCTGAAAGTTGAATCACATGTGGGTAGGGTGGTGAAGAAGGCATTTAGTATGTTGGCTTTCATAAATCAGAGTATAGAACACGGGATGTTATGTTGAAATTGTATAAGGCATTGGTGAGGCCAAATTTGGAATATGGTTATATGGTCTGTGGCAGGGGGAAGAAGCTGTCCTTGTGCCATTGAGTGCTCATCTACAGGCTCCTGTACCTTTTTCCTAATGGTAGCAGAGTGAATAGGGCATGGCCTGGGTGGTGGGGGTCCTTAAGAATAGAGGTGACTTTCTTAAGACACCGCCTCAGGTAGATGTCCTTGATGGAGTGAAATCTGATGCCCCTGATGTCGCATGCCGAGTTAACAACCCTCTGGAGAATGCTCTCCAGAGGACACCTGTAGAAATTTTTGAGAGTCTTTGGTGACATACCAAATCTCCTCAAACTCCTCATGAAGCATAGCTGCACACTCTTGTATTTAGACGGTAGCAGGCCTTTTCGACCCTGTGCTGCTGGATTACACACAATTGACCTACAACCTCTGGCATGTTTTTAACGGAGTCAGCAAGTCACACAGAATTCTTTATGTAGCAGAGATCAGGGGTGCAGTGCTCACTTTTTAGGGGCCGGAGATCACCAGAAATGGCAACAAGGAGGTGCCGGAGCTGCCAATGAGGTGTTTGGAGCAACATTCTGGTGATCTCTGGCAGCACTGGCAAATATGAAGATACATAACCAACATTTTGGGACCTTTGCTCTTCATCAAGTATGAGTTAAAAGGAGGCAGGTGTCTGAATAAAATGATGGAGGGAGGGGCAGGAGGATGAGCACAGGCCCATTGGTGGATGGGGTGTGAGGCCACAGGAGAAAGAAAGGTGAAGTGGTGAATTCGAACTCAATTTTAACAATTAAGAAAAAGTTGGACAGGTACATGGGGTATGGAGGACCATGGCCTGGGTGCAGGCCAGTGCAGAACAATAGTTCAGCATAAACTAGAAGGGTCGAAGGGCTTGTTTTCTGTGATGTAATGTTCTATGGCTTTATGAGCAGGAAGGGAAGCGGTGGGGAGGATCGTGGGTGGGGAGGTGGAGGAATTGACAGCTGGGGAAGTCAGAGGGGGAAGGTGGAGGGTTGCAGCAGTCAGAGGGTGGAGGTGGCAGGTGGGACACCCCTATCCACCTGACCTCCTTTTGCCTGTGGCCCTCCCTCCAATACCTTTTTTTTTGGGGGGAGGGGGCCTGACTGCCTTAAGCTCATACCTTGGCAAAGGTCTCAGGCCCGAAACTTTGGCTATGGATCTTTATCTTTGCTACATAAAGAAGGCTGTGTGACTTGCTGCGTTTCTCCAGTGTAAGCTACAATCACAGCATTTGCATATTTTTGTGTTTAACTCAAAACCTCCAGATGCTAGCGTCAAGTGCAATGAACGAAGGTGCTGGAGAAACTCAGCAGGTCACGCAGTATCCAGAGGAAGTAAAGGGTGACCTTCGTTGGTTCCCTTTTACTTCGTACGGCTGGGGCCTGACATGCTGAGTATCTCCAGAACATTAGTATATTTGGAATGGTCTTCCGTTCTTACTTCTTCAGTTCACTCAGTAGTGTAAGGAGCCACAGTTAACGCCACGCTGTTACAGCACCAGTGAACGGGGTTCAAATTTACCCCCCCCCCCCTACTGTCTGTAAGGAGTTTGTGCGTTCTCTCCCCGTGTCTGTGTGAGTTTCTTCCTAGTGCTCCAGATCCCTCCCCCCCACCCCACCATTCAAAATGTACAGGGGATGTAGGTCAACTGAGTGTAAATGGGTGGCATGAGCCAAAAGGGGCTGTTACTGTGCTGCATTGTCTAAATTTAAACTTAAACGTTTTATTTAAATTTTAATTCAACAAAATTATCTTTGTGGATAAGTAATTCATAGATACGGACCATTGATCCCACAACAGCAGCTGAGATTAGATTATGTTCTTAAAATCAACTATCAATTGCTAATAGACTCTCTTTAAATAGAAAATGACTTTTCTTATCCAATGCTTGTGACCCCAGGACCACACCACTGCCTTCTGAGAAAACTTCAAGGAAAATTAGAGATAGAGAGTACATGCCAGCATCCCATAAAGAATGTGAATGTGCAGAGGGACCTTGGGTCTAAATCCGTAGATCTCATAAGGTCACCGCGCAGGTGATTTGGACAGTTAAGAAGGCCTACGGGGTATGCTGGGCCTCATTAATCGGGGGATGTGGATGCTAAGGAGAGGGTGCAGGGGAAATTTACCAGGATGTTGCTTGGATTGGAGAACGTGTTATAAGAGGCAACAGTGCTAGGACGTTTCCCTTTTGTACCGAAGAAAGATGAGAGGTGACCTAATTGAGGTCAACAAGATTAAGGGAGGCATAGATAAAGAAGACAGTCAGCACCTTTTTCCCCCAAGGCAGAAGTAGCAAACCCCAGAGATCATCTGTACGAGGTAAAGGGAGGAAAGTTTAGGGGAGACATCAGGGAGAATTTATTTTACACACAGTGAGTTTTGGGTGCCTGGAATGCATTGCCAGGGGTGATAGAAGAGGCTGGAATAGGGGCAATTAAGAGGTCAGGCAAGCAGACGGGTGGTAGAGGGTTATGAGGTAGGGAGCCATTTGTTTGTTTTTCTGGTATATACAGGTCGCCACAACATTGTGGGCTGAAGGGCCTGTAATGGGCTGTAATGTTCCATGTTCTACAAAAAAAATTGCATATCTTTCTTCCTGGATAGAAGTTAAAATAGATTTTTTTTTAAACTCTGCAGATGCTAGCAACCTGGACTAAAACCTAGAAAGCGGCGATTGGGGTGAGAAGTAGAATATTAACCCAGGGGTGGGGGAAGAAAAACTGAGCTGCTCATGTAAAGTGATGGATCCCATCTGCTCCAGCTGCCACTGCAGTGATAACCAGCAAAGCTAATGAATCGTGAATATCACCTCGCATCAAAATTCTGTGCATGTCTTGGTACAAAACAAAAATGCCACATCGGATGTGCAAAAGCACGACCCCTCACTTTCACAAAAGTATTTGTCTCTAAAGAGAGTTTAAAAAATAAACTGCAAAATTGGCATGTTCTTTGTTAACTTCCACCTCGGGTCCCAACAAACTCAAAATAGGGTTAGTCCCATTAGTGGGATAAGAAAGAATTTAATCCACTCACATTTTTTAAGTACAGCACGGCAACTGGCCCTTCCAGCCCATGAGGCCATGCTGCCCAATCACATCCAATTGACCAACAATTCCGGTACATTTTGAAGGGTGAGAGGAAACCGGATCACCTGGAGGAAACCCATGCGCACGCGGGGAGAACATAAAACTCCTCGCATACCGCGCTGCATTCGAACCCGACTTGCTGCACATAAATAATTACTGCCACAAATAAGCCATGCAACTCTCTAAATACAATGTGTAATTAGGTACTTACTCGATATTGCACTGAACCCAAAATAAAATTACTCCCTTTCCATCAGGCTTCATGCCCTGGCAGATTCGAGAACTGTTTCTTTCTCAACTTTATCAGGAAATCTGATTTGCCTTGGCTCTCTACCAACTGATCTGTCTTTATGGCTCTGTTGTTTTTTATGCTGTGTGTTACCTGCTGTGCTTTGGATGAGATGTGTTCTGGTTGCTCGCAGAACAAGTCAACTTTATTGTCATCTGATTGCACAAGTACAATTCCACACCGCAGCGTTCTCTGGTCCTCAATGCAAAATTCGCAGACACACAACCAGACATAAGACATATTCAGACAATTAAGGCACATGCAGAAAAAGTATTCTTATATACAAATAAATAAATAAATAGATAAATATTGCTTTGTATGGTTAATGCCAGAGTTCCTTTGGTCGTTCAGCGTTCTCCCTGCCCGTGGGAAGAAGCAATTCCTCAGCCTAGTCGTGCTGGCTCTGATCCTCCTGTATCTCTTCCCCAATGGAAGCAGCTGAAAGATGCTGTGGGCCGGGTAGAAGGGCTCCTCAATGATTTGGAATGCCCTCTTCAGACAATGATTGCCGTAGATCACATCAATGGGGGTTGGGGGAGGGAAACTCCAGTGATCCTCTCTGCCACTCTTATGGTCCTGTGGATTGACCTCCGATCCATTTCTCTGCAGCAACCGTACCACACTGTGATGTAGCTGGCCAGGATGTTCTCAATAGAGCTCCTACAAAAGATTGACATAATAATGGCTGGTAGCCTTGCCCGTTTCAGTCTTCTCAGGAAGTGTACTCGTTGTTACACCTGACAAGTGAGGAAATGTTGAGTGTTCACATTAGGTCACTAGTCAAGTGAACTCCAAGGAACATGGTGCTTTCCACTCTCGCCACTAGAGTTTTTGATGTGTAGAGGAAAGTAGCCGTTCCTGGTCCTCCTTAAGTCCATGATCATCTCCTTCATCTTGTCTACGTTGAGACTCAGTTGTTACTGTCGCACCAATTCGTGACATTTCACGTCCCTATAGTGGGACTCATCGTTGTTGCTGATGAGGCCAACACTGTTGGGTCAATAGTGTGAACAGGAGCGGGATGAGCACACAGCCCTGAGGTGCACCAGTGCTCAGTATGACTGTGCTCGATATTCTGCTACCGACCCGGAGAGCCTGTGGTCTTTCCATTAGGAAGTCCAGAATCCAGTTGCAAAGCGGGGTGTTGAGTCCCAGTGAGGACAGCTTCTCCACCAGCCTCTGGGGAATTAATGTATTACAACACGGCACTGAAGTTGATGAACAGCAGCCTGGCGTATGAGACATCGTGGGCCAGGATGGAGTGAATGGGCAAAGCTATAGCATTGTCTGTGGAACGGTTCCTTCTATGGGCAAATAGAAATGGGTCCAGCATCTCTGGGAGGTTTGCTTTGATGTGTTCCATCACCAGATGCTCAAAGCATTTCATTAATGATGGAGGTCAGTGCCACAGAGTGATTGTCATTGAGGCCTGTTATTGGGTACATCAACCTCCATCATTGCATTTTTGGAACGTGTGTCAATGAAGTTGCACCTGAATTAGAAGAAACAGAATCGTTGAAGTTTCAGGTCTCGCTGAAGGTTCTGGTCTAAATCGTCAACGGTTCTTTTTCTCCCACGGATACAGTTCAACCCACCCACCGAGTTTCTCCAGCAGATAGTTTATTTGCGCTCCTGATTCCAGTGTCCATAGTCTGTGGTGTCCCGAGAAAGTAGCAGGAGGAGTACGCCACAGCCCTTAAGCTTGCCCCGTCATGATACATGATCATGGGTAATCTACCTCAGGACCTTTCACTGCAGTCAACCCGCAACCCTCAATCCCTCCACCTTTCAAAGGTTTTCGTCCTGTAACTACTACCTCCATGTCGCTCTGGGAAAGCGAATTCCAGTGATTAGCCGGCCTCTGGAAGAGGAACTATCGAACACTAGAGCACAGATACAGGTTTTTCAGCCCATCTAGCCTGTGCCAAACTATTATTTGGCCAACACCCCATCGACCTACACCCTGACCATACCCCTCCCATTCATGTACCTATTCAAATTTTACTTAAATGTCAAAATCGAGCCTGTGTTCACCATTTCAGTTGGCAGCTCATTCCACACTCTCACTACTCTCGGTGCGATGAAGTCTCCCCCTAACGTTCACCTTTCACCCTAAACCTATGTCCCTCGGTGGAAAAAGCCTACTTGCTTTTATTCTTTTGATACTCCTCCTAATTTTTACACCTCTATCAAATCTTCCCTCATTCTCCGAAACTCCAGGGAATAAAGTCCTAACCTATTTCACCTTTTTCCTGCAACTCAGCTCCTCCAGTGCCACCAACATCCTAGTAAATCTTCTCTGCACAGCTCATTGACATCTTTCCTGTCGTTATGTTGATGGCCAGAGAAGTAAATCCTACTGCATAGTTAATGGCTGTACACCCACTGCTTCCACAATGCAGCTCCACCGGACTCAGAGCTCAGTTCTCATTGCAGAGTATTTCCAAAAAAATTGTTTTTAATAATACAGCACACTAGAAGGTCCATCCAGTCCATGTTGCCATACAGTATTACACCCAATTAACCTCACAATCCTGTACATTTTCAAGGGTGGGGGGGAAACCAGGGCACCTGGAGAAAAGCCACACTGGTCAGGGGAAGAACGTATATAGTCCTTACCAACAGCACCAGATTCAAACCAATCGAAAGGGCCTTAGTACTTTAGTGAGTCCTTTGACAAGGTCCCACAAGGGTGGTTGGTTTTCTACTGACTACATTAAAAAAAAACTTATTTTATTTTTTCAGCCCATGGCCCTTCTTTCAATGTGCTGTGGTCCCCAGGGGGACCATTGAGTATGGCTGACCTAAACCTTCCCTACCTCACGCCCCTAGCCCTCTGTTGTTCTTGCATCCATGTGCCTGTCTGAGTCATTTAAATGTCCCCATTGTACCAGCCTCCAGCACCTCTCCTGACAATGCACTCAGGGCACCCACTACGCTCTGTGTATAAAACTTTCCCCTGGTGACTCACCTAAACTTTTGTGGTGATACACCACCAGCTTACTGCAGGGGGGGTGATCACAGACTACACCTGGCCAGATGTCAATCAGCCAACCTGAATAGACCTCTGGGGGGTAACTCCACCCAGCCGGGACATAGTCCTGAGCCGGCCTCTCCTGAGCCAGTCACTCGGGAACCACCATCGCAGTCACTACTGTAGCAGAGACTTTCAGCCAAATAAACCCTGTGGTACAGTCTTCAAGTTTGAGTCTGCTCACCGCTGCTGCAGGACATCACAACTTTCCGCTCGTTACCTGAAACAGACATCCTCTGAAATTGGCTACTCTTGACCCGGGGAGTAGGTGCTGGTTGTCCACCCTGTCCATGCCTCATCCTTGATCCTAGGAGATTGCTTAAGCTGGTTTGTGTGAGCGTGTCTGTGTTCTGATGAAGGTACATCAGCCTCCACACTAACTCTGTTTCTCTCTCCGAGGATGCTGCCTGACAAACCCTCTTTAATTTCAGTCTTCTTGTTTCTGATTCCTTTAATTTAAAAAAAAACAGAGGTGGCTTAATAGAGGTCACACAGAGGGCTGTGAATGCCTGGAATGCATTGCCAGGGATGATGGTGGAGGCTGAAACAATAGGAGCATTTAAGAGAGGTACATGGATGAAAGAAAAATAGAGGGTTATGAGGTAGGGTGGGTTTTGTTTTTGATAGGTATATATGGGTTGGCACAACATAATTGGCCGAAGGGCCTTTACTGTGCTGCAACATTCTATGTTCGAGAGAGGATAGTTCCCAGCAGCTCACTCCACAGTGTTGTAACCTGGTTGGTGGTGCCACTTTAAGAAGGCAGCCAACATCAGAAGAGACATCCCTCACTGCCCCCTCCCCTTCCCCCACATTCTCCAGCTATGCTCTCTCTTCCCTGCAACCTTCAGGCAGAAGGTACAGAAGCCAGAAGTCCAGCACCTCTCAGTTAGAAATGTTGGCAATGTATCTTTGTCTCCTATGGATGCTGAAAGACCAGCTGAGTTCCTCCAGCATTTTGGTGTGTTTTTACTACAGTCACAGTGTCGGCAGACTTTCGTGTTCCCCTCAGTTTTTATCCACATCTTGAATCTCCCTATCCTACCCAACTCTACTTCAAGACTAAAGATCTAACTGCACGACTGACAAAGCACGTTTTTGTTCTCCCAGCCAAAATCATCAATATTTATTGTTTGTATATTCTTCTCTTCCTTTTGTATATTCCCTCTCTCTTAAGTGTTAAAACACACCAATATCAATCTAATCACGTGGTGGGAAGCTGCAGCACATCAGCCTTTCATTGCATTTGTACTTATGATTGCAAGTGTGGCAGGGTGAGCTTAGTGGTTAGTGCAACGCTCTTACAGCGATCGGGACCGGGGTTCAAATCTGTAAGGAGTTGGCACGTTCTCCCCATGTCTGTATGTGTTTCCTCTGGGTGCTTCAGTTTTCTCCCACCCTTTAAAGAAAGCATACTGGGTGTGTCAATTGCATGTCATTGGGCTCGTGGCCTGTGTCCAAATTCTTTTTAAAACAATTATAACGATAAACCTTCCATTCAGCCAGTGTGTGGCGTGGTTAGTGCAATGCTATTGCCGTGGCAGCGACCCGATTCGAATCCGGCGCTATCTGTAAGGAGTTTGTACAATTTCTGTGCCAGCATGGGTTTCCTCCGGGTCCTCCGGTTTCCTCCCACTCTTCAAAAATGGACAGGGATTGCAATCCAATTTGTGTACTACTGGGCCAGAAGGACGGTATGTCTAAATCTAAATTTAAAACAGGCAGTAATCTAGTAAGCTGGTGAGTAAAGAAAATAAGAACATCAGGGATGGGAGTCAGCCATCCGACACTTCGAGCCTGCTCTACCATTCAATGAGATCACGGCCGCTCTAATAGGCTCATCTCCACCCACCTGCCATTCCCCCTATCCCTTAATTCCCCCACCCTAAAAACGTATCCAACATTGTCTTAACCAGCACTTCCACAGGATCCAAAGCCAACATGTGCAAACCATAGCTGGCTGACATTCATAGCATTGTAATCCGAGTCAAGGACTCAAATGTCACCCAATTCTCACATGATGAGCACGACAGTCCGTTCTAAAGGTGGCCAGCGGCTCGAGGTAAAGAGAAAAACAAAGAAAACATCAAAGAGGAGACTAAATCAGGGGTTTCCAAACATTTTCTTTCCACTCACCTCCCACCTTAAGTAATCCCTTGGTAATCACAGAGCACCTATGGCATGGTAAGTGAGCGGAAAGAAAAAAAAATTGAAAACCACTGGTCCAATCAGGCACCTTTGTACATACGGCAGCACTAAAGACTTGGGCCTTGAACAGGAAAGCCTGCAGTTGCAGGGGTGGAGGGCTGCAGGTCCTGGAAAAACTCAGCAGGTCGCACAGCAACTACTGGAAGTAAAGGGTAACCTCCATTTTGAGGCTGAGCCCTTGGAAGAAGATGGGGGGAGGGTGTGGGAAAGGGATGTGTGTAGGAGAGGGAGAGGAGTATAAGTAAGAGGTCATGGGTCTTATTCAACGTGTGAGGAGCAGCAAGTTCTAGGAGGTTGAAGGAGGGCCGAAAATGGTTCAGATTTCCTGATGACCATACAAAAGGCCTGAGAAATCAGAGAATAATTTGATTGTTTATGCCTGTTTGATGAGAACAAATTCTCTGGACTGAATGGACACCTTTGTTTTGTAAATTTCCAATCAATAAAAACAATTTTCCCTTCAACCTAAACCGAACTGCAAGCCATTATATTCCATTGTAGCACCAGACATTCTGTTTAAACAAACTTTCTGCTCAAAGTGCATCTATTGTTGACCTTGTGATTTGGCTTTAACCCAGATAGCATTTGGAATAATAGAATAATATAAGAGATCTAATTTAGGCTGGCATAATTAACGTAGTGGGTTAGCGTAACACTATTTCAGGATTTGAATCTTGTAAGGCAGGCCCCAGCACCCCCCCCCCCCAATGCATTTTGTCCTCGAGACGACAGCGACGAGGCGGAGGTGGTTGCCCACTGCTTTGCAGACCGTGGATACCTGACAATGCGCGGGTTCTTGTCACAGCTTATCCTGAGCAGTTGCGCAACTCTCTCATTTAGAGGCTGCCCCCCACCTCCCCCCCACCCCCAACTGGGGAAGCACACAGAGAAGGACATCCAGTGCTGCTGGAAGATCATCAGCTCGATGAAAGGTGTCCTTTGGTCTGCCCGAAACGTGTTGGTCTTCCAGCACAGCGAGATGTCAGTGAGGGAATGCTGCCAACGGGCACATTCCAGGCTGAAGTACTTGCTGAGGGACACAGTGAGGCCTGGAGCTGCCAGGGCAAGACCACGGCCCAGGGTCAAGCTGCTGCTGTGAATTCGGAGGCTGAGAACAGTGGTGACGAAGTCCTTCAAATATCAGAAGGGGAAGTAACCGCAAGGGACTGCATTAGTGGCAGTTGTGCGAGAGAATCATGATTTTTTTAAAATATAAACAATATTTACAGCACAGACTTTGCACTTTGTATTTATTTTTGTTATTGTGAATGAAGTTTAATTTTGGAAAAAAAAAGCTGTAACTGTGGGCAGTTGAATCCCCAGGAAATGATCTCCTGAGAGAGAGAAAAAAAAAGCCCTGCCCCATTCACGTCTAAAAGTGCTGGAGAAACTCAGCAGGTCACACGGCATCCATAGAATGCAAAGGGTAACCGACTTCGGGCCTGAGCCCTTCGTCAAGGTGTGAGCAAAAAGCAGGCAGGAGGCTTCAATAAAAAAGCATTGATTAAAGTGATGGCAATTCTTGTTTTCAAACACTTTCTTTCCACTCACATCTCACTTGAAGTAATCCCTAGGCCATCGGTGCTTTGTGATTAATAAGGGATTGCTTAAGGTGACATGTGGCTAGGACAAAAAGGTTAAGAATCACTGCTCTAGACCCAATTGTTACTGAAATATTTTGCTTGAGGAAAATCGTCATTAGTCCATTTCCTTTGGAGTTATGAAACTGTGCACATAACGAGTCAATTCGAGACGATTAAAACAGCATAAGGTGGTGTGTGAGTGGAAAGAATATGTTTGAAAACCACTGATATAAACCTACTCAAAAAACTAACCCTTCCCTATTTTACAAACATCTATTTTTCTTGCATCCATGTGCCTGTCTAAAAGTCTTTCAGATGTCCCTATTATACCATCCACTACCACGACCACCAGCAATGCATTTCAAGCATCCACCACTCTGAGTTAAAAAAAACTTAGATCTCTGACATCTCCCATAAACTTTCTTCCTCTCACCTTCAAGGCTTAAACCAATGTCCTTTGGTATTTTCTGCTTTCGTCCCATGAAAAAGGTGCTGGCTGACCACCCTGTCGATGCCTCTCATAATCTTGCAGATTTTTAAGTTTCCTCTCATCCTTCTTTGCTCCAAAGAGAAAAGCCCCAGCTCTGCCAACCTTGCACATTCCCCAATCCAGGCAACATCCTGCTAAATCTCCTCTGCACCCTTTTCGTAGCTTCTGCATCCTTCCTGTAAAGAGGTGGCCAGAACTGAATTTTGGAGAAGACTGGATAGGTACATGAATAGGAGAGGTATGGAAAGCTACAGTGCAGGTGCAGGCTGGTGGGACGTGGCAAAATAAATATTTCAGCGTGGACTAGATGGGCTGAAGGGCCTGTATCTGATCTGTGCTGTTCTTTGATTGAAATCACGTCCTGCCCCATCTGATCTCCGATTCTTTCGACAGTTGTGTAGACGTTTGTGAGGTTTGTCTGGAATTTGTCTTGCCAGTCAAAGACTGGTGTATGACAAGTCAGCTCCACACTGCCCAAGGCCCGAGGTACAGAGTAAGGAGGGTATGACAGCACCTTCAGCTTGGTCTGCAGGCTGATTCCCCTCCGTTCCCACACTTATCAGCCTTCCAAAAGTAGAGCTGGGTTTTGCTCCCCAGCGGTTGACTTCAACGTTGACTCATCTTGAGAGAATGCTGCCAAGGCATGTGAACTTGCTTGGGACGTAAAGGCACATAAGTTGTTGCAGGCACTGGTGAAGTTGTCCAAGCTTCCCTGCATCTCATGTTCAGACTTTGCATTGCACGCAGAGCCATCAACAAAGGGAAAAAGTCCCACTTATATATAAATGTAAACATACAGCACAGTAACAGGCCCTACTGACCCATGCCACCCAAATACCCCAATTAGCCTACAACCCCCATTGGTTTTGAAGGGTGGGAAGAAACCGGAGCACCCGGAGGAAACCCACGCAGACACAGGGAGAACATACAAACTCCTTACAGATAGCACCAGATTCAAACCAAGGTCGCTGGCTCTGTGATAGCATCACGCTCACCGCTACACTACCTGTACCACCCACAGGAGGAACTGTGGAATACCAGCATCAATTTCACAGACTCATAGAGTCACACAGTGGAAACAGGCCCTTCAGCCAAACCTGCCCATGACACCTAAAATGTCCAACCCACAGTTGTCTCAGCTGCATGCATTTGGCTCATATTCCCCCCCGGTTCCCCCCCAAACCCATCCCATCCTTGCCATAGACATTCAGCTTCATCTTGTGCTTACTCCCTCTGAACTGACAAACGACCCGCATAAAACAAGGGTGCGTCATGGTGGTAAAATTTTCCTCATCTTTCTTCTCACAGTGTTACTCACAACTTCCAGTTAAGCTGCAGAACTAGTGAGAAACTGTTTAACCTACAGGGACCACACTCCAGAACCAAGGTTACCTGAACCTCAGTCGTCGGGCTACAGCATTTGCACACACTCCGAGTCTGAACTTGCTCACTGAGAGATACAAGAGAATGGGCCTTAAACAGAGCATCCACAAGACCAATATCATCTACCAACTGTCCCCACTGATCATCCAAGGACTAAACTAATTTTTCTTCTAAAAATTAAGACAGATAACACAGTAACACGCCGGCCCATGAGCCCATGTTGCCCAAATATACAACCACCGCCCCACCCCCCCACCCCGTACGTTTTTATTTTGTAAGGTGGGAGGAAACCTACGCAGACATGAGGAGAATGTACAGCCTCCTTACAGACAGCGCCAGATTCAAACCCGGGTTACTGGCGCTGTAATGGCGTTGAGCTAATGAATGGAGGCACTCATGATGAATTCTGCCACCGCCTTCAATACAGAATTTAGTCAAGTGTGGAAAAGCCAGATTGAAGATTGTCACCTCAGATCTGGCACAAGACCCGTGATCTACCAGGCAACTGTGAACCATGCCCTCCAACTTATTTTTTTTTAAAGGCCTGAACTACTTAGATGAGAAAACTCCAAATAGCATTGGCAAAGGTGTTTGCTGGTCTCGGCACATCCTGCATGGATTGGGATTGGAGATCCAGCAAGCAGCAGAGAGGAAAAATTACTTAAAGGTGACCCAGCTGAGTTGGGTTTCATGGCAATGGAGTCCAGAATTTGCTGAACGTGGCTCCATTCATAGACACGAACAACACACACATTGGGGTCCTTTGTAACAGGCACTGTAAAAATAGTACCGGGACCGTGCCAAGGCCACCACAAATCTCCCATTTGCTTTTGTTTATAGAAACTGCTCCACATAGAATAACTGTGCAATCAGACTTGGCAGCCGGATAACCTGTACAAAATCCTTAAATGGTGCAAGCATTTAATGTATAATCCCCAAGCTTCTCATGAGACCCGATGGAAGACATGGAAGCCTTGTTGATCTAGTTCTCCGAGCTGGCTGGAACGTGGACGCTTTCTCTGACTGAGAACAGTCAGCATCGCACCTTGAGGAAGAGTTCAGGCCCGAAACGTCAGTTCTATATCTTGACTCTCCCACAGATGCTGCATGACCTGCTGAGTTCCTCCAGCACTCTGTGTGTTTTTGCGTTGAGGGGGGATTTAATCGAGGTATTTAAGGTTATGAGGGGGTTAGATAGAGTTGATGCGGAGGGGCTTTTTCCCTTGAGGGTAGGAGAGATTGAACCAAGAGGTCATGAGTTAAGGGGAAACTTCTTCACTTAGAGAGTGGGGGCTGAATGAAATGAGCTTCCGGGAGAAGTCGTGGCGGAAGGGTCCATTTTGTCATTTACGGAAAAGTTGGATAGGTGTATGGATGGGAGGGGAATGGAGGGTGACGGGCAGGGGGCAGGTAGGTGGGACTAGAGGAGAGGACTTCGTTTGGTGCAGACTCGAAGGGCCAAAATGGCCTGTTTCCGTATTATCATTGTTATATGGTTATATGGTTAACCAACTTCCTCACCCTCTGGTTGGGATTGTTCACAGGGTCAGGTAATGATCAACGGTCCTTGGTAGGCTCCTTTGAGTTCTGCTCACCCCCAGGTGTATGCAACCTGCCTAACAAAAGCCCAATCAGTATTCTGAACACAATGTCCCCATAAGCGCAACGGAAGATCACAAGATAAAGGAGCAGGAGTAGGCCCATTGGCCCATCGAGTGTGCTCCGCCATTCTAATCATGAGCTAATCCATCTCCCACAGCCCCATTCCCCTGCTTTCTCCCCGTAACCCCTGATGCCCTGTCAACCTCTGCCCTAAATACACCCAATGACCTCGCTTCCACAGCCGCTTGTGGTAACAGGTTCCACAGACCCACGACCCTCTCCCGAAAAATTAATTTTGCATTTCTGTTCTATATACCCTTTTATCCTGAAGTTGTGCCCTCTTGTCCTAGACTCCCCTAGCATGGGAAAAAAACTTTGCCACATCTACTCTCTCCAGGTCTTGCCCAGCATTCAAAATGCCTCAGTGAGGTCCCCCCTCATCCTTCTGTACTCCGGGTACAGTCCAAGAGCCGACAAACATTCCCCACATGATCACTCTTTCATTCCTGGTATAATTCTGGTAGATCTTCTCCAACTCCAGCACGTCTATTCTGAAATAAGGCATCCAAAACTGCACACAGTACTCCAAGTGAGGTCTCACCAGTGCTTTATAGTCTATATAGGCAGGGATTATCTCAGCAAGGATGCAGTGCTGCTGGAGCGCTGCTCTGGCACCTCAGGAGACCACTCCGGCACTTCAGGGGTCAGCTCCAGCACCTCCTTGTCACCAATTTTGGTGAGCACCGGCAGCTAAAAAATTAGCAATGCTCCCCTGTTCATCAGTCGATTCTGCCCTCAGCATGGATTGCTCCAGGTATCCAGAATTGATTCTGAGAATGCCATTTGTATTCTGCACCATTCACTGTAGTCTGCAAAAGTATTTCATTTTAACGAGTTCATCTTCTCACGTACGAGCCAGACACTATAAGGATTTCCAGTGATGTGGGTTACTCACTGCAGAGGGAAATGAGGCAGTGAATCCTCCACTCACTTGATTGCACTCACAGGAGTTGGTTGGTTCACGTCCCTGTCTGACATCCAATGCTTCCTACAGGTGAGTCACCAAACCAAGGCTTCATCTCAGTGAAGAGATCCCAGTGCACTATTTGTTTATCAAGTGTGTTACATTTTAATGCATTATTACTTGATAGTAAAAGAAACTTTGAACCTTCCGTCCTCTCAGCTGCAGAGCAAGAACTGTCAATCAGTATCTCAACCTACTTCCTCATCCTCTCATGAACGTTGGTGGGACTTTCCTGCCCTCAGATTGGCTGCTGGATTCCCAACACTCCAACCGCAATGAATAGTGGCTGTTGCACACCTTGGAACATCCGAAGCTGTGACAAGTGCTGCATAAAGCTTCCCCTCTCCTTGTTTGAGGGGCCCAGAGCCCAACGTTGCGCTGAGATAACAGAGCCTGCATTCTCATGGTGGCAATAATCCAGCTGCACTTAACACTATTTCAGTTCCCATTTTCGTTTTTGCTGCTAACCTGAACCTGCTCCCAATCTAGCGACCCTTCAAATTTAAATCCCCTCTTTGCAAGTCAACCTGTCTTTGCCAACTTCTCCATCTCTAAAATGCCTGAGACATCTCTATCTCAAACCTCAACGAGCATGCAATTTTTTAAATCATGCAAATGCTGACAGTCTTGACTCCAGAACCCCCCCCCCCACCAAATCGTCTCGACACCTGCTCTTCTCCTCCCTTGAGGAAAACATGTTTCCAAATTATATTGAAATCTCCCTCTCCAAATGTTTCCTCAAGTAACCAAACGTCAAAATTGAAAATTGACATTTATTGTCGGAGTCCGTAGATGATGCGTCATAAACCCCTGAGATGCCTTTTCATGCAGGCCAAGCAGAATTTCTAGTTACCAGTGACTGTAAACTATATTGAAGAAGAACGAAATGTAAAAAGAAAGAAATGTACACAACTTACTGTGCAAACACAGAAATAAATATTCAATAATAAATAAAGGGCAAAGTAAGAGTTCTTAAATGAGTCTCGAATGAGTCTGTTGTTCAGGAGTGTAATGATTGAGGGGTAGCAACTGTTCCTGAATCTGGAGGTATGAGTCTTGTGGTACCTGTACTCCTTCCCAATGGTAGCAGGTTAAAGAGTGCATGGACTGGTTGGTGAGGGTCAGTGAGGATAGAGACCACCTCTTGCAGATATCCTTGATGGAATGAAAAACTTATGCCCAAGATGGCGCTGGCTTTCTGTAGTTGCGGCTCTCTAATGCAACCAGTCAGAATGCTCAACATGGTACATCTGTCGAGTGTTTGGTGACATGCCAAACTCCTCGTGAAGTATAGCCACTGGCGAGCCTTCGTGATTGCATCAACATGGAAACCCTGGAAAAGAACTTCAGAGCTGTTGATACTCAGGAACTTGATGTTCTTAATCCTTTCCATTTCTGCTTTCTTAAAGAGGACCGGTTCCTGTTCTCCTGATTTCCATCTCCTGAAACCCACAATCAGCTCTTTGGTTTTTTTCTAACATTGAGTGCATTTGTTGTTAATTCACCACTCAATGAGCTGATCTATCTCCCTCCTGTACGCTTCCTCATTGTCGTCAGTGATTCTGCCAGTGACCGTGATGTCATTGGAAAATTTGTACACTGTATTAGAATTGTGCCTGGGTGTAGAGTGAGTAGAGCCGTGTGTAACAGAGTATATAGATATGTTTTTGGGAGATAAATTAGGGCAGGTATTTTAGTATAGGTCACACACAAACACTTTAAAACAGATCTTATTTAAAATAATGGAGCTCTGCTAATGCTAGACATGCTGGGGCCTCAGAGCCTTTGCAAAAGCTTTGGAGAGCACCCAAGAGACTTCACTAATGGATTGTTGTTTATGAAAAGGCAACAGATGAAAGAACCTGTTGGAGCCACAGACAGTCTGGAGGGGAACTTGCTGTACTAGGAGGGTCATGTGGTGTTGCAGAGAGAGTAAAAAAGGTTTTCTCTGTGTGAGAGAGAGAAAGAGAGAGAGAGAGAGAGAGAGAGAGAGATCAGTTCTACAGTTTTACAGTCACCAGCAGCAGCAAATTGGACTGGAACAGGACAAGCTGGCAAGCTTGTGTAATACCCCATTTGGAAGACGGGTTGTGAGTGCTTCGTTCAGCCTGGTCAAAGCCCTTGTGGTTCATGCAAGCGGAGAGAACTGGCTGCCTAATGTTTCACTTGAAATAAGGGAAACAAAAAGGAACTCTGTGGTGACCTGAAAGAAAGAGGTTATCATCTGGAGAACCCTGAGGGGGCAAGTTTCTTCAGCAAGACATTGAAGTGGCTGATTAAAAAGGAATCAGTTGTGGATGTCCAGTGAAAAACAAATCTCTCTGAAAACCTACAAGAACCTTCATGAGAGGTAACCATTTACCTTTCGAGCACCAAAGCCTGGTGAACTTTATACATGTTAAATTCTCTGCGCAGTATAAGAATTGACTGCAACCAGTGAACTTGGAAGAATGAGAAGTGAGATTGGACTGTGAACCAAAGAACCTTTCTGAATTTACACACGCCATGTGCACTTAGAATTAGAAGGGGGTTAAGTTAGGTTGGTTAAGTCAATAGTGGTAAGTTAAAGTGTGATCCTGTTTTCATGTTTAAAGATAATTAAAAGCAACTTTTGTTTAAGTGACCATTTATCTTGGTGAATATCTATTGCTGCTGGGTTCTGGGGTCCTCTGGGCTCATAACAAGTGGGCTGAGCACCCATCCTTGAGGTGCGCCTGTGATGATTGTCAGTGAGGCGGAGACGTTGTTTCTGATTCCCACTGACTGTGGTCTTCCGATGACGAAGGAAAGGATCTAATTACGGAGGTGGGAGTGCAGAGGCCAGGTTTGGAGCTTATTGACCAGCACTGAAGGTGTAATGGTGCTGAAGGCTGAGCAGAGGTCGATGAAGAGGGGACTGATGAACGTGTTGCTGCTGTCCAGGAGATCCAGAGCCGAGGGGAGAGCCAGTGATATTGCATCTGGTGTGGAGTGATTGTGATGGTCGGCGAATTGCAGTGGGCCCATATCTGCGCTGGATGGGTCACGTCTCCAGAATGGAGGACCATCGCCTTCCCAAGATCGTGTTATATGGCGAGCTCTCCACTGGCCACCGTGACAGAGGTGCACCAAAGAAAAGGTACAAGGACTGCCTAAAGAAATCTCTTGGTGCCTGCCACATTGACCACCGCCAGTGGGCTGATAACGCCTCAAACCGTGCATCTTGGCGCCTCACAGTTTGGTGGGCAGCAACCTCCTTTGAAGAAGACCGCAGAGCCCACCTCACTGACAAAAGGCAAAGGAGGAAAAACCCAACACCCAACCCCAACCAACCAATTTTCCCCTGCAACCGCTGCAATCGTGTCTGCCTGTCCCGCATCGGACTTGTCAGCCACAAACGAGCCTGCAGCTGACGTGGACTTTTTACCCCCTCCATAAATCTTCGTCCGCGAAGCCAAGCCAAAGAAGAAGATATCTTTACTTAGGTCCGAGTTAATTCCGGCCAAGACTAACCTCTCAAAGGATTTCATCGCAGTAGATGTGAGTGTTATTGGGCGACAGTCGTTGAGGCAGCTCCCTCTGCTCTTCTCGGGCACTGAGATGATTGATGCCCTTTTACAGCAGGTGGCGGCCTCTGTCTGCAACAATGAGAGGTTGCTACGGCGGTAACATCAGCAAATTTGTGTATGTTGTTGTCATATTGAGCCACACAGACGTATGCGTAGAATGAGGGTTCGCATCCCTGTGGTGCTCCAGTACTGATGGAGATTGTGGAGGAGATGTTCTTGCCAATCCTCACGGATTGTGGTCTGGAGGTGAGGAAATCCAGGATCCAATTGCACAGTATTGAGGCCCAAGTCTTGGAGTTTGCTGATGAGATTCAAGATTCAATTTATTGTCATGTAATAAAAAGTGTCATATTACAAAAAATGTGCTTTTCTCTGCTGTAAAGGAGACAGATTCACCACCGGAAAAAATTGCCTGAAGTGCCTCTTGCAAAGAAAGAGAAACAAAGGAGAGTTTCCCCTCCACCCCACCCCCCCACCCAAGTCACCGAGTGTCCATGGATTCACCTCCAGCCACTAACAGTCCTGTCCAAACCATCGGCAACCCAGGGTCCAGATTGGAATCTCCGATACCATAAGGAACCCTTCAACACCCTCAGCACTCTCACGCATCCCGGTTCCAATACCTTGTACCACTTCAGCCAGTTTCAAGTCTGTTTCCAGCAGTCCGCAGCCTGGTGCGAGTCCCTTGACCACAGTCTACAGCAGCCTGCAGCCTCCACAGGTTCCTTGCCTCGAGTCACCAGCAGCCAGCCGCATGCGTGGGTCCTTCAGCCGCAGAGCCCCTCACTGGTCCGCCACTGTGGTCACCGTCCGGTGGATCATTTCCTCTGCTCTTCCTTCTTAGATGGGGGGAGGGGGTGGGTTCTCCCTGATTTCTGGTGCCCTGCGCCATTCATCCACTTCCCTGGGGACCGCGACCCCTCGTGACCACTGCTGATTATAGGTGCCGCCATCTTGGATTCAGACCCCGCGGTCACAGAATTTTAACTGAAACTATCGTTGGCTCCTTTAACGGGCTGTTCGTTGCCTGTACGGAGTTCACGGCAGTCCAAATGGGTGGTTGGACCCCATGGAAGTGCTGTGTCTCCACATCCCGCTCTCTGTGGGTTCACACCAGCGGCAGCGCTGCCATTACAGCGGCTCGAGCACAATCGATAAAGAGCATCCCGATGTATGCATCTTTGCTGTCCAGGTGGTCCAGGGTTTTGTGTAGAGCCAGTGATTTTCAAACATTTTCTTTCCACTCACATCCCACTGTAAGTAATCCCTATGCCATCGGTGCTCTGTGATTAGTACGGGATTGCTTAGGATGTTACATGAATGGGAGAAAAAAGGTTGAGAATCACTGCTCTGGACCCAATTGTTACTGAAATATTTTGCTTGATAAAAATTGTCATGGGCCCATTACCTTTGGAGTTATGAAACCGTGCACATAATGAGTCAGGTACGATTAAATCAGTGGTTTTCAAACATTTTCTTTCCACTCACAGATAGAGGAGTGACCTAATACCAGATAGAGGGGGGCGACCTAATAGCAGATGGAGGGGCATCCTCATAGCAGATGGAGGGGCGACCTAATAGCAGATGGAGGGGCGACCTAATAGCAGATGGACGGGCGACATAATAGCAGATGAATGGGTGACCTAACAGCAAATGCAGGGGCGACCTAATAGCAGATGGAGGGGCGACATAATAGTAGATGAAGGGGCGACCTAATAGCAGATCCAGGGGCGACCTAATAGCAGATGGAGGGGCAACCTAATAGCGGATGAAGGGGCGACCTAATAGCAGATGGAGGGGCACCCTAATAGAAGTGTATAAAATGAAGAGAGGCATTGGTAGAGCCTCTTCCCCAGCGCAAAAACTAGAGAACGAGTTGCAGTAAAGGGGGAGTTTAGGGAAATGAGTGGGGCAAATATTTTACACAGAGTGTGGTGAGTGCCTGGAACAGGCTGCCCAAAGTGGTGGTGGAAGTAGACACAATGGTAGTGTTTAAGATGCTTCTAGACAAAAGTTCAAAGTTCAAATTTATTGTGAGAGTACATACAATGAGATTCTGTTTCCTGCGGCCCAGGCTGAAAGTACAGTCAAGACATGCATCTGAAGGGGAAGGAATGGATATGTATCAGGCTGATTTGGACATCCTGCTCACCGCCCATGTGTGGGCCGAGAGGCCTGTTTATGTTCTACATTCTATGGCCATCGGTTAGACAGTGAATTGTAAAGGAGGGTAACATTAAGAGGCCTGCCAGTCAAGTTTGAGATTAATTTGTCAGAATTACCTGCACCTGAAAAACTGCAGTGTCTCAAGGAAATGGCTCACCCCCATCTTCCCAGAACAACTACGACTGACCACACCAGCAATACAGATCCCAAAGCTTATCAATAAAATACTAACTGTGCGAGAGATGTTAAATGCTGGATGGTGTGAAAAGTAACGGGTTGGCTCAAACTTGAGCCATGGAAATGTTTGTTGGCACTGGATAGTGAAAAGCATGAGGGTGCAACTCTGCCTCAGTCCCACTGAATGGCAGACATTATTGGGGCTGCAAGTGAGACAGAGCACGTCAGATGCTGGAATCATGACCAAACGAGAAGCTGGAGGGATTCAGCAGGTCAGGCCGCATCCGTGGTGAGAAGTGGATAGTCCACGTTTCGGGTCAGAAAAGGAATGCTCCCAGTTCAATATTCATCCTGAAGATGTTCTGACCACTGCAATCCATGCCATATCCCTCCCATCTCCTGCTCCTTCCCTGCCGCGCCTCCATCAGCAAGATTGCCAGCCGACATGGATAAAAATGTACTGACAAGTTCCCTTCAGTGCCAAGTCTTTCAGATTATGCCCCACAGTGGCATGCCTGGTCTTCATTACACTCAGCGGTCAAAGATGGGGAATGGATATGGGGTAGTGCGCCGAGACCAGGTCAGAGAGGGGAGGTAGTGAAACTTCACGCAGAGGGATCGTTCAGCACTGACAGATACGGCACCACTTGCCCGTCAGCCGAGCGACTCGTCCGACTTCTCACAACTTCAGGACCACATCGAGGAGACACCTTCACCACGCAGAGCTGGGTCAAGGCAGTGGCTCATCGCCAACCCGAGACACATGGGAGCAGGCAACAAATGTTGGCCCCAGCAGGTCAGACAGCATCCATGGAGATCCATCCCAGGGACCACAGACTTAGGATAAGGGGGAAGCCATTTAGAATGGAGATGAGGAGAAACTTTTTCACTCAGAGAGTTATGAACTTGTGGAACTTTTACTGCTGCAGAAAGTTGCTGAGCGCTCAGTTTGTTAGATTTGTGTCCTATGAGACTTATGTTCATCCACACAGATGATCAATTAAAAAAAAAGTAAAAAATATAAAATTTACGAGGTTTATATTGTGTTTGACAAACTAAAACAGGGATACAGGGCATGCTTGTTAGTCAGCATCCCAGAGTCCATACGCTTGGAGCGGCCATCTTGATTCCTGTGCACTTGCAGGAGTCTTCGGTTGGCACAAATTCAATATCGTTAGGGCGCTTAACTCTCAAGCATACGCCAACCGAACTCCAATACACAAACCCACCACGCATGCACCAACTGAAGATTCGCGGATTCACCAACCAAAGCCTCGCAGATGCGCATAGGAATCAAGATGGCCGCGCCCAGCCTACAGACCACAGCAGGAAAACTAACGAGGTGAGCACGGACCAGAATGTGGAAAGATTCACCAGAGTTGATCTATTATTGTCAAATCTATGAGAAAATGTTTGGATTAAAAAGTTTGCTTTAGGACTTCGGTACTCCACTTCTTGTTAGGACCCTGACTTGTGCAAGGTTGCTGGAGTAGACTCGGTGAGCCCCAATGGCCTACTCCTGCTGCTAGTTCTCATGACCGATTTTCAACCCTTTATCTCCTGGTCCCAGAAGGGGGTTTCACGCTGGGACTCCACTTCGAGGCCAGCTGCAGAGGTGGATAAAAATTTTAAACTTACCTCTTCATAGAGCAGTTAAGTGCACCAGTGCTGCTTTTAAGTGGAACAGCGACTCAGTGCATCGTCTGCAGCCGATGGAGGCAGGGCGACTGTTGCCATGTCACCCCTCATCGTAAATATGGGGCAGAGCAATGGCCGTCTTCCCTACCCATAATCCCCCACGCAATCGGAACCACTCTGCATTTCCCAGAATGGTTCCAGCTGCGTGGGGGTTTATGGGTAGGGAAGATGGCCATTGCTCTGCCATTTATTAAGCTGCTACTGACGAGCGGCCCCAAAGGCTGAAGCGGCCCAAGGATGTGCTGGAGTGGCCGGTGGGGTTGTCAACGCCCATGCCGGCCACTCCCTGATGACCCCTGCCAGCCACCCATGACCTGACGACCCCTGACGGCCTACCCTGCCCTGACAGCCCCCCACCGGTCACCCCTGCCCTGATGGCCCCTGCCGGCCACCCCCCGCCAGCCGCCCCAGCCCTGAGGGGGTCATAGAGGGAGAGGGGTGAGTGATATGGGTTGCGGGTTGATGGCATCATCGCGACGTCATCAGCCAACCCTAGCCAGCCGCTTTCAGCGGCATTATATTCATGCTAGGTGGCGGAGCGCAGTGCTCCGCCACTGCCAGGGCGCATTCATGGAGGTAAGTCTCCCGACATAAGGGCAGAGAATCTCTGTCTTTACATTCAGGTTTTTAACTGTATGAAAGGGCACATACTTTACCTAAAGGATCCTTCCTTCTGCCCTCACCTGGTTCCATCTCTCCTTCTATTAGCATCGTCCAGCACTAATTGCTTGTATCCCTGCTTATCACGTTCCACCAGTTGTCTCTATATTCACCCTCTGATCCCCCTGCTGCTTTGCACTTGTCTGCTTCCATCTATTTGGCGCCCCAAATAGCCCTTCCAAGTGAAGCATTGTGAATCTACAGGGGTCATCTACTATATCTGGTGCTCCCTCTGTCTACGTCGGAGAGATTGGGCATAGACTGGGAGGTCACTTCGTTGAGCTCTTCGGCTCCATCTGTCGCAATAGTGTGAATCTCCCAGTGGCCACCCATATCAATTCTCCCTCCATTCTTTTGCTGACACGCCTGACAATGGTCTCATGAATGAAACCACCCGCAAATTGGAGAAACAACATCTGGGCACCCTCCAACTGGATGGCATTAACATCAACTTCTCCAGTTTCCATTAACCCCATCTATTCATCTGTCTCCCTCTTTTCCCCAGCTCTCCTTTCACCGAACCAACCACCTCCCCTCCCCCAATCAATTCCCACCTTTCCATATCCAATTAATGTCCTTTGTCTGTTAGTCTCTACTCCTCCCCCTGTCCTTTCTTTTAATTCAGTCGCCTGCCTGCTTTTTACTCATACCTCGAGGAAGGGCTCAGGCCTGAAACGTCAGTAATACCTTTAGCTCTTACGGACGCTGTAAGACATGCTGAGATCCTATAGCATCTCTGTTTTTTCACTACAATCACAGCATCTGCAGACTTTTTGTGTTTCACTCATTCCATCACCTGCCTGTCTGACAAACTCTACCACTCCCCCTCTTGTCTCACCCTTCCACAGCCCACCCGTCACCGACTGGCCCCTCTCTCTCACCCCTCCTCCCGCTCTCCTTTATGGCAGTTCCATTCCCTCCCCACTCTCAGTCTCGACCTGAATTATTCACAAGGTTAAGACAAGGTGGAGGGGGGGGCCAGCCCCCTTTTTCCTCTTGGCGACAAGTAGCAGATGCTGGACGTCATCTCTATAAGGTGAGGAGAGGAAAGTTTAGGGGCATGTTTTCTTTTTTTTAAAGACAGTGAGCAGTGTTTTCCTGGAATGCATTGCAGGGGGTGGTGGTAGAGGCTGATATGGTAGGTATGGTAAACCACTGTATAGATGTTTTGGCTGTTAGTTCATCCGGACATGCTCTTTGCTGACTGTACCTGAGGCTCCTCCCACAGACCCCTGAATAAAGGTGGCTGTGCAGGACAATCCAGGATAGTCGACCAGCATGAATGTGCCTCCACTCTGTTGTTAATAAAAGCCTATCAGTTTCTAGACAACTTCTCATCTTTTGAAGTCATTGATGGTGCATCAGTGGTGAATTTTAAAAGACTCTTCGATAGGCACATGGATGCAAGAAAAATAGAGGTTTATAGGTATGAGGTTGGGAAGTTTTCGACTGTTGACTAGGTTTATCTTTGGCTTGTCTTCGCGGACGAAGATTTATGGAGGGGGTAAAAGTCCACGTCAGCTGCAGGCTCGTTTGTGGCTGACAAGTCCGATGCAGGACATATTGGCAAAACATCATGGGCTGAAAGGCCTGTGCTGTAATATTCTATTGACAATTCCTTCCCACCCCCACACACCCCACAAGATGCTCTGGGTCCCAGAAACTGCCGTGACTTGTATCTCAGCATTTCAAGTGCTCTGAAAGGTTGTGGTCCACCTGGCTTTGTTCTCAGCTGTATTCATTGAATCACCATTTGGTCTGGCCCACAATGAGCTTAACTCACACAATAAGTTACAGGGAAAGATTAAACATATGCTGATTTAGTTCCCTGGAGTGCAGAAGAACGGAGGGCTGGCATTTGAAAGAGGTATGATGGGCGTAATTAGAGTAAATGCAAGTTTGCTTTTTCCACTGAGGTTAGGAGAGGAACAAAGAAGAGGACATGAGTTAAGGGTGAAAGGGGAGAAGCTTCGGGGGAACATTAGGGGGAACTTCTTCACACAGAGAGTGTGGAACAAACTGCCAGCTGAATGCGGGCTCAATTAAATATTTATGAAAAATTTGGATGGATATATGGATGGGAGGGATATGGTCAGTAGGACGAGACAGAATAATAGTTCAGCACATTCTTATTTCACCTTTTCCTGTGCTGTAATGTTCTATGCTTCTATAAGTATGGGGTTTTGATTCAAGATCACAGCTACTATTAAAACTACTTCTCCAAACACTACTGTGACAGAAAATATATAGATATGTTTTTGGAAGATAAATTGGGAATGGTTTGTTAGAGTAGGTCACATACAAACACTTTAAAACAGATCTTATTTAAAATACTGGAGCTCTGCCCCATGGTAGACGTATCGGCTCCACAGCTTTTGCAAGAACTTTGAAGAGTGCTCAAGAAACTCCACTAATGGATTGTTGTTTACAAAAGGCCACGGATGAAAGAGCTTGTTGGAGCCGCAGATTGTCTGGAGGAGCGCTTGCTGTTGTAAGAGGATCATGTGGTTTTGCAAGCAGAGAGAGTCAAACAGGCTTTGTCTCATCGAGAGAGAGAGAGAGATACAGAGATCACTGGTACAGTGTTACAGCCAGCAGAAGTAGCTGGGACTGGAACAGGACAAGCTGACAAGCCCATTTGGAAATCGGCCTGGTCAAAGCCCTTGTGGTTCATGCAAGAGGAGAGGACTGGCTTGCTAATGTTTCACTTGGAATAATGGAAACAAAAAGGAACTCTTTGGTGACCTGAAAGAAAGAGGTTATCATCTGAAGAACCCTGAAGGGGCAAGTTTTGTCAGCAAGACACAGGAGTGGCTGATGGAAGTACATCAGTTGTGGATGTCCTGGAACAACATATTTCTCTTGGAAAACTGACAAGAACCTTCATGAGTGGTAACCATTTACCTTTCAAGCCCCAAAGGCTGGTGAACTTTATAAATGTTAAATTCTGTGCACAGTATAAGAATTGCCTGCAACCAGTGAACTTGGAGGAATGAGAAGTGAGATGGGACTGTGAATCAAAGAATGTTTCTGAACTGACACACACATTACACACACGTGCGCTTAGAATTAGAAGGGGGTTAAGTTCGGTTAGTTCAGTCAATAGTGTTAAGTTAAAGTTTGATTTATTTTCATGTTTAAAGATCATTAAAAGCAACTTTGTCTTGGTGAATATCTATTACATTGCTGGGTTTTGGGGTCCTCTGGGCTCTTAACACCACCAAGATGCTTCAACACAGGGGAGTCCAGTGAGTCATCAGTAACCTTCACCTCACTCTCCGCTGGGACAGTGGACCAGCATGAAAGGAACCTTTTTGCAATCCTGCAACCTGAGCCTTATCAATTTCAACATGTTGAAAGGCAGATTAAAGGGTAGACTGAAGACGCGCTCTTGAACAAAGGGCTCATTCGAGACTCAAAGACAAGCCTCTGAGTTTCACCAGCTGCAAAGGACAACCTGGGCAACGTAACCACTGACCGAACAAGAGGCAAACCAAACCCTCTCACCCCATGAAATCGGTAACACAGTTCACAGAATCATAACATCTTTCACTCAACACCAATTGAAATGGAGAAATTGGTGATAACAAGGCTTTAAAATCCCGTGACTGTTGGATATGGCCCAAGATGACGGTGCTTATGATCGGCAGTTTCCACGAGGGGTGGCAGAGTCCGGGGAAGCAGAGGTCTGGTGCGGGGGTGACCACTCGCCCATTTGAGAAGGAGAAACAGATGGGACGACCCACGGGGCGTTGACCACAGCAGAGGACCAGTGAGGGGCTCTGAGGCTGAAGAACACACAGGCGGCGGGCTGCTAGCGACTCGAGGTGAGGAACCCACGCTGGCAACTACGGTCAAGGCTGCAGACTGCTCGAAACCGGCTGAAGGGGCACCAGGTATCGGAGCTGGGATGCGAGAGGGTAGTAGAGGCTTCCTAATTGTGTCGGAGGAGTGCATCTGGAGCTCAGGTTACCGATGGTTTGGACTGAGGCTATGCGGCTGCAGAGACTGCGGGAGTACTGGAGACAAAGCCGTGCACATCCTGTGACCCTGGGGTAGATTCTCTTTTGCTTCTCTTTCACCGGCTGTAAGAGGTGCTGGGCAACTTCTACTGATCATGAATCTTTCCCTTAGGGTAGACTATAGGAAAGTTGTGTCATATTGCATTTCGTGACAACTTTAAGAATGATCCTTAACCATCGAGTACATGCCAGCTTTTCACCGGGCAATGAGTCAGTAAAAACCTTTGTTTTTAAATGCAGCACATAATTCTTATCTTATTACTGTGCCTCAGAATTAGGCCATTCAGCCAATCATGTCCATGCCAGCTCCTAAACTGGCCAATCATTCTCCTTCCCCTTCTTCCTATGGAACATATTCCCTCTCACACATGCCATCAACTGTAATTCCCTCACCGCTTACCTGGTTTACAGTAGCCAATTCATCTATCAGCGTGTCTTTGGGAGCACTTGACCGAAAAACCGCATGGTCAGGATGACAATGCGAAATCTTCACAGAGGATCAGAGTTAAGGCTGAAGTCTTGAGCAGACAAAGAATTGCTGGAGGAACTCAGCAGGTCAGACAGGATCCCTGGTAGAAATGGCCAATCAATATTTTGGGTTGGTACCCCCAGATCCAGAAGCTGAAACGCTGACTGGCCATTTCTACCAGGGATCCTTTCCGACCTGCTGAGTTCCTCCAGCAATTTTTGTTTGTCTGCTCAGATTCAAGGGTTGTTTCGTTCCTGCTGTTAACACTCTGGAATGGACTTCCCATTGGTAACTGGGCTTTTCTCAATGCCCTGCACTTTGTAACTCTGTGACTGTCTGTTAACACCACACTTTTGTTTCATTATTGCACATCCTGCTGCTCTTAACTATGGTGTGCCTTGTCTGGAAAGCACACAAAACCAAGCTTTTCACTGCATGTTGATGCAAATGACAATAAACAATTCAACCAGGGTAGCTGGAGCTGAGAGTTAGGACCTGTAATGCTTTGCCTGCAGATGTGTTTGAGGGAGGTTTCATTGTGGCCAGCAGGAGAGAACTGGAGAGGAGAGCTTTTACCAGACTACAGAGAAACTAGAGGACTACTCTGGCAGAGAAACAGTATGGACCTGATGGGCTGAATAGCTTTTGATATTATCTTTTTTTCAGCTCTTGGTTTGGAACATGTGGTAGATGCAGGATCTTTGCATTGCCCCAGCCAACCCCTGCCTTTAAACTGCTCCCTGCACACTGACAAACAACTTGATCTCAATCCCCAAAATGGGAAGGAATTCTGCAAAACTCTCCCCTCCTCCCAGTCAAATCAATGTCCTGAATAAAATAACCTTCCCAGATATTCTGACAGGCAAAGTGACCTCTCATGTCTCCATAGTGACAGCTGGACTTTGATTGAATTCCTTTGCACTCATTCTACTTAAAATCTACTGCAATGAGAGTGGCTCCCCTTCCATTTAATTTATTTTAATGTGGACACACAGCACAGTAAGAGATCCTTCTGACCCTCGACCCCAGGCCGCCCAAACAGAATCGGAATCAGAATTTATTGTCGTGAACAAGTCGTGAAATTCGGTGCTTTGAAACAGCGTCATTGTGCAAACCACATATGATAAACCATATTACGACATTACTAATAAAAAAATCGTGCATGAAAAGTAAGGCAGCATCTTTGGTTCATTGATCATTGAGGAATCTGATGGCAGTGGGGAAGAAGCTGTCCTTGTGCTGCTGAGTGCCCGTCTTTAGGCTTCTGTACCTTTTTCCCGATGGTAGCAGAGTGAAGAGGGCCTGGCCTGGGTGGTGGGGATCTTTGAGGATAGAGGCTGCTTTTTTAAGATACCATCTCGTGTAGATGTCCTCGATGGAATAAAGTCTGGTGCCTGTGATGTCGCAGGCCGAGTTAACAACTCTCTGGAGTTTATTCTTGGCCTGTGAGTTGGCGCCTCCATACCAGGCAGTGATGCAACCTGCCAGAATCCTCTCCAAGCTACACCTGTATTAAGTTTGCGAGAGTTTTTGGTGACACACCAAATACACCTCACAAAGGATAGCCGCTAGCGAGCCTTCTTTGTGATTGCATCTACGTGGGGATTAACCTACAATCCCGGTACGTTTTGAAGGGTGGGAGGAAACTGGAGCACCCGGAGGAAACCCACGCAGACATGGGGAGAACATACAAACTCCTGAGAGAGAACGAATGCCAGGCTGCTGAATCTGCCACCCACTGGTAAAAGTAAAAGTTTTATATTGTCATGTAATACTACATTTAGAATGTAACATACATGAAATTCTTTAACTTTAGTCTACCGTAAGGCAGGCAGAGAGTCTCCACTTAGTCCAGCGCCCCTCACAAAAACCTACAGCACCTGGTGTTCCTCGACAGTCTCCCCTCCAAGTACTGACCAGTCCTGAGCCAGCTTAGCTTCCAAGATCAGACAATCTCAGGCATATTAAGGCTATTAGGTGCTGATATTTGGTGAGACCAAACGCAGATTGGGTGACCAGTTCACCAAACACCTATTCCCTGTTTGCCCTTCTCAGCTTGAACTTCCTGAGGTCAATTACTTTAACTACCCCACTATTCCTGCACGGATAGGTCTGTCTTCAGCCTCATCCAGTGACAGGATGAGACCAAGTGCCAACTTATGAAACAACACACGATATTCCCACTGGACAGCCGAGAAGCCTACGCTGAACATCAGCTTTTAAATTTTTTGGTAACCTCCCACCTCCATCAATTTTACTGTCCCTTAAATTTACATTTCTAGACATACAACACGGTAACAGGCCCTTTCGAGCCCATGCTGCCCAATTACAGGTATACCCCGTTTTACAAATACTCGCTTTATGAAAATTCACTTTTATGAAAAAACCCGTGTTCGTTTTTACGAGAGGATTTGAATGGGCTTTCGCTTTTACAAACATAGCCTTTCATAGTAGTGAATGGGTCTTCGCTTTACGTCATTTTGGCTTTCGAAAGGTTCCATAGGAATTTTCTAGTTTTGTAAAGCAGGGTACCCCCGTATACCCATTTGACCGATGTTTTGAACGGTGGGAGGAAACCGGAGCCCCCAGGCAAAACCCGCACAGACACAGGAGAATGAATAAACACCTTAAAGACAACATGGGATTCGAACCCCGGTCCCGGTTGCTGCCGCTCTAACAGCGTTGCGTTGACCGCTACACTAATCATTCTGCCCTTCTTTACTTACCCCTGTTCTTCCTTGTCTGAACCTTTCCCAGTAGTCTCTCCACCTCCTGACCAATACTATGTAACCTCTTGCCCTCTCCCAGAATTCTTTCCCAATTAATAAACATAATGTCACCACTTTTTAAAAAAAAATTCATCTCATTACAGGATCCCAACCTGAAACGGTGACAGTCCATTTCTATCCTTGGATCCTGAGTCCCTTCAACATCTCAACTTGACAGTTGGGTTCTTTTTGAGAACTGTAGAACATGGATGAATTATCACAATCTTCCACACTGGAAATAGCCATGGAGTCAGGACTAAGCCTAAAAATATTGGTGTCTCTAAGCAGATACCGTTTATAAATTTTGTGGCCTCCGTGGAACAGTTGGCCTTTTGTTTGCAAGCGTCACCGTCAAGGCCAGAGATACGGCACTTCCCTGCTGTGGCAACAGCCTGATCAACGTAACACTGGCAGGTGAGGTGATGCTCTTTGGCGGGAGAGCCAAGGGGAGGACATACAACAAGGCCGAGGGAGTTTGGACGAGGAGAAGGTAGGCACATTCACAGATCTCTGACAGTGGAAGCACAGGGGAAAAGGTTGGTGAGGAAGGTTTGCAGGATGCTTGACTTCATTTGGGCAGGACGTAGAACAGAGGAATCTGAACAACCTAAAATAATGGCGACGCCATACCTGGCATATTGTGTACAATTCTCGTCAAGGAACAGATTGTGCTGACAAGGTGATTCACCAGGATGTTGCTTGGTTAAGAGCATTGCAGATGCAAGGAGAGACTGGATAGGCTGGGTTTGTTTACTCTGCAGTGAGGTTGGATGCATGGAGGAATCAGCATAAGGAGTGGAGCAGAATTAGGCCATTCAGCCCATCAAGTCGGCCCCACCATTCACATAATAACATGTATTTTTTCCTCTCAACCCCATTCTCCTGCTGAACCTTTAACACTCTCAGTAATCAAGAACCAATCAACCACCACTTTAAATACACCCAATGACTTGGCCTCGGCAGTTGTCTATGGCAATGAATTCCACAGATTCCCAGGCCTCTGGCTGAAGAAATTTCTTCTCATCTCTGTTGCAAAGGGATATCCTTTTATTCTGAGCCTCTGCCCTCTGATTCTAGACTTTTCCAATGCTGGAAACATCTTCACATCCACTCTATCCAACCCTTTAAACACAAGGTAGGTTTTAATGAGATCCCCTCTTATCATTCTTAATTTCATCAAAGTGCAGTCCCTGTGCATTCAAATGCTCCTCATACATTAACCTTCACATCCTCAGCATCTTTCTTGCAAACCTCCTCTGAACTCTCTCCAACACCAGCACATCCTTTCTTGATAGAAACCTCATTGAGATGTTCAACATTACGATGGGGAGAGAAATCGTAGATCGTTATAAGATAGCACCTTCATGGTGAGAGTATCTAATGCAAGAGGGCGTAGGATTAAGGGATGAGATGGGAAGTTTAGAAGGGTTCTGAGGGGTAATTCCTTTCTCGCAAAGGATGGTTGGGATCTGGAACAGGCTGCTTGAGGATGCAGATGGCTCATGGGAACCAGGTATAGGGCCCGACATTCGAGAGGTAAAGAAGGGCTCCAAATGGTGTCAGGCACTGAAGGCCTTCTGATCGCATCAGAGGTTTGAAACTGGAGCTCAGGTTGCCAATGGTTTGAACAGAAGTCTGTGTGGCTGCAGAGGCTGCGAAAGCATTGGAGGTGAATCTCTGGACACTGAGTAACTCTGAAGGGACTCCCTTTTGCTCCCCTTTCTCTTACTGTAAGGAGCGCCAAGCATTATGAAGGCAACTCTTAATCTGCCTTATGGCAGACTAAAGGAAATTTTGTGTAATATTACATTCTCCGTTTCATTACATGACAATCAAAGAATTTTGCATCTTAGAGATACAATCACCACATTTAAGATGCATTTGGACGAGCACAAGGGACAGGAGACGAAATGTGGTTGTAGGACATTACAGATGGACTCGGTGGTCTCATCTCCATCTCGCATCCCAATCTTTTACATGTGATGGGTGGGAGACTTTGTGGTGGGGGCAGAGAAGACAATTATATCATGTGATGCTTCTGGACCGAGAGATCCATTCTGCTCATTTGAATTCATCAGCCTGAAGGCTCAAAACCCATGCAGGCATCCTGCAAGCTGGTTAAACCTGGGCCAGAATAGGTCTCCTCTCACTGAGAACGATGTTTAGCTCCTTCAATATTTCTCAGTGGGTGTCGGATAAACATTACTCATTTCAAGGAGATTTGCAGGCTCTGGCACGATTGGAAACTCTTAACTGCAGCACTAGGTAGCTGCCCTCTACAGAATCATCAATTTATTATACAGTAATATCTCCGTTACCCTGAATTCAAGCAACCAGCATTAAAAAAAAACCCACAGAATATAAATAAGTTTTTTAAAAAAAGGAAAGTTTAAGTTTGACCCTATTGGTCAGTTTGCCCGACACACAATCTCAAGCAACTGGCAAGTTCACTTATCCGGCACCTACCAGTCCCCACAGGTGCTGGATACCGGACATTTTACCATATTCTATATAGAACATAGAACATTACATCACAGTACAGGCTCTTCAGCCCACAATGTTATGCTACTCCACAGCAATCTTATTTTTCCCTCCAACATGCCCATAACCCTCAATTTTTCTTACATCCAGGTGACTACCTCAGAGACTTCTTGATCAAGGTAGGTGTCAGACAGTATTGGAGAGAACATCATGGGGCCAAGCCCAGCACCTTGTTTCATGCTACTGGTGTCCGGGAGTAGGTCGGAAGCCTCTGTCATTCATTATACTGTCCATCATGAAGTTGTCAGACAATTGTGGTGAACTTTTCCATCACCTTACTATGATCTTCCAAAGACCCAATGTAAACCTACTCCACAACAATCTCATTCTTCCCTACCTCACACCCATAGCCCTCTATTTTTCTGACATCCATGTGCCTAAGAATCTTTTAAATATCACCGTCCCCAGCAATGCATTCCAGGCACCTACTACTCTGTGATACATTTGACGTCTCCCCTAAATTGCCTCTTCTCACCTCCAACTGATGTTCTCTGGTATTTGCTGTTGTCGCCCTGGGAAAATGGTGCTGGCTGTCTTCCCTATCTATACCTGACATAATCTTGTACATCATACTTTGTCACTCTAAAGCAGGGGAGTCAAACTCAAATTCACGCAGGGCCAAAATTAAAAACTTGGACTAAGTCGAGGGCCGAACTAAATATTTATTGAAAATTTTCAACAACATCTGCATGTTTTCTCTTCTTTCAACATATGTAATGTTAAACTATAGGATATAACTTTAGGAGGATAATGTTACAGGTCAGGAGTAGGTAGCTCAAGTTCACCCTTTGCTTGACCTGAGGGAAACCTATTTGGTCCCTGTGGAGATGTAGTCAGCATTCACAGGCTGTGTCCATTTTGGCCTGCAACAGGACTCAGCATTTCCTGCTCACTCCTCAGGCTCTAGGCTTCTATTCACCCTCGACCCACCATCCCTCTACCTGACCAGTCCTTTACCCAACCTCTACTCACCCCTCACTCCACTCGCTCTGCCTCTACCCACCCCATCCTATACACGCCCCTCTACTGCCTCTCCCCTCAACCTGTTCCTCCCTCTACCCGTCTCTCACCCTCTAATCACCCCTCCCCTACTCGCCCTGCCCCTCCCCTTTTACCTCTTCCCTATCCACCCCTCCTTCTACTCATTCCTCCCTCTAACTGCCCCTCGCACCACTATAACTTCCCCTGCCCATTACTCCTCACCTACACCCTCTGCCCACCCCTGCTTACCCACCCACTCAGGCCCAGCGCGCTGCCGATCAGCCTTTGCGGACAGCCACCATCTCTCTCTTCACGTGCAGGGCCGAACCAGCCGTCCCTGGGGTCCGCGCGGGTGCAAGTGCTGAAGGCCGCGGCGACCGGGAGAAGTGCGCTCGCGCTGTGGAAGGGCCGTCCGGTGCCAGTCGCGCGGGGCTCGCGCTGCCCGGGGGCCGTACGCAGCCTGCCAGGCCAGTCGCGCCGACAGGAAATCACAGGCGCTCGCCCATCCGCCGCACCGCTCGACAGGTGGGAGAAGTGACTGGTTGTGCAGGGAGCCTTCCAACTGGCTTGCCGGCTGATGACATCGACAGACTTCTCGTGTTACAATTTCTCGTGTTACAATAGGGAAGGATGTGCAATGAAGGGGGAGGATGGTGGGGGTGACATTACCAAAAAACAGCATCGGCTCTCGCTGCAGGGCGGGCCACCTCTAATACATTTTTGAAATGATCTTGCGGTCCAAATATAATTATATCCGCGGGCCAGAGTTTGACATGTGTGGCTTAAGGGAAAAGCCCTAGCTCTGTTAACCTTCCTTCATCTGAGATGCTCTCCAATCCAGACCACATCCTGTTAAATCTCCTCTGCACCTTCTGTAAAGCATCAACATGCTTTTTCTTATGAGATGACCAGAACTGAATGCAATACTCCAAGTGTGATCTCACCAGGGTTCTATAGACCTGCAACATTTCCTCGTTCCTCTTGAGTGCAAGACGTTGTACTTAAGTAAAGGTTCCATGATTGGAAGACAGAGCATCGCCACTTTGTCCAGCCCCCCTCACAGAAACCTACAGCACCTGGTGTTCCTTGGAATGGTCTCCCTTCCAAGTACTGGCCAGGCCTGAGCCTGCTTAGCTTCCGAGATCAGACAACTTCAGGCATATTCAGACTATAAGTGCTATTCGTATGGGTTGACTTTACTGGGGACACCATGCAAAGAAACACTTTTTACTGTATCACATGACAGAACGGAATTCAATTCAATTAGCCGACGATTAAAACGTTGTCAGTTTAAATCAAGCAGTCCTTCAAAGGAAATCTTAACCAAGCACTCCTGGGACAACGGCCATAATCGCAAGATCTAACGCAGACACCAGAGCCCAACATTGTGGTCAGTCCATACTGAGGGAGTGTCACATGGTTATCGCGCCACCAATCACTTCTGCACTCTCTCCGGCACAACTGCATCATTCTAGATGACCAGAACCGCACACAATACTCCAACCAAGATCTCGCCAGCATTTCATGAAGCTTCAGCGTAACATCCTAACTTTTATATAATGTTGGTCAACATATGAAGGCACTCACACCTTGTGCCTTCTTCACCACCTTGTGGCCCGTGTTGCCACCACTTTTAGGGAACTGTGGACATGGTCTCTGGGTTTCATTAGCATTCCTTAGTGACCTAGCATTTACTCCATAGACAAGATTGGCTGTTTTTTTAAGTATTTATTTTTGAGGAACTGGGTATTACCCCCAAGGCCCAGACCTAATTGCCCTCGTACTGAGAAGCTGCCAGGCTATGTAATGTTAAGCCACCCACACAGGCCAAACCCATAAAAGACGGCAGATATCATTAGGGGTACGTGTGCAAAGAAATGACAATAAACTTGATTTGAGATTTCCTCCCCTGAAGATTATTAGCAGAAAGTTTGTACAAAAATTCTTTGAAAACACTGCCAAGCTATGCAGTGGTTCTCAACCCTTTTCTTTCCACTCACATCCCACTTTAAGTCATCCTTATGCCATCGGTGCTCTGTGATTAGTAAGGGATTGTTTAAGAAGGGACGTGAGTGGGAAGGGAAGGTTGAGAATCGTTGCACTAGACCCAATTGTCACTGAAATATTTGGCTTGAGAAAAATTGTCCTTGGCCCATTTCCTTTGGAGTTATGAAACCATGCTCATAACGAGTCAATTAGGTACGATTAAAACAGTGGTTCTCAAACTTTTTCTTTCCACCCACATCCCACCTTAAGCAATCCCTTACTAATCACAGAGCACCTATGGCATAGAGAATAATTAAAGTGGGATGTGAATGGAAAGAAAAAGAGTGAGAACCACTGCCTTACACAGTAAATAGTGAGGTAGTAAGGAATCCGGATGAACAGAGGGGACGTAGGGGATCAAGTTCCTATAAGTGGCAACCGTTCCTGTAAAGACGGTAAGGGTAGATTTTGGCATGCTTGGATCAAGGAACAGGACAGAACAATGTTGTGGTCATCTTTACAAATAACCAACTTTTTAAAATCTCTGGAAGGTTAACTGATTTTTACAGATGGGCGTAGAACAGACCTTTGAATTTTAAATCCAATCACTGTACCCAACAGAAGCTAACCTTCATTGATTATAACGTCCTTCAGGATGCCCTATGACATTGCAGTATGCTGAACAAACATACCTTTCCATCTTTCGTTGGGACCTGCTAGTGTCATCACTACAGTGACCTCCAACAAACGGGCTCATCTGCTCTTAGTAATGATATTCATGAGTTTATTGACCACTGTAAAATTCTTGCTTGTTACAGCCAAACGTTCTCCATGGGAATAACAAGTGCAATACACATTAAATGAGGTTGATAGGGTCACTGCAGGTTGATAGGATAGCTAAGAAGGTTTCGGGTATGCGGGCCTTCATTAGTCGGGGGATAGAGTTCAAGAGTCAAGAGATAATGATGCAGCTCTTTAAACAGATATCCTCCGGTATTTGCTGCTTTTGCCCTGGGGGATAGGTGCTGGCTGTCCTTCCTATCTCGGCCGACCAGAATCTTCTGGACCTCCATTAAGTCACGGTAGCGCGATCAATGGCCACCCGCAGACACGAAGCAAGCAGTCAAAGCTCTTGTGAGACCACACTTGGAATATTGTGTTCAGTTCTGGTCACCACATTACAGGAAGGATGTGGAAGCTTTGGAGGTGGTGCAGAGGACATTTATCAGGACATTGGCTGAATTGAAGGATTCAATTCTTCAATTCAAGATTAGCAGAGCTCGGGCTTTTCTCTTTGGTGCAAGGAAAGGAGAGGTGATTGTGACTCGGGCTGGCAAGGGGGGGAAGAGAGACGCCAGCGCGACTCGGGCGGGGGGGGGCAGAGACGGCAGCGCGAATCAGGCGGGCGAGGGGGAGAGAAGGCAGCGTGATTCGGGCGGGTGAGGGGGAGAGACGGCAGTGCGATTCAGACGGGCAAGGGGAGAGAGACGCCAGCACAAATCGGGCGGGCAAGGGGAGGGGGGTTGTATTATAAATGGGGTAAATTTTTTCCCTCTTTTTCCCCTCAAAAATGGGAGGGGTCGCATTATACACAAAACGCATTATACATGAATATTTACGGAATGTAAGGTGGCATGTGAATGGGGGGGTGGGGAGAGGGAGGTTGAGAACCACTGGGATACGGGCCAAGTTCAGACAGATGGGAAGAGTGTGGATGGGACATTTTGGTCAACTGGGGCAAGAAAAGGCCAAAGGGCCTGATTCTATGGTGCATGACTCTGAATGGAGTCTCGACTGGACGATTGGGCTCGGTTTCTCTGGAGCAAAGAAGGCTGAGGGTTTACCTTGAGTAAAGCGCAAAAGTCTGCAGACACTGTGATTGCAGTAAATAACATAATGCGATAGAAACTCCACAGGTCAAGCAGTGGACTTTGTACAGCAAAGATAAAGATACATAACCAACGTTTTGGGCTTGAGTCCTTCATCAAGGCACAGATAAAACGTAGGCAGGCACCCAAACAAAATGGCAGGGAGGACAGCACAGTCTCACAGGCAGGAGGTAATAGATGGATAAAGAAGAGAGAGAACACTAGTAATCAAGGGGAGAGGAGATGGATCTGTGAATGGAGAAAAAAGGGGGTGGAGAGCTGGAGGGATGAAGAATGGGGAGGCTGGCAGAAACTGGAGAAGACCTCATTAATGCCATCCGGCTGGAGAGCGGCGATATAGAAAATTAGTTGCTGCTCGTCCAATTTACGGGTGGTCTTGGTTTGACAGTACAAGCCCATGGACAGACATGTCCGTACGGTAGTGGGGCACAGGATTGAAATGGTCGGCCACTGGGAGATCGTTGTCATTGATGTGGACAGAGAGAAGGTGCTCAGTGAAGCGATCTCCCAGTCGGCATCCAGTCTCTCCGATGTAGAAAAAAAGCCATAAAAGAAGCACCGGATGCAGTGAACGACTCTTGAAAGTTCACAGTGAAGTGTTGCTTCACTTGGAAGGACCAGTTAAGGCCCCAAATGGTGGTGAGGGAGGAGGTGTTGGTGCAAATGTGGCCCTTTCTGCAGCTGAAGGGGAAGGTGCCAAGGGGATAATTAATGAGAAAGGATGAGTGGACAAGGGAGTCACGGAGGGAGCGGACTCTAGAGAAGAGAAGGTAGAGAGGGGAAGATATGTCTGGTGGTGGGGGGGGTAAATCATGTTGTAGGTGGAGGAAATTACAGAGGTAGGATGAGAGGTAAGAACAAGGGGAATTCTGAGGGTTGATCTTATCGATGTTCACGTCATCACAAGGGGCATGGATAGTGTAGCAAAAACAATCTATCATAGAAACAAAGAAACATAGAAGATAGGAGCAGGAGTAGGTCATTCGACCCTTCGAGCCTGCTCCGCCATTCAACGAGATCATGGCTGATCTTAAAGTTCAATACCCCGTCCCCGCCTTCTCTCCGTAACCCCTAATTCCCTTATACTGAAGAACTATATCTAATTCCCTCTTAAATATATTCAATGAACCTGCCTCTACTGCTCTCTGTGGCAATGAATTCCACAGATTCACCACCCTCTGGGTAAAGAAATTCCTCCTCATCTCGGTCCTAAATGGTTTGCCTATTATCCTCAAACCATGGCCCCGGGTTCTGGATTTTCCCACCATTGGAAACATCCCATCTGCATCCACTCTGTCCAGTCCTGCCAGAATTTTATAGGTCTCTATGAGATCCCCTCTCAATCTTCTAAACTCCAGCGAGTACAATCCCAATTTGCGCAATCTTTCCTCATAAGTCATTCCTGCCATTCCAGGTATCAGCCTGGTGAATCGTCTTTGCACTCCCTCCATTGCAAGAACATCCTTCCTTAGATAAGGTGACCAAAACTGCACACAATACTCCAGGTGGGGTCTCACCAAGGCCCTGTACAGCTGCAGTAAGGTATCCTTGTTCCTAGACTCAAACCCTCTTGATATGAAGGCCAACATACCATTTGCCTTTTTAACCGCCTGCTGTACCTGCATGCTCGCCTTCAGAGACTGGTGTACAAGTACCCCTAGATCTCTCTGCACTTCCCCATCTCTTAATCTATTGCCATTCAAATAGTAATCTGCCCTCCGGTTTGTATTACCAAAGTGGATAACCTCACATTTATCCACATTGTAGTGCATTTGCCATGTATCTGCCCACTCCCTCAATTTATCCAAATCACACTGGAGCTTCCTGAGCCCCTCTTCCATGCACACAACCCCTCCTAGCTTAGTGTCATCTGCAAATTTGGAGATATTACATCCAATCCCCTCATCCAGATCATTAATGTATATTGTAAACAGCTGGGGTCCCAGTACAGATCCCTGTGGCACCCCACTGCTCACCGCCTGCCACTCAGAAAACGAGCCATTTATCCCAACTCTCTTTCTTCTACCTGCCAGCCAGTTCTCAATCCACATCAATACTTTGCCCCCAATCCCATGAGCCTTGATTTTGGAAGCCAGTCGTTTATGCGGGACCTTATCGAAGGCCTTTTGGAAGTCCAGGTACACCACATCCACTGGCTCTCCCCCATCTATTTTACCTGTCACCATCTCAAAGAATTCCAATAGATTTGTCAAACACGATTTACCTTTTGTAAATCCATGTTGACTCTGTCTGATCCCTTCTCTGCTAGTCATATGCTCCGCTATTACATCCTTAATAATGGATTCCATCCTTTTGCCCACTACTGATGTAAGGCTCACTGGCCTATAATTCCCCACTTTTTCTCTACCCACCTTTTTAAATAGTGGGGTAACATTAGCTACCCTCCAATCCATGGGTACTGATCCTGAGTCGATCAAGTTCTGGAAAATAATTCTTAAAGCATCTGCTATCTGAATGGCCACTTCCTTAAGTACCCTAGGACACACATGTCAAACTCTGGCCCGCGGGCCAAATTTTGCCCGCGATATAATTATATTTGGCCCGCAAGATCATTTCAAAAATGTATTAGAGGTGGCCCACCCTGCAGCGAGAGCCGATGCTGTTTTTGGTAATGTCACCCCCACCATCCTCCCCCTTCATTGCACATCCTTCCCCATTGTAACATGAGAAATTGTAACACGAGAAGTCTGTCGATGTCATCAGCCGGCAAGCCAGCTGGAAGGCTCCCCGCACAACCAGTCACTTCTCCCACCTGTCGAGCGGTGCGCCGGATGGGCGAGCGCCTGTGATTTCCTGTCGGCGCGATGGGCATGGCAGGCTGCGCACGGCCCCCGAGCAGCTCGAGCCCCGTGCGACTGGCACCAGATGGCCCTTCCACAACGCGATCGCACTTCTCCCGGTCGCCACGGCCTTCAGCGCTTGCACCCGCGCGGACCCCAGGGACGGCTGGTTCAGCCCTGCACATGAAGAGATAGATGGTGGCTGTCCGCAAAGGCTGATTGGCAGCGCACTGGGCCTGAGTGGGTGGGTAAGCAGGGGTGGGCAGAGGTTGTAGGTGAGGAGTAATGGGCAGGGGAAGTTATGGTGGTGCGACAGGCAGTTAGAGGTAGGGATGAGTAGAAGGAGGGGTGGATAGGGAAGAGGTAAAAGGAGAGGGGCAGGGCGAGTAGGAAAGGGGTGATTAGAGGGTGAGAGACGGGTAAAGGGAGGAACAGGTTGAGGGGAGAGGCAGTAGAGGGGCGTGTATAGGATGGGGTGGGTAGAGGCAGAGCGAGTGGAGTGAGGGGTGAGTAGAGGTTGGGTAAAGGACTGGTCAGGTAGAGGGATGGTGGGTCGAGGGTGAATAGAAGCCTAGAGCCTGAGGAGTGAGCAGGAAATGCTGAGTCCTGTTGCAGGCCAAAATGGACACAGCCTGTGAATGCTGACTACATCTCCACAGGGACCAAATAGGTTTCCCTCAGGTCAAGCAAAGGGTGAACTTGAGCTACCTACTCCTGACCTGTAACATTATCCTCCTAAAGTTATATCCTATAGTTTAACATTACATATGTTGAAAGAAGAGAAAACATGCAGATGTTGTTGAACATTTTCAATAAATATTTAGTTCAGCCCTCGACTTAGTCCAAGTTTTTAATTTTGGCCCTCCGTGAATTTGAGTTTGACACCCCTGGCCCAGAATGTAGATTATCAGGCCCTTGGGATTTATCTGCCTTCAATCCCATCAATTTCCCCAAGACCATGTCCTTAGAGATACTGATTTCTTTCAGTTCCTCCCTTGCATTAGTCTCTATGTTTCCCAACATCCTTGGGAGGTTATTTGTATCCTCTCTTGTAAAAATAGAACTAAAGTAAAAATTTAATTGGTCTACCATTTCCTTATTCCCCATTATATATTCCCCTGATTCCGACTGCAAAGGACCTACTCTGGATTTCACCAATCTTTTCTTCTTGACATATTTATAAAAGCTTTATCGAAAGAGCTAAGCAGAGCTAAGCTAGCTAAGGTAGCCTTCATCTAGCACCCTTCATCAGGGATTCTGACTATGGGCAGCACAGTTAGTGCAACGCTGTTTCATTGCCAGTGACCAGGGTTCAAATCTGGCACTGAGGAGTTTGCACGTTCTCCCTGTGTCTTCTGCGTGGGTTTCCTCCGGATGCTCTGGTTTCCTCCCACCCATCAAAATGTCTCCAGGTTGTAGGTCAATTGGGGGGATCGCGCTCATGGGCCTGTAACCGCGCTGCATGTCTAAATTTAAATTTAAAATGTCCGCCATTCTTTTTCTCCCATTGATCCTGCTCGATCCAGTGAGATCTTCCTGTAGATTTGTGATTCCCAAAGTGGGCGCTGGAATAGTCCAGGGAAGTCAGTGAGGAAAAGGGGCAGGAGGGGACAGTGAGGAAAAATGGGGTGTTCCAAACCTTCAGTCTTCTTTGTTATTCAGTCTGCTGCGATGTTTAACGAAGAAGCCAGTGTGATCGTACAGATTCTATCACCAATGTGTATATGTACAGATGGTAGTGTAGGATGACTGATTGGTTGAGAGCGTAGCCACACCTACTGTCAGGTCTTAAAGGATTGCTCCTAGCCAGACCAAGTCATTCTGGACTGGTCGACCTACATGTGATACGCTCCAGTCTTCTAGTTAACAAAAGCCTTGGTTTGGATCAACAAGCCTTTGATTCTTTCGACACGCTCTGCAGCCAGTTCAGTAATTTTCTGGCCAGACTGGGGCTGGCAGTAGTGAGGAAAATAAATGGTGACGAGGCGTTCTTGCGAGAGCTGGTCTCGGTGATTCCCATGTTGTACTGGCGTCGGTACCACCCCCCCACCAGCGCAACCACCGCCCGCCCCTTCAGCACTGCCCAAACAGAAGATGACGTGTTGTGGGTGACCTCAATCTGGCACTGCACAAGACCATGGACAGACATGTCCGCCAGGGAACTGAAATGGGGTGGGGTGGGGTGGGGATGGTGCACTGGGAGAGTCACACAATTGCAGTGGACAGCGCGGAGGTGCTCAAAAGTAGCCAGTGCCTGCCCTGTTGTGAAATGTCACATTTCCTAACCACTCAAAACCTTGTGATGAGGCACAATTTCACACTGCATTAAAGCCAAAAGTTCAGTCTAGTGGAGGAAGACCAAACAAATGCTGGAGGCACTTAGCGCCCAGAGGGAGGGAGGCCTGAGGAAAATTCAATCTGGGTCCATCTCAGAAGGCTCTACCAACACAAAGCATGGTGGGGCTTTTCTAATGCACCATCCCCTGGGGTGGGTTGACCACATACTGAGCAAGATGGAGCTGGAATATATTTTAATACAGAAAAATTAGGTTCCTTCCTTGATCTCTGACACCCATGCAACAAAAATAAAAAAAACCCACGCTTTAAATACCTTTCACTCAGCAATGCCAAGGAGTTAAAAACATGTCCCTCCAGTATCACGTGACGGCAACCCAGCTGGGCCTTGTGCACAGCTGCAGGGGGGACTGGGCCGAAGGGGGGCGCTCGCGAACGCCGCGCCGATCGGCAGCACTTCCGCATTCTCCTTGATTGACACGTCCCGGGGCACGTGCGCCGGCCGGCCTGGCCCCATGACGCCAAGCAGCAGTGACTGACAGGTGGGTCAGCCCGAGAGCGCCGGTCTCTCCCGTTGCAGCTCCAGAGCCGAGACTGGGGCTTTGCAGAAAGTTTCATTCATTCGCGACTTCCTTGCCGGTTCCCTGCCCCACGGACCAGAATGCACGCGTCCACATAGATGTGCATTGCCCCCCCCCCCCCCTCCCCCATGCAATGCCAGCCTTGAGTGGCAGGTCAGGGCCAATGGAGTGCTCACTCTTCGAATTGGGAGGCACTGACGTTCAAAGTGAGTGGAGTCAGGTCAAAGTCACTGAAAATAAAACATGCAGCTGGAAAAGCAGTTGTTTTTCTCTTTGCAAGAGTTTTACAGCAGAAAACCGGCCCCTTCAGACCAACTGGCTCCCATTCCAATAAATGCATTGAAGTGCGGCCTCAGACCAACATCATCCGAGCACAGTAACCGGCATGGTTGGTGCAACACGTGTCACAGCACCAGCAGCTCCTTTCCCACTGGCACCTTGTCCCAGGAATTAACTGGGACAGGAACCCGTGGAAAAAGAAAACTGTCAAATGATGCCATTTCACGCCGGGGATCAACCCCTACCCGTGCCCCCGCCGTTGGCTGAAGCCGGCGTGCTGATAAACCCAGTGGAAAAGGGACGGCAGGAAGTCACCTACTTCCTGGTGAAGGTAGAACACACTGATCCCCGGGCACCAGTGTGTTCAGTGGAAAAGCGACTAGTGTCCCAGTTAAAGGTGGCCCAGTGGAAACAGCACAAAGGGATTCCTCTCCCGGGACACTGCACATCCAATTAACCAGTGGAAAGGGGCAAGCAACTGGGGTTGAATTCGGTGCTCTCTGTGAAGAGTTTGTACGTTCGCCCTGCGTCCAGGCAGCTTTCCTCTGATTTCCTCCCTGTCCTGGGTAAACTTGTACCTCTCACTTTGTTTTAGATTGGTCACAGTGTTTGAGCTACCGAAAGAAAACAGAGACACACGCCGAGGGCACTTCAGTTTATAGAAATCTTTATTACAAAATCTTAAGCTGATTTCAAACTACAATATGCGAGCCCTTCCCAATTCTACTTATCAACGCCTGGACTGGTCCCAACTGCCGAAGCGAGGCAACGACCGCACACTTGTCGGGGTGCCGGTAGCAGCTTCTCCACCTCCCCCGACCGGGATGTTGGTTGGACTCTAGAAGTTCTTCTTCTTGCTGAGAGATGTTGCCGCCCCTCAGAGAGTCTGAAACTTCAGCAGTGGGACCACGGCTTATATTACCCATTCTAGCTTATCACTTTGAATACAATGGTTTACTTAGCTTCGAGGCCTCGCCTGACAGTCTGCGACCAATAATCCCATCAATCTCAAACAGCAACTGGCTAACAAGCAGGAAGATTAAACGTTCTTGGTACCAGATGTCTTTTTGTCAGATAACTGCATCTCTGGGCCCCATGGTGGAATTTAGATTATGTCTGCGGATTCTTACATTATTCTCAAAGTAGGTTACTGATACTCAGCCTTGCATAAGCAAAAAACATGGTCTAAATCCTCCATTACACCATCACAGGATCCCACTTATCCCGACCCACCACTAGTCTTTTTGTAATAGTCCGAATTCCAAATGCAAATCCCCCTTGGCTAGTATTAAGGGCCGTACCGGCCAACATATTGATACCCAGGATACACTCGTCAGTGGCAGCCACCAGGGCATGTACCCATATAGGAGAAGGGCCATCACCCATCGTGGCACAGACTTTTATTTCCTTCGCCAGGGTGATCGCTCCTCCCATCCCCTCTATTCGAAATGTCGGTCCAGTCTAGAGGTCAGAAATCACCGAGTGCTCCGCACCAGTATCGACCAAGGCCAAATATTGGTGGTCATTACCCCACCCCAGTGGATTGTTAACGATATGTAGGGCGGTGGGTCCCCGTGTATCCGCCGTATCACAATGCAGTAGACACGGGAATCCCACCCGCACCCTCATGCCTTAGTAGGGTTCAGGGGTTTCCAGGATCACAAGCTAATATTATCCATAAGAGCCTTTTCAACCAATTGTTGAATCTCATCATAGGTAACTGGAGCAGGAGAAGCCGGCTCGATAGGAGCGGCAGTGGGAGCAGAAGGCACAGCTGGACCAGGAGGACTCAGCAGCTGGGGATGATGTTCCCCTGCCTTCCTCTTATAAAGGGCATAAAGGACCACAGTAGGTTTCCCATCAATATCACTTTTAGGTACGCCTAACTTTAACAAGGTTAGAAAAAGGTCCTTTCTTGTCGGTCCGTTATTAGTAGCAGCTCCTCTTTTTTCATCCTGCTTGTCTGATTTAAACTGGGTTGTACATGAGTGGATTTTACTTCCCACCTCTAATTCTCGAAGCCCAGATAAGGCGTGCACCGCCTCAGACACAGGGTGCCCAATTAGCGGACGGGTTACGGACAGAACCAGTCCCCGTACAGTGGGTTGAGCGGAACGAACTAATCGGGTATGCATTCCTGCCATGAACATCTCTTCATCAGGGCTCCCCCCATGTACCCACAGCCTCAAACGCCCTGCATGCCAGGGCCTGTTGACGAATTACTGCTATACCCTCCTCTTGGGTTCCCCAATTGTTCTGCAAATGTAAATCCCAATCTACTGGTGACGGGTACACTCATAACAGGGCATCCCCTAGAGTGGCAAGTAAGTAATCCACCCTTCTCCTTCTACCACATAGCTCAGCAGTGACCCGGATATCAGTAGTCAATGTTCCTAATCCCAACAATTCCTCAAGGGTTAAATATACATTACCCCCTCCTTGTTCCCAAACACGCAGGAGCCAGGCCGCCAGAGTTTCTCCCGTCTTTTGCCTAAATCGATCTCCAATGGTGGCCAGCTCTTTTATAGAGAAGTCACGTATCGTTGACTGCTCCCGACCCCTGTTTCCCACTTTGTCCCACAGGGCCCTCTGCCCAGTGGATGGGAGGAGACCGAGGTCATCCCGTAGAGGGGGGGGTGGCCATAGAGCATAAGCATGGGTTTGGGTACCTTCCTCTGGATCCGCTTGGGAGGCCGGGGCATCTATCCCTTCAATCTCTACCATTACATCACACCCGATATTCTCGTCTCAATCATCAATTGCATCAGGATCGTCGCCATTCCTTATCATGGCACGAATACGATGTGGATCGGGTTCTACCCCTTCCTTTTCCTTATCTGCACAGAGCTGCTGCCAGAGTTTAATATTACGGCAGATCGTTTGGACATGCTTATCCTCCCATTCTTTGGCTTGGTCCTGACTGGTGCGAACAATCTCACTCATCATGGAACAGTGTTGTCGCATGGCTTTCTTCTCCTCCTCTAGTTGCTCTCTCTTGCGCTGGTATTCTACTTCTCGCTGAACTAATTCTGCTTCACGCTGAATGGCGGGACGTAAGGCTGTGGCCAGCAGGCAAAACCCGTCCGTCAGCATCTTATTTTTATCAGGAAATGTACTCTCTCGAAGGATAGTGGCAACCCGCTCTCCCAGAGGAGCACTTGATGGATCTAACCTCTCATCTCAACTAATGGGTGGTCCCAACAAAGACAGGGTATTGGCCAACATGCCAAACCCATCGTCTTTGGAAGTCCATCCCGGAATCAAGAACTGCTCAGGGCTCACCTCTTTCTTTCGGCGAAACATCTCGAGACCAATCCTGCTCGCAGCGCCAATTGTCTTGGGTAAACTTGTACCTCTCACTTTGTTCGTTTTAGATTGGTCACAGTGTTTGAGCTACTGAATGAAAACAGAGACACACACCGAGAGCACTTCAGTTTATACAAATCTTTATTACAAAATCTTAAACTGATTTCAAACTACAATATGCGAGCCCTTCCCAATTCTACTTATCAATGCCTGGACTGGTCCCAACTGCCGAAGCGAGGCAATGACCGCACACTTGTCGGGGTGCCGGTAGCAGCTTCTCCACCTCCCCCGACCGGGATGTTGGTTGGACTCTAGAAGTTCTTCTTCTTGCTGAGAGATGTTGCCACCCCTCAGAGAGTCTGAAACTTGAGCAGTGGGACCACGGCTTATATTACCCATTCTAGCTTATCACTTTTAATACAATGATTTACTTAGCTTCAAGGCCTCACCTGACAGGCTGCGACCAACAATCCCACCAATCTCAAACAGCAACTGGCTAACAAGCAGGAAGATTAAACGTTCTTGGTACCAGATGTCTTTTTGTCAGATAACTGCATCTCTGGGCCCCATGGTGGAATTTAGATTATGTCTGCGGATTCTTACATTATTCTCAAAGTAGGTTACTGATACTCAGCCTTGCATAAGCAAAAACATGGTCTAAATCCTCCATTACACTCCCACTCTTCAAAACCTATTGGGGTTGTCGGTCAATTGGAGCAACAAGGGGTTGTGGGCCGAAAGGGCCTGTCACCGTGCTGTCTGTCTGAATTTTGAAGGATGCCAAACACCCAAGTCATAACCTCATCTCATTGCCACCTTTGGCCAGAAAGTCAAAAGCCTGAAGACCAGCTCCTCTCAGATTAAGTCAAGTTTATTTATCATCTGATTGCAGAAGCATAACCCAATGAAACAATTTTCTCTGTTCCTTGGTGCAAAATACACAGACACACAACCACACAAACAATAAATATGCAGGACAAATATTCATATACCTGTAGAAATAAATTAATAAATAATGTTCATAAATTTGAGATGCTCGGATGTTTATTGCCAGCGGTTCCTTGGGTCATTCAGCATTGTCACTGCCCGTGAGAAGAGGCTGTTCCTCAGCCTGATGGTACTGGCTCTGATCCTTCTGTATTTCTTTCCTGACGGGAGCAGCTGAAAGATGCCATGGGCAGCATGGAAGAGGTCCTCAATGATTTTGCACTCCCTCTTCAGACAACGATCCCAGTACATCACGTCGAGGGGAGAGTGAGGGAATCTCTCTGATCCTCTCTGCCACTCTTAGCGTCCTGTGGATTGGCCTCCGATCCATCTCTATGCAGCATCTGTACTACACTGTGATGCAGCCAGCCAGGACGCTCTCATTAGAGCTCCTACAAAAGGTTGACTTTATGGTAGCCGATTAGAACAGTTTCTCTGGCACCACCAAAGGACTATCATGTACTATTGCAAAGTCACTTTTTCTTGTGCGAGGATAACTGTGAATATTTAAGATCTCTTTTTGTATTTATTGTCTCTTTTTAATTCAATTCAGTATACTACCATAGTTTTTCTTTACAAGAACCTGTTCAACTTCAGCAAGTAAGAATTGTGGTCCACCTGTACATCAAACCATGTATATTGCAGTAAAAGAGAACATTAGCCCAATGCACACCCTCAGCCCATGATGTTGTGCCAACCGATAAATACCTATTCCTGAACAATTTTAATTTTTCGCTACCTGACACACATATTCCTCTATTATGCTTACATCCTCGAACCTATCTAAGATTCTTAATAATTTTGCCAACCCCAGAAATGCATTCCAGGCACCCACCACTAAAACTCACCTTTGACGCAGCACAGTTGGTGGCACGGTTGGCATAGCGGTAAGAGCAACGCCTTTACAGCGCCAGCCATTGGGAAATAGGTTCGAATCCCATGCTGTCTGTAAGGATTTTGTAGGTTCTCCTACGTTTTCATGAGTTTTCCCCGGGTGCTCTGATTTCCTCCCACCATTCAAAATATACCAGACGGTGCCGGTTAATTGGGTGTAAATTTGGCAGCATGGACTCGTTGGCCAAAATGGCCTGTTAGCGTGCTGTATGTTTAAAATTTAAATTTAATTTAAATCTCCCCTAATCTTTCCTGCAATCACCTTAAAAAGATGTATGTCCTTTGGTATTTGCCATTGTTGCTCTTGGGAAAAGGGGCTGGAAGTCCACCCTATCTAAGTCCCTCATTATCTTATCTTCTTCTTTGGCTTTGCTTCGCGGACGAAGATTAAGCTGCAGGGTCGTTTGAGGCTGACAAGTCCGATGCAGGACAGGCAGACACAGTTGCAGCGGTTGCAAGGGAAAATTGGTTGGTTGGGGTTGGGTGTTGGGTTTTTCCTCCTTTGTCTTTTGTCAGTGAAGTGGGCTCTGCGGTCTTCTTCAAAGGAGGTTGCTGCCCGCCGAACTGTGAGGTGCCAAGATGCGCGGTTTGAGGCGATATCAGCCCACTGGTGGTGGTCAATGTGGCAGGCACCAAGAGATTTCTTTAGGCAGTCCTTGTACCTCTTCTTTAGTGCACCTCTGTCTCGGTGGCCAGTGGAGAGCTCGCCATATACACGATCTTGGGAAGGCGATGGTCCTCCATTCTGGAGAAGTGACCTACCCAGCGCAGTTGGATCTTCAGCAGCGTGGATTCGATGCTGTTGGCCTCTGCCATCTCGAGTACATCGATGTTGGTGATGAAGTCGCTCCATTGAATGTTGAGGATGGAGCGGAGTCAACGCTGGTGGAAGCGTTAAAGAAGCCATAAAAAAAGAAAAGAAGCGAGCTGTCATTATCTTATACACCATTACTAAGTCACCACTCATCCTTCATCGGTCCAAAGAGAAAACCTTAGCTCTGTCAACCTTGCTTCATGTGACACGTTCTCCAATCAAGGCTACATCCAAGTTTATCTCCTTTGCACCTTCTCTTTTCCATCCACATCCTTCCTGTAATGAGGTTACCAGAACTGAACACATTATTCCAAGAAAGGCCTCATAGAGCTGCAACATTACCTCTCGGCCCTTGAACTTAATCCCCCAAATAATAAAGGACAACATACCATATGCCTTCTTATCCACCTTTAATGGAATAATTTGGAGATAAATTGGTAAAGTTAGAGTAGGTTACATAAATACATACACACACTTTAAAACAGATCTTATTTGAAATATTGAAGAATTTATATTCAGTGAATTTACAGAAACAATGGAGAATTCTGTGCACATTTCACAAGTAGGTGTTAATTGAGATGATGTCATTGAAGCAACAGGCAGGAGACACTTTGGCTGTAAAAAGCTCTTTGCAAGGGTTTTGACAGAGTGCCTAGAAGGTCACACTTGGGGTTTTGTTTAGCTAAAGACAAAAGCTTGACCAAGAAGACTAACTCCTATTGTTTGCTGGAGAAGGTCAGGGATTTTGCGTTGGGGTGAGAGAGAGAGAGAGAGAGAGAGAGAGAGAGAGAGAGAGAGAGAGAGAGAGAGAGAGAGAGAGAGAGAGAGAGAGAGAGAGAGAGAGAGAGAGAGAGAGAGAGAGAGAGAGAAGTTGCAGGAGAAGCTTGTTGGAACTGAAACAGAAAGCTCCAGAGCGGTGGATGGCCGGAAGCGCTATCTGTCTGATGTTTCACTTGGAATAACAGGAACAGAAAGGCACTCTGTGATAGCCTGAAAGAAAGAGGTTATCATCTGGAGAACCCTGATGGGGCAAGTTTCGTCAGCAAGGCATTGAGGTGACCAATGGTGGTACCTCAGTTGTGGAAATCCTGGAACAACAAATCTCTTTCTGCAAACCCTACGAGAACCTTCCTGAGCGTTAAACATTTACCTTTCGAGCACCAAAGGCTGGTGAACTTTATACATGTTAAATTCTGTGCCCGGTTTAAGAATTGCCTGCAACCAGAGAACTTGGAAGAATGTGAACTGAGATTGAACTGTGAACCAAAGAACTTTTCTTAAATTTACACACACATCACATACACGTGCACTTAGAATTAGAAGGGGGTTAAGTTGGGTTAGTGAAGTTAATGAAGATAAGTTAAAGTTTGATTCTGGTTTCATGTTTAAAGATAATTAAAAACAACTTTTGTTTAAGTAACCATTTGTCTTGGTAAATATCTATTGCTGCTGGGTTTCGGGGTCCTTTGGCCTCATAATACACCCAATCAACTTGGTTGACAACCTTGACTGGATCACTGGACTTGGACTCCAAGATCTCCAAGTTCTTCCACTTTGTTAATAACCCTGCTATTAACCTCACACTCCACCTTCCAAACTCTATAAAGCGCATCTCTTCACACTTATCTGGATTGAACTCCAACCTGCCACTTCTCTACCCATCTCTGTATCCCTGCTGTAATCTACGACAACCTTCTACACTATCCACTCATTATAGTTATCAAACTAGAAGGCTGGTATTGATTTAAAAGGCCTCCTACATTGTAAAGAAATATGAGTCTCCCTTGTGGTTCATGATGATGGATGGAAAGCTGTGGCTTGGTCAATGCTCTGAATTGAACCTGAGCCTGTCTGTTGCATGCCGATGTCCCGGACAATAGCCTTAGGTGGCTCTCTGAACATCAAGGGACCATTCACGAGCTGAAGGGGGACTATTGAAGAGGAACGATCTGAGAAACAGAGAGGGTGCAGGAAGCTTCATTAGAGACTGGGATTGTAACCCACAGAGGCAATTTAATGGAAGGCCTGAAAATCAAGGTGTCTGACAGCTTTGAGTGTGTGAGTCGGCCTGCACTGTCAAGACAGAAAATAAACAACAGAGCATACAAACAAGTTTATTACATTACACTAGCGGGAGTGTGGAATACTAAGTCAGGTAGACAGGGTCACCTTTAACAGTATCAACCCTCACTCAATGTGATAATATTATTTGGAACGTGTGGGATTACTAAAGGCTCCCAAAGACTATTCGAGTCAATGACTTTTACTGAACTTCGACTCGACTGCGTCTGATCATTTTCATGTTCTTCATTTCGCACTCCGACACAGTTGCTACTGAAACTCATTCCACAATCCCACTACTCCCTTTATGAAGAAGTTCTCCCCTAAATTTTTCTTCTTTCACTCTTAACCCATGTCCTCCGGTTTGCAAGTCACCTACCCTCAGTGGAAAAAGCTTATCCACATGTACTCTGTCTATCTCCCTCATAATTTTAAATACCTCAATCAAATTTCCCCTCTCATTCTTCTAAACTCCAGGGATTAAAGTTCTAACCTGTTTAGCCATTCCCTGTAATTCAGTTCCTGAAGTCCGGGCCACATCCTCGTAAATCTTCTCTGCCCTCTTTCTCTCTTATTGATATTTTTCTTGTTAAGTGACCAGAACTGCACACAATACTCCAAATTCACCCTTAACCAATGTCTGATACAACTTTTCCATAACATCCCAACTCATACACTCAATAATTTGATTTATGAAGCCAATATGCCAAAAGCTCTCTTCACAACCCTATTCACCTGTGATGCCACCTCCAGGAATTTTGTATATTTTCCCAGATTCCTCTGTTCTACTGCACTCCTCAGTGCACTTACCATTTACCATGTGCCCACCACTAGTCACAGGCCTCTATGCTGAGAAGCAATCATCCACCACTACTCTCTGGCTTCTCCTGTCCAGCCATTATCGAATGCAGATCACTACTTCACCATGAATACCTAGCGTCTGAACCTTCATGACTAATCTCCCTTGTGGGACCTTGTCAAGGACCTTACTAAAGTCCATGTAGACAACATCCATAGCTTTTCCTTCGTCAACTTTCCTGGTAGCTTCCTCAAAAAAGCTTATATGATTGGTTAAACATGACCTACAATGCACAAAGCCATGTTGACAATCCCTAATCAGTTTCTCGATGTCAGAAGAAGTTCAGACTGCAACTTAACATGTGGTTAAAGAGATGAGGGGATGAGGCAGGAGGGAGGGCTTGAGATTTCTGGATCATTGGGCTCTCTTCCAGGGAAGGTGGGATCTGTACCGGCAGAACAGTTTGCATCTGAACTGGAGGGGGGCTAATATCCTTACTGAAGGTTTGCTCATGCTGCTCTGGGGAGGAAAGGGGGGTGAAATTTAAACTTTGGTTCCCTTTCCCCTGCAAATCAAGTGCCAGAGCAGATAGCTGAGTGAAGAAGGAAAAATATGATGTTAAGATTGCATAATAAATTCAGAAATCAAAGGGTTGTGTGTGGTAGAAATAATGCTCTCTTGTGAATCTATATCAATGCAAGGAGTATCATAAATGAGCTTAGAGTGTGGATTGGCATGTGCAGTTATGACATTGTGGCCATTAGTGATGCTTGTTGCAGGAGGCGCAGCTCAATGTTCCAAAATTCTGTTGTTTCAGATGTGATAGAGTGGAAGGGAGAAAGGGGGAGGAGTGACATGGCTTGTCAGGGTAAATATCACAGCTGCACCCAGACAGGGCAGACCAGAGGGCTCGTCTACTGAGGCTATATGGGTGGAGCTGAGGAACAGGAAAGGTCTGACCACATTAACGGAGTTGTGTTATAGACCACCCAATAGTCGGAGAGAATCGGAGGATCAAATCTGCAGGGAGATGACAGACAGCTGCAGGAAACAGTAGGGGATTTTAACTTTCCACACATTGACTGGGACTCACATACTGTAAAAGGGCTGGACGGCTTAGAGTTTGTCAAACGTGTCCAGGAAAACTTTCTAAATCCATCCAACTAGAGAGAGTGCAATACTGGATCTCCTAAAATGGAATGAGATAAGACAGGTGTCAGAAGTATGTGTCGGGGAAAGTTTGGGACTAGTGATCAAAATACCATTTTAGATTCAAGTTAATGATGGAGAAGGATGGATCTGGGCCTCAAATTGCTATTCTAAATTGAAGAATGGCCAATTTTGAGGAAATGAGAAAGAATCTAGAAAGTGAAAAACACACAAAGATATCTTTCCCTTGGCTACGTAAAAGACACTGTTTAACCTGCTGGGCTTCTCTAGCACATTGTGTAATCTTCACTTCAACCACAGTGACTACGGAATTTTGCGATTTACTTAAGGATCTAGAAAGCGCGGATTAGGGCCAGTTGTTTTCGATGAACGATGTACGAGGTAAGTGGAGGTGAAATTTTGAGAGTGCAGTGTTTGTATGTTCCTGTCAGGATCAAAGGCTAATTTAACAGGCATAGGGAACTTTTGTTTTCAAAGAAAATTGGTGATTTAGTTAAGAAGAGAGAGGTGTTTAGCAGGTATAGGCAACAAGGCGTTGCGCTAACAGCCATGCCAACCACGCTGCCCTATTGATATTGGTGCAGCCGGTCAGCGCATTTTCCATCACACACCTGTAGAAATTTGTAGGGTTTGCGATGACATATCATACCTCCACAAACTCCTGAAGAATTAAAGGTGCTGACGTCCTTTCTTCACAATGCCATTCGTGTGTTTGGCCCAGGAAAGATCCTCCGAGATAGTGATTCCCAAGAACTGATATTATGTAAAGAAATTATATTTCCCCGTTCAGCAAAAAAAAAAAATTGTAGACATTGAAAATCTGAAACATAAATGGAAAATACTCAGTAGGTCATACAGCATCCTGAGAATGAAAACCACTTCTCTGTTTCCCTACCATAGAAAGTATTCTGCCAAGTGGCATCGCAGTTTGGTACGGGAACTGCTCAGCCCCAGACCACGAGAAACTGCAGTGAGTTGTTAATGCAGCTCAGACTATAACTCAAACCATAAACTCTGTCTGTATCTCCCGCTGTTGCAGGAAAGCTGCAAGGACCCATCCCACCCCAGTCACATGTTTGAAACAGTTGCCAAATTCCTTAATGATAGTAACTCCAATTAATCCTGCAAAACATAGAAGTGAGTCGAGATATGGGTCAGATGTGAACATCTGGCATTCATGCAAAGTTATTTTTTTAAGTGATCTACAACATCTGCATCTGAACTGATGAAACATGCTATTGAACAAATATCCAAATTATTGTGGATATTGTGAACAGTAAATCTGGCATTTTTCCAGAATTGATCCAAGACAAATTCAGATTAATTGGATGCAAGTAAAAGGCAATACACTCAGGATTCTTTGCAGACCCTGGCTTTTAGCCAAAGGCTAGTTAGAACTGAAGTAATTGTCAGCCACAAACGAGCCTGCAACATGACGTGGACGTTTACCCCTCCATAAATCTTCGTCCGCGAAGCCAAGCCAAAGAAGAATATAGGAGAAGCAATTGGCTTGTAAATCCTCAAATCTATTTCAACACTGAAGGTTGTGGCTGACTTCAGTTCATTTTATGCATTCAATAAGCTGCTGTATAAAATAATTATCCATAGCTCAGAAGAGGGGGAATGTTTTAGCATAGGTCCAGTTGGTAAGGAGCGAAGAGGCGGGAGCGTGCTATGCTGAACGGACGTGAGTAGAGTGGTCCTAATTTATCTATTTATTTAAAAAGTCAGGTGTGTATTTATTTATTTAAATTGTAAGGGGAAAGGTTTGTTGGTGTAAATTTAAAGTTAAAGTAGTTAATTTAATTTTAAGTTAAAATTTAAAAGGGGAAGGGGGCTAGTGCGCAGGCGTGTGGTAACGTCAGCAGGGAGGGAGTTTTAAAAACAAAGAAAACCTTACCTCAGTTGAGGTCCAGTTGGTAAGGAGCGAAGAGGCGGGAGTGTGCTATGATGAACGGACGTGAGTAGAGTGGTCATTTAATCTTAATTAAGAGTTAATAATTTAGGTGAGGATTGCTGTTCAGTGCAGAGACAGTAATTGAATAGGGAGTGCAGGTGGGAGTAATTAAAGGAAACTGGTTAGGATTGGACAGTTCTAGTGGTCACATTGGGTAGTGTATTAAAGTAAAGGAAAGGTTTTTGGGAGTGGCAGCGAAGGTTGATGACGAGTCACTGCACATTAAGGTAAGATAGTCTTTATTACTACTTCATTGGGGTAAAGGATGAGTGTTAGGGCTGTGTGTTGTTGGGAGTGCCAGATGTGGGAGGTCCTGGAGTCTTCCTGACTCCCAGATGTCCATATCTGCACTAGGTGTGTCGAGCTGCAGATTCTTAGGGACCGTGTTAGGGAACTAGAGCTGCAGCTCGATGACCTCAGGCTGGTTAGGGAAACAGAGGAAGTCATAGACAGGAGTTACAGCCAGGTGGTCACGCCAGGGCCATGGGAGGAGGAAAGGTGGGTAACAGTTAGGAGAGGGACAGAAAAATGTAAGGTGCCAGAGAGGAGCCCTATGACTGTAACCCTCAGCAATAAGTACGCCTCTTTGAGTACTGTTGAGGAGGACATCAAAGTTGGGGGAAGCAGCAGTGGCTGTGCCTCTGGCACGGGGTCAGCCCCTGTAGCTCAGAAAGGTAGGGAAAGGAAGAGGAGGGCAATAGTGGTAGGGGACTCCATAGTTAAGAGGACAGATAGGGGATTCTATGGATGCAGCAAGGAGAACCGGATGGTGGCTTGCCTCCCTGGTGCCAGGGTCCGGGATGTTGCTGCTCGTGTCCCGGATATCCTAAAGTGGGAGGGACAGGAGCCAGAGGTCGTGGTACATGTAGGTACCAATGACATAGGGAGAATTAGAGAAGAGGTCCAAAAAAGTGAGTGTAGGGAGTTAAAAAGAAGGACCGCAAAGGGGGTAATCTCTGGATTACTCCCTGTGCCACGTGACAGTGTGAATAGAAATAGAATGAGGTGGAGGATTAACACGTGGCTGAAGGGGTGGAGTAAGGGGCAGGGTTTCAAGTTTCTGGATCACTGGGACATTTTTTGGGGAAGATGTGACCTGTACAGTAAGGACGGGTTACACTTAAATCCCAGGGGGACCAGAATCCTGGCAGGGGTATTTGCTAGGGCTACTCAGGATCCTTTAAACTAGAATGGTTGGGGGGGAGGGAGCAAAATAGTACAGAGCAGTAAGGAGAAGGTTAGAATGCAAACAAAGAAAGTTTGTAGTAAGTATTTGAATATGGATGGGCAGGTGATAGAGAAAGGAAATGCTCTGGAAGAAGATGAATGGCAATTGGCAGGAAAAGGAAATAATGTTGTTATTAAAGATGATGGAAAACAGGGATTAAGAATTGGGAAATCTCTGAAATTCATATATTTTAATGCCAGGAGTATTGTAAAAAAGGTGGATGAGCTGAAGGTGTGGATTGATACTTGGAAGTATGATGTGGTAGCGATTAGTGAGACATGGTTGCAGGAGGGATATGATTGGCAACTGAATATCCCTGGGTTTCGTTGCTTTAGGTGTGATAGAGTCGGAGGGGCAAGAGGAGGTGGTGTTGCATTGCTTGTTAGGGAGAATATTACAGCGGTGCTTAGGTAGGATAGGTTAGAGGGCTTGTCCACGGAGGCTATTTGGGTGGAAATGAGGAGTGGGAAAGGAGAGGTTACACTTGTAGGGGTGTATTATAGACCACCCGGAGGGGACCGAGACCTAGAGGAGCAAATCTGTAGCTAGATAGTGGATATTTGTGATAAGCACAGGGTTGTAATTATGGGAGATTTTAATTTTCCACATATAGATTGGGAAACACATTCTGTGAAAGGGCTGGATGGGTTAGAGTTTGTGAAATGTGTGCAAGATAGTTTTTTACAACAATATGTAGAGGTGTCGACATGAGAAGGAGCAGTGTTAGATCTACTGTTGGCAAATGGGATGGGTCAAGTGACGGAGGTTAGTATTGGTGAGCACTTCGGATCCAGTGATCATAATGCCATCAGCTTCAATGTCATTATGGAAAGAGAGAAGTCAGGGCCAAGGGTTGAGGTTTTTGATTGGGGGAAAAACTAGATTTGAGGAGATGCGAAAGGACTTACAGGGTTTGCATTGGGACAATTTGTTTTATAGGCAGGATGTAGTAGAGAGATGGAAGTCTTTTAAAGATCAGATTTTGAGAGTGCAAAAGCTTTATGTTCCTGTTAGGTTAAAAGGAGGGGCAAAAGGTTTGAGAGAGCCGTGATTTTCAAGGAATATTGGAAACTTGGTTCGAAGAAAAAGGGAGGCGTACATTAAGTATAAGAAGCATGGAATTAAGGAGATGTTTGAAAAATACATTGAATGTAAGAGGAATCTTAGAGAGGAATTAGAAAAGCTAAAAGAAGGTACGAGGAGACTAAAGCAAGCAGGGTGAAAATTAATCCAAAAGGGTTCTACAAATATGTTAACGGTAAAAGGAAAGCGAGAGACAAAATTGGTCCCTTAGAGAATCAGAGCGGAAAACTGTGTGTGGAGCCTAGAGAAATGGTGGAGATATTGAACAGTTTCTTTTCTTCGGTATTCACCAAGGAGAAGGATATTGGGATATGTGAGATTAAAAGAAAAAAGCAAATTGGGTAAATATGGAGAATATAGTGATTACAAAAGGGCTTTTGAGGAATATAAAGGTGGATAAGTCTCCGGGACCAGACGGGATCTTCCCCAGGACATTGAGAGAAGTAAAGGAGGAAATAGCAGAGGCTCTGACGGTAATTTTCCAAATGTCATTAGAGATGGGGATAGTGCCAGAGGATTGGCGTATTGCGCATGTGGTTCCGTTATTTAAAAAGGGTTCAAGGAGGAAGCCTGGCAATTATCGGCCTGTAAGTTTGACGTCTGTGATAGGTAAATTAATGGAGAAAATTCTTAGAGATAGTACTTACAAATATCTGGATAGACAGGGTCTGATCAGGAGCACTCAACATGGATTTGTGGGCGGAAGGTCCTGTTTGACCAATCTGATTAAATTTTTTGAAGAGGTGACTAGGAATGTGGATGAGGGTAGCGCGGTGGATGTTGTCTATATGGACTTCAGTAAGGCCTTCGATAAGGTACCACATGGAAGGTTAGTTAGGAAGGTGCAGTCTTTAGGTATAAATTTTGAGATAGTCAAATGGATTGAACATTGGCTGAAAGGGAGATGCCAGAGAGCGGTAGTGGAAAATTGTCTGTCAGGTTGGAGGTCGGTGACCAGTGGTGTGCCTCAGGGATCTGTATTGGGCCCATTGTTGTTCGTTATATACATTAATGATCTAGATGATGGGGTGGTGAATTGGATTAGTAAATATGCAGACGATACTAAGATAGGTGGAATAGTGGATAATGAAGAAGGTTTTCAAGGATTGCAGAGGGATTTGGGCTGCTTAGAAAAGTGGGCTGAAAAATGGCAGATGGAATTTAATGCTGATAAGTGTGAGGTGCTTCATTTTGGTAAGAAGAATCAGAACAGGACATACGTAGTAAATGGGAGAGCATTGATGAATACAGAAGAGCAGAAAGATTTAGGAGTAACGGTACATCGTTCCCTGAAGGTAGAAACTCACGTGAATAGGGTGGTGAAGAAGGCTTTTAGTATGTTGGCCTTTATCAATCATTGCATGGAATATAGGAGTTGGGAGGTGATGTTGAGATTGTATAAGACGTTGGTGCGGCCTAATTTGGAGTTCTGTGTGCAGTTCTGGTCGCCTAATTATAGGAAGGATATAAACAGAATGGAGAGAGTGCAGAGAAGATTTACCAGAATGTTACCTGGGTTTAAACATCTAGAGTACAGGGAGAGATTGGGCAGATTAGGTCTTTATTCTTTGGAGCGTAGAAGGTTGAGAGGGGATTTGATAGAGGTATTTAAGATTATGAAAGGGATAGACAGAGTGGATGTGGATAGACTATTTCCGTTAAGAGTAGGAGAGATTGAAACAAGAGGACATAAGTTAAGAGTTAAGGGGCAGAGGTTTAGAGGTAACATGAGGGGGAACTTCTTTACTCAGAGAGTGGTAGCGGTGTGGAACGAGTTTCTGGGAGAAATAATGGCAGCAGAGTCCAGCTGCAGGGTTGGCAGCTCGGATTCCAGAGCTGTGCTTGGGTACGGCACCATTGGGTCCGTGGTGTGGTCAGCAGCCAACAAGGCATTCTCGGGGTCTCCGGCCCTTACCAGGTCTCGTAAGAGCATTGTGTCCTCGTGGCCATCTGGGTACCTCACAAATGCATACTGAGGGTTGGCATGAATGAGGTGTACCTCTTTAACCAGTGGATCGTCTTATGGCCTCTGATGTGCTTCCGAAGAAGAACTAGCCCTGGGGATGTCAGCCAGGGTGTGAAGGAAGAACCATTTGCCGACCTCCTAGGGAAAGCAAAGAGGTGTTCATGTGGAGTGGTGTTAGTTGCAGTGCAGAGTAACAACTGGATACCAAGGAGGGCCTCTGGCAAAACGTCCTGCCAGTGGGACACTAGTAAATCTTTGGACCTGAAAGCCAAGAGCACTGCCTTCCAGACAGGGCCGCTCTCCCTTTCCTCCTGGCCATTACCTCTAGGGTTATAGCTGGTGTCCTGCTAGTGGCTATGCCTCTGGTCAGGAAATACTGATGGAGCTCCTTACTCATGAATGAGGTCCCCTGGTCACTATGAATGTAGTCGGTGTACCTGAGCAGAGTGAAGATACTGCTCAGGGCCTTGATGACCATGGCTGAGGTCATATCCAGGGAGGGGATTGCAAATGGGAAACTGGAGAATTCATCCACTACCGTCAGGAAGTAGGCATTCCTATTTGTGGTCGGGAAGGGGCCCTTGAAATCTACACTGAGTCATTCAAAATGGTGGGTGGCCTTGATGAGGTGTGCCTTCTCCGGCGAGTAGAACTGAGGCTTACACTCAGCGCAGATTTGGCAGTGGCTGGTTGTGGACTGGACGTCCTCGATGGTGTTGAGGAGGTTCCTTGACCTGATAAAGTGATACAACCTTGTGACTCCGGGGTGGCACAGACTGTTGTGCAGGATCTGGAGATGGTTGAGATGCACACTGGCGCACGTCCCCCGGGATATGGCATCTGGGGGATCATTGAGCTTACCCGGCCGGTACATGATGTCATAATTGTAGGTGAATAACTCAATCCTCCACCTCAGAATCTTGTCATTTTTGATTTTACCCCATTGTTTGGCACTGAACATGAAGGCCACTGCCCTTCTTTTTTTGAAAACTTTATTTAAAAGAATTTAGACTACTTACAATCAAACATAACAAAAAAAAAACAATTTATTTGTATATATGAAAAAAACAAAAAACAAAAACCCCACCCACCCTCCCACCCCTTCAGCCCCCTAAGGGGAGCCAACTATAAAGATAATACAGTGATTATAAAGAATATTTCAAAGTATTTCTAAGTTCATATACTCCAAATAAGAAGACCACATTTTAACAAAAAACAAATAATTATCGTGCAAATTACATGTAATTTTTACATAATAATATAATTTCTCAACTCATTATGCCAGTGTGTTATATTAACCTCCACATTATCCTTCCAAGTACTAACTACACATTTTTGTACTACAGATAACACTAGACGTACAAATGCAATTTGAAATTTATCCAACCCTAGTCCTTTCAAAGAAACCATACATCCCAACAAAAAGATCGACGGGTCTAATGGTAATTTAATCTTAAATAATTTTTCCAATACCAACCTAATTCCTTCCCAAAATGGTTGTACATGCATACAAGACCGAACAGCATGTAAAAAAGTTCCAGTACATAGTTCACATCTAAAACAAGAATCCAATTTACTAAATCCATATTTTTTCAATTTCTCTGGAGTCAAATATAACTGATATATAAAAAATTATAATTAACCATTCGATAATGTACATTTGTCATTTTAGTTACACTATCAGAACACATAACCTCCCAAATATCTTCCAGAAAAATATAGGTTAAATCACTTTCCCATTTAAGCCTAGATTTCTCCCATTCCGGTTTATCCAGACTATCCTGTAATAATTGGTACATATCTGAAATATAACCTTTCTTAGGTACAGAAGAAATCAAAGACTTAAATTTCGTCAACATGGGTAAATTCATCTCTTTACCATAATTATCTTTTATCAAAGCTCTGAGTTGATAATACACAAACAGGTATATCAAATTTCTCCCTCAATTGAAGAAAAGAAAGAAATTGACCTTCTTCAAAACAGTCCTGAATTATCTTTGTGCCCTGAGAATTCCATCTCTTTAAATGATTACTAAACATTGAAAAAAGGAATAAGCTGGTTATGATATAACGGGGTTTGAATTGGTCATTTACCCTTTGATCCTAAAACCCTATTTCTTTTAACCCATATCCTTAACAAATCTTTTAATACTGGCATATTATATTCCCGTAATAAATCCAAATTCCATTTAAATATAAACTGATGTATCTCAACTTCAGATATACAAGCCATTTCCACCTTTGCCCAACTCGGAGGATGGTCCACATCCATCAATCTACTAACAAATTTCAACTGAGCTGCATCATAATAATTTTGAAAGTGAGGTAACTGCAATCCCCCTAAAGCAAATTTCCATGTAAGCTACTCAGGCTAACTTTCTTTTCCATAAAAACTCCTGCACTGCCCTATTCAGGTCTTGAAAAAACCTTTGCAAGTAAACATGGTATATACTGAAACAAATATTTAATTAGAGGAAAAATATTCATTTTAACACAATTTACTCGACCAATTAATGTTAATGGCAAATATTTCCGTTAAATCAAATCCATTTTAATTCTTTTTAATAAGGGGACATGATTCAATTTATATAAAGACTGGTAGTCTGTGTTTACTACCACTCCCAAATATTTAATTTAATCTGACCACTTCAATTTTATAATACTTTAATATTCTGAATAATCTCCATCCCCAACTGGCAATATTTCACTCTTATCCCAATTTACTTTATATCCAGATAGCTCTCCAAATTTTAACAATCTTGTATATATTTCAAAGACTGTTCCAGTTTTTTTCCCCTTTTTTTGGAACATTTACATAAGGGTGGGGGGGTTAGAATATTAAGGGAATTAGAAGGGGAGCATTATTTTATAGTAGTGGAATATATTATTAGATTAAGATACGTCTAATTTGAATTTTGCAACTTTGAATGTTCAGGGTTTGAATAACCAAATTAAGCGTAAACGAGTTTTGGTTTATATAAGAAAAATGAAAGTTGATATTGCTTTTTTGCAAGAAACACATTTGACTGAAAAAGAACATTTGAAATTAAAGAGAGAGTGGGTTCATCATGTATTTTCTTCTTCTTTTAATTCTAAAGCAAAGGGTGTAGCGATTATAATTCATAAGAAATTACCATTTGAATTGGAATCGTTTGAAGGAAATGCTGGGAGGGTTTGATGGTTAATTGTATAATTTTTGCTGAATCATGGACTTTGTTAAATATTTATGCACCTAATGTAGATGAGGAACAGTTTATGTCAGAGGTGTTTTTATTGCTTAATCAGGCCAATAATAATATTTTGGTCGGCGGAGATTTTATTTGTGTTTTGGATCCTTTATTGGATAGATCTCTGAAAAGTATAAGGAAATCAAATGTGGCAATAAAAAATAGGAGCTTTGATGAAGGATTTGAATCTGGTTGATGTTTGGAGGAGAGTAAATCCTACAGAGAAAGACTTTTCCTTTTATTCCTCTAGACATGATTCCTTTTCTAGAATAGATTTTTTTTTGGTTTCAGCACATCTGCAAGGTAGAGTATTACAGGTTGAGTATAAAAGTTGGGTTATATCGGATCATTCTATGTTATTTTTTTTCTTGTGTAGGTTCAGAAGTAGTACAATCATCTTATAGATGGAGGTTTAATTCAATGCTATTGAAGAAACCGGAGTTTATTACTTTTGTTAAGGAGCAGATTACTTTGTTTTTGGCTGAGAATGTCAATTCAAGACATAGTAATTTTGTATTGTGGGATGCTTGGAAAGCATATTAATGAGGGCAAATAGCTTTAATACGAAAGTTAAAAAGCAATATGTGGCCGAAAACTTAATGTTAGAGAAACAAATTGCTGAATTGGAAAAGGAATTTCAGAAAGATGTTACAGAAGATAAGAAAAGCTACTTTAATGAAGTTGAAATGACGTTATAATACTTTACAAACTTATCAGTTTGAGCGTCTACTTTATCGATCTAAAACATTATTACGAACTAGGTGAGCGAGCTCATAAGGTATTAGCATGGCAATTAAAAACAGAACAGACATCACAAATTATTAATGCTGTAAAAAAGAATTCAATAGTTACCTATAAACCTCAGGAAATTAATGATCAGTTTTATTCATTTTATGAATTATGAGGGAATGCAGGGTGCTGGTTCTATTGAATCCTTTTTATCTAAAGTATATTTACTTGTTTTAGGGGAAGATAAGGTTAAAGAATTGGATGCTCAATTTATGGATTTTGAGATTAAAGAGGCTAAACAAGAGATGCCAAATGGAAAGTCACGAGGATTCTCTTGAATTTTATAAAGTATTTTATGAAAATTTATCCTCTATATTTGGAGATGTGTGTTGCAGCAAGTTACAGAGGAGCAGTTGTTACCGGAATCTTGTTCAAGTGCTATAATTACTGTGATTCCTAAGAAAGATAGGGACCCATTGAAAGTATCTTTGTATAGACCTATTTCTTTATTAAATGTAGATTATAAAATTATAGCGAAGGTGTTAGCGAATAGACTTGTCAAATATTTACCTCAGTTGATACCTATATATCAAACAGGTTTTATTAAAAATAGAAATGCATCTGATAATATTCTTAGATTGATAACATTAGTCAATGCATTTAGACAGCATGTCTAGATGTGGAAAAAACCTTTGATAGGGTCGAGTGGAACTTTTTGTTTAAAGTGTTAGAGAAATTTAATTTTGGCCCTTATTTTATAGACTGGGTTAAGGCCTTATTTACAAATCCAACTGCTAGGGTGGTGACAAATGGCCAAATTTCCTTATAATTTAACTTAACGCTTTCAACTCGACAAGGTTGTCCATTGTCACCAGCCTTATTTGCATTGGCTATTGAACCATTAGCTCAGACAATAAGACAGAATGATAACATTAAAGGAATGAAAATTGGGGAGGATGGATATAAGGCAACTGCCCTCTGATCAGTCAACAGCGTAAATCTTTTACCGGCTAGGTAGCGCCGCCAGTGGCTTTGAAAGCACGCCAGGCAATCTAAGACTGTCCCACTGGTCGAGAGGGTGCACTGCCACCATGCTAACCCCTAGTATGCCTATGTTGTCTTCCCTGATGGCCACAAGAACACAGTTTCCATATATCAGGCGCCCCTCCGATCACCACTGACCACAAAAAGACACTTCCCCCCTTCCACACTGCTACCTTAAGGGTCCCTGAGCCTGCAGCTGACCACTTTCTACCCCTGGCTATGGTACTGTTACGAGCCCAGAGGACCACAAAACCCAGCAGGAATAGATATTCACCAAGACAAATGGTTACTTAAACAAAAGTTGCTTTTCATTATCTTTAAACATGAAAATGGGATCACACTTTAACTTATCACTATTGACTTAACTAACCTAATTTAACCCCCTTCTAATTCTAAGTGCACATGTGGGTAATGTGCATGTAAGTTCAGAAACGTTCTTTGGTTCATGGTCCAATCTCACTTCTCACTCCTCCAGGTTCACTGGTTGCAGGCAATTCTTAAACTGTGCACAGCATTTAACATTTATAAAGTTCACCAGGCTTGAAAGGTAAATGGTTACCACTCAGGAAGGTTCTTGTTGGTTTTCAGAGAGAGATTTGTTGTTCCAGGACACCCAGCCTCTTCAGTGTCTTGCCGAAGAAACTTGCCCCCTCAGGGTTCTCCAGATGATAACCTCTTTCTTTCAGGTCACTACAGAGTGCGTTTTTGTTTCTCTTATTCCAAGTGAAACATTAGACAGCCAGTCTTCTCCTCTTGCATGAACCACAAGGGCTTTGACCAGGCTGAACGAAGCACTCACAACCTGTTCTAGTCCCAGCTGCTGCTGTTAGCTGTAACACTGCAGAAGTGTGTCTCTCTCTGAAAGAAAGCCTGTTTGACTCTCCCTGCATACAAAACCAAATGATCCTCTTAGAACAGCAAGTTCCCTTCCAGACAGAAGGCGGCTCTGACAAGCTCTTTCATCTGTTGCCGTTTTGTAAACATCAATCCATTAGTGAAGTCTCTTGGGCACTCTCCAAAGCTTTTGCAAAGGCTCTGAGGCCCCAACATGTTTAGCATTAGCAGAGCTCCAGTATTTTAAATAAGATCTGTTTTAAAGTGTTTGCATGTGACCTACTCTAACAAACCTTTCCCAATTTATCTCCCAAAAACATATCTATATTCCATTATGGTAGTCACCCATGATGCACCAGCACCACGTTCCCTTACCCCTCACCTGTTCCCCCCCCCCCCCACCCGACGAACTGTAACCGGTGATGACAGGCCAACTCCACAAGCTTCTCATGGCACTAGGGCAGCGCCTCAACTATTACCATGTCATTCACTGCAGCAAAGGAGACCCCTAAACAGATTTAATCTGTAAAATAGATACATGTATGTTTATTTCTGTGGTGATACCCCACTAGCTTACTGCAGGGGGCGACTTGTGTACCTGCAGGAAGACCACTGGAGGACAAGGCAACACCTGGGTGGCTGTCAATCAGCTGACCTGAATGGACCAAGCCCAACCCGGCCGGCTGCCAATCACCTGCTGGGATATAAGCCACATCCAGCCCCTTGAGGTCAGTGACTCAGAGCTACAGCTGACTAATGCAGGGACTTTAAATAGAATAAATTGTGGTGCTCTGTCATTCAGAAAAGCAGACATAAAACACAAAGACTGATCAATGGGCTTTATATCCTCTGAGATTGTTTAATGTGCAGGAAGGAAAGTTCAGGGGAGATGTCAGAGGGAAGTTTTGTTTTACCCCGAGTGGTGGGTGACTGGAATACCTTGCCAGGGGTGGTGATGGTGGAGGCTGGTATAACACGGGCACTAAAAAGGGATGTAAGAAAAAGTGAGGGTTATGGGTGTGAGGCTTGGATTAGATTATGCTGCAGTAGGTCTACATTGGTCAGCAGAATGCCTTTGGCTGAATTACCTGTACTGTGCTGTCATGTTCAGAAGAATGAGAGTGGATCACTCAGAAACAGAGTGAAACACAAAAGTCTGCAGAGTGGGCCACTTTCCCGTACATTGACAATGTCACCATCCACGCCCACAACCTGCAGGACGACAATGCCATGCGGTCCATCTCCCATTGGAAGACTGAGATGCTGTTCATAATGCCAAAGGAGACCTGCAGAAAATGGAAGAGGCGACCATCCGTCTTGAACCCGGTGTAATGTGGTCCTTCAGATGGATAGGGAGCTGGTGATATGCCGACTTCAGGACAATGGTAGAAAAGACCTGATACTGTGCAATTTGGTTCACCATGTGAGGGAGGGGGTTTCAGTGTGTACCTGCCGATGGAGGACCATCCTGTTCTTGTCCCCATTCCTCACTACCACTACCTCCACTCTCCAAGGGCTGGTGCTGGCTTCGACGATCCTCTCCTTAAGTAAATGGCGTACTTCTGCCCTGACCCCAGCACTGTATCATCTACTTTTAGTGGTGTTGGGTTTACAGTCGGGGGTGAGGTTGGTTGTCTCTTCTTCCGCCTGCTCCACCGTTGGGATGATCAGCTAGTGATATAGTAATGACACCACCCCCTCACTTGTTTTCACCCCCTTGCTGAAGCAGTTTCCAGGGTGTGGCATGAGGAGCCAACAAGTGTGAGATTTTGGAGATGAGTGAAGTCCAGTGATACCTACCATCCCCACCTTAATGAGGCGCAGCAAAGATACTCCCTCTCCACAGAGCTCCCTACAACCCAAATAAATATGGCCACTCAATCCTGTCAAAAGTTTTTTCCATGTCTATTGTAATAATACATTCAGTTACTTTAGATGGTGGAGAGTAAATTATATTTATTAAGCATTGAATTAAAATGTAAGTATTGATTTTTAATAAATCCTGTTTGGTTGTTTTAGATAATTAAAGGTAAAATATTCTCTAATCTGTTTGCCAGATCTTTTGAATGGATTTTTATCATCTACATTTAATAAAGAGATTGGTCCCATAAGAAGCACAATCTGTCAGATCTTTATTTTTCTTAGATATCAACAAAATGGAGGCTTCATAAAAAAAATATCAGGAAGTTTACCCTGGGACAAAGCATCTGATAAAACTGTTAGTAACTGAGGAAGAAATAATCGAACAAATGATTTATAAAATTCAACCAAGAAGCCATCAGGGCCAGCAGCTTTTCCTGATTGTAAGGCTCCAATATGGGTTGATCTAATTTATGTTGCTAGTCAGGAAAGTGTAACAAATCTTTCAGAAAATTGTCCATGTGGATATTATCAGGAGGGGGCTCCGATGTGCATAAGTTCCTGCAAAAGGCTGCAAAAGTATCGATTATTTATTTATTAATGATCCACAGTCAGATCCCCATCTTGCTTAAGAATTTTGGTAATTTGCCTCTGGAGTGATTTGCCAGATTTCTCTCCATGTACATAAAAAGAGGCTTTTGCTTCTGAGGAGCTGCGTTCCAATAGGATAAGTAAGTAATAAGTCGTATCTGGTCTGTTTTTCTACCCTTTCCCTAAAAAGGTCAGGATTCATAGTAGAAGCGAACAGCTCGTCAATCTCCTTCAACCTATCGCTCATGCATTTGTTTTTTCCTTTAATTTGGCAGAATATGAAATATTCTGACCCCTGATATATGCCCTTAAATGTATCCCAGACAGTCAAGCTAGAAATTTCATCAGAATATTTAATTTAAAAAAAGAGTAATCTGTTGTTTCATGAAATCTGTTAATTCTCGATCTGAAAGGCCACTGCCTGGTGGACAATCTGGAAATTGCAAAGCAAGAAACAAGGGTGCATGGTCAGAAATAGTCATTGGTTTATATTCGTGAGGGGTGTGGCGAGATGGCGTAGAGGGCAGACGTGCGATCCCACCCCTCCTCAGCCAGTTTTTTAAGCACCCATCTTTAAAGTTTATCAAGGTGATTAAAAGTTTTATCCCTATTTTTGCAAACATTAGTGGGTCATGATGGCGACCAATGTTAAAAAAACGAAAGCTCAATTACAGAAGAAATTACCTTTTAAAAGTGCTGAAGAATTGAGGCCTACCCGTTCAACTGAAGCCACAGAATTGTCGTTTGGAACCTCCAAGGCACAGAGAACTTCTGCCAGGGGTGACTATTACATTGGCGCCGACCCTGTCTCCACAAGATGGCGCCGGCACGATGACGAGCTTGGCCGGAGTTGATTCATGGGTTTGTGATGTCAGACGCACGGGCAACCCAGCTGAAAGAAGAGCCCTTGAGCCGGGCTGCTGTCAGGTGAATTGGGGACGCTCAGAATGGCGTCAGAAGCTGCCTCTGCGCAGTCCCTGGCCTTGCTGGGCATGTGCGGGGCTTCAAAGATCCATGAGCTACTGGACAGTGTGTGGGCTGTGGGGGGGGGGGGCGACCGGCGGTGTCCCAACGAGGTCGGGATGCCGCCATCGGGTGTGCGGACCCGCAGCCGCACTGGGAAGGGCCCGATAATGTTGGAAGAAGAGGAAGACTTACCTTTAATGAGCAGTTCACGGGAACAATTGGAGGTGGAGTCTAACCTAGAGAAGGTAGGCCTGGAATGGAGTCTGTTTGCACTGTCTTGGAAGGGATTGCCTATCAAATGGACAATATGTTTAAACAAATGACTCAAGGATTTTTGGATGTGACAACTAAAATATCTAATATGTCTGAAGATATATCTACAGTTAAGAGGGATGTCAGTAAATGTATTAAATCAGTGGATACAGGGCAAGAAAATTTTTAAAAAAAATTGAAACCGCTTTTTCTGAATGTAAAATTCAAGTTGAACATAACAAGGAAAAAATAGAGAAAGTGGAAGATTTGTTTGTGGATTGGGGAATCCAGAAGAAAGATTTACTGAAAACAAAATTGATTCATTGGAAAATCAAAGTCGGAGAAACAATGTGAAAATTGTGGGTTTTCGAGAAGACATCGAAGGGTCTGATCCAATAAAATTTTACAAGAATTGGATTCCCGAGTTTTTTTCAGAAGGTTTCGTATTGGAGAGGGCACATTGAGCGTTACGAAAGAAACCGGGACAACCGCCACGAGCTGTCTTAGTTCAGTGCCTGAACTATCAAGACAGAGAAATTATACAACAGTTGGCGGTACAGAAGGCACGACAAAGTCAATCTCCAATAATGATTCAAAATAACAGGTTTTTTTTTATATAACGCAGATTTGAGTCAAGAAATTATTAGGCAACAACGGGAATTTAATTCGGCTAAAGAAGTACTGTGGCAGAAGGGTTATAAATTTGCTTTTCAATATCCTGCTGTGTTAAAAGTCTTTTTTGGTAACTTTCAATCTCAATTTTTTGAGAATGATCATGATGTGTTAATTTTTGCTAATTCATTACCGGATTTACGAGGACATGGAAGAGTTTCACCACCGCCATCTAAAAAGAGGGCAAATGAAAATGGGCAGAATGGGAAAATTGGAAAAAATGGAAAGAAAGCGGTTTTAACACAAAGTCTTATTGACATTGAAGATCCAGAACAATCATTGGGAATGGAGTCATTGGGTTGAATATATTTACAGTTCTGGATTGTATTGATGTGAATGATGTATTTATGGCTGGGGGGGGGGTGGATGGCACTGAAATCTTTGATAGTTAGCTGCCACTAGTGGGGTTTACCACACCCAGTTTTTAAGGCCGTTACTACCTCTGGGTAGTTTTTTTTGAGGGGGATAATTAATATTTTTTATATATACTTTATTTTTAAAAATATTTAGAGTGGTTTCAACTTACTAGAAGCAGAGCAATATTTTGTAGTAAGTGATTATATTGTTAGTTTATAAGGATGTCTAATTTGAAATTTGCAACTTTTAATGTTCAAGGGTTAAATAATCCAATTAAGCGAAAGCGAGTTTTGGCTTATATCAAGAAAATGAACATTGATATTGCCTTTTTACAAGAAACACATTTGACTGGAAAAGAACATTTGAGATTGAAGAGAGATTGGGTTGGACGTATATTTTTTCTTCATTTAACTCTAAGTCAAAGGGTGTAGAAATTCTAATTCATTTGAGTTGCAAACTATAGAAGGGAATGCTCGAAGGGTTTTAAAGGTGAATTATAAAATTTTTACTGAATTTTGGACTTTGCTTAATGTTTATGCACCTAACGTGGATGATGAGTGTTTAATTTCGGATGCTTTTTTTGTTATAAAATTAAGCTAATGAAAATATTTTAGTTGGGGGAGATTTTAATTGTCTTGGATCCTTTGTTGGACAGATCCCCAAAAATCATAAAGAAATCAAAGATGGCGATACAAATTGGGGCCTTGATAAAGGATTCAAATTTGGTGGATATTTGGAGAAGGGTTAACCCTGTAGAGAAGGATTTTTCCTTTTACTCGTCTTGACATGATTCATTTTCTAGAATATTTTTTTTTAGTATCGGCACATTTACAAGGAAGGATATTACAGGTGGAATATAAAAGCAGGGTCATATCAGATCATTCTTTATTATTTTTTTCTTATGTAAGTTCAGAAATGGTACGTTCATCTTATAGATAGAGATTTAACACAATGTTGTTGAAAAAAACCAGAATTCGTTATCTTTGTTAAAAAACAGATTACTTTATTTTTGTCTGAAAATGCTAATTCAGTAATAAGTCATTTTGAGTTATGGGATGTGTTAAAAGCATATTTAAGTGGACAGATTATTAGCTATATCATTAAAGTTAAGAAGCAGTATATGGGAGAAAGTTTAGAATTAGAAAAGCAAATTGATGAATTGGAGAAGGAATTTCAGAAGGAAGTGACAGAAGATAAAAAAAAAGAGGCTTTGACTAAATTGAAACTGCGTATAATACGTTGCAGACTTATCAATTTGAATGTTTAATTAATCAATCTAAGCAGCGTTATTATGAGATGATGTTTTGATATATTTAACAAACCCAGAACAATCATTGCCACATTTGCAGGAATGTTTATTACAATATGGAACATTATCTGGATATAAAGTTAACTGGGACAAGAGTGAAATTTTGCCAGTCAGAGAAGGAGATTATTCAGAATATAAAAATATTATAAAACTGAAATGGTCTGATAAAATTAAATATTTAGGAATAATTGTAAATACTGAGTATCAAGCTTTATAAATTATGTTCCTTTATTAAAAAAGATGAAAGCAAATTTAATTAAGTGGAAAGATCTTGCATTAACTTTAATTGGTTGAGTTAACTGTATTAAGATGAATATTTTTCCTTGTAATCAATATTTATTTCAATCAATACTGTGTTCTCTTTCAAAGGGTTTCTTTCAGGATTTAAATAAAGTTACGAGAGAATATTTATGGAAAGGTAAATTACTGCGGGTAACATTATATAAACTTACTTGGAAGTATGTGTTAGGTGGACTTCAATTACCTCATTTTCAAAATTATTATGAAGCTGCCCAGTTGAAATTTATTAGTATACTGATGGATTTGGACCATCCCCCGAGTTGGGCTAAAGTTGAGATGGCTTGTATTTCTGAAGTCGAGGTGTATCAATTTATTTTTCAATGGAATGTAAACTTGTTGAGGGAATATAATATGCAGATATTAAAACATCTATTAAAACTATGGACTAAAAAAAAACAAGATTTTAGGATCAAAAGGTAAATTGTCAATTTTAACTCCACTATATAATAATCAGCTTATTTCTTTTTAATAATCATTTAATGAGTTGGGATTCTAAGGGTATAAAAACATTACAGGATTGTTTTGTAGAAGGACAGTTTCTTTCTTTTAATCAATTGAAAGAGTGTTTTGATATTGCTGAAAATTCTTTATTTGTTTATTATCAACTTCGAGCTTTGGTGAAAAATATGTATGGTAGAGAGATGATTTTACCTGTATTGATGGAATTCAAGTCTTTGATTTCTTCTATACCAAAAAGGGGTTATATTTCTGTTATGTATCAAATATTACAAGACGAGCAGATATGTGTCATGGTAGTGTTACTAAATTGACAAATGTGTGGTTTGGAATGGTTAATTATAACTTTCTACATCAGTTATATTTAACCCCAGAGAAATGGAAATTTGGATTCTTGTTTTAGATGTGGTGTATGTACTGGAACTTTTTTACATGCTGTTTGGTCTTTTGTGCATGTACAACCGTTCTGGGATGAAATTAAGTTAATTTTGGAAAAATTATATAATTTTGTTACAATAGATCCATCTATTTTTTAAATGGGTTATATGATTCCTTTAACGGGATTAGGGTTGGATAAATTTCAAATTCCATTTATATATTTAGCGTTGTCTGTAGCTCGAAAATGTGTAGCAAGTACATGGAAAGATAACATATGTATAATGCGATGGCAGAATGAGTTGAAAGCTTGTATTTTATGGAAAAAAATCTGCATGACAATTATTCTTTCTTTGTTAATAAGTGGTTACCATATTTGGAATATATGCATTTAGATGTATTTTGATTTATTATATACTCTTAGTTTCTGTTTATATATTTTTAGCTCTCCTTAAAAGCTTGCTGATGGGGTGGGAGGGATGGGGGTGGGGATTTGATTTAATTTTTGTTTTTTTTAAATTATTTTTTCTTTATTTTTGTTTTTTAAATTTTTTAAAAAAATATATATATATTCATATAAAATTCTCTTTATGGAATGTATTCTGTATTACTATGAATGATTCTTCAAATAAATAAAGTTTAATAATGGTTTATATTCATAATTTTAATGTAACGAACTAACTGACTATCAACAAAAAAACAATTCTGAAGTATGTATGGGATACATGGGGGGAAAAAAAGGAATAGTCTCTATCTTTAGGGTGTAGAAAACACCAAGTATTCATTAAGCCACAATCAAGCAGAAAAGAGTTAATATAAGCAGCAGATCTGTTTAGCTTCTCTGATCTTGGAGAAGACCTGTCCATCACCGGATCAAACCAACAATTGAGGTCTCCTCCTGTGATCAAAGCATATTCTCTCAAGTCGGGTAAAGCCCAATGTTTAAAAAAAGTCAATATCGTCCCATACTGGGGCATAAATATTCACCAAGACCACCTTTTTGTTATTAAGAAATCCAGTAATGATTAAAGATTAACCATTTACATCAGAAGTAGTTTCAAAATGTACAAATGAAGTGGCCGCATCTATAAAGGTGGACACGCCGCTGAACTTCAAATGTTGTCCTTCCAAAATGTGAAAAAAGTGAGAATAGTCTTACGGATTCTGATTTTTATTTGCTTTATGACAGCAAGCACCTCCTCCTCTATTATCTGTATGTTCCATGGCCTTACTACTTGTTTTCCTTAATTCCCATGACTGCACCCTGTTCCTGAGTGAATACCGATTAAAAGAAAATTAAGAGAGATTTCAGATTTATTGTCAGAATGCATTCATGACATCATGAGAATTTTTTTTTCCCTGCGGGTGAGGCATAATTGCAACTTATTGGTATGTAAAAAATACTGTTCATAATGTGCAGATGTAAACAAATAAAGATGTAAACAAACTGTGCATTAAAGACAGGAAAAATAAAAAAGTGCAAAAGTAAGAATTCTTAAATGTGTTATGGGCCCAGAGGACCCCAAAACCCAGCAACAATAGATATTCACCAAGACAAATAGTTACTTAAACAAAAGTTGCTTTTAATTATCTTTAAATATGAAAACAGGATCAAACTCTAACTTATTGCTATTAACTTACTTAACCCTTCTAATTCTAAGCGCTCATATATGTAATGCATGTGTAAGTTTAGAAAAGTTCTTTGATTCACAATCCAATCTGACTTCTCTTTCTTATACTGTGCACAAAATTTAATATTTATAAAGTTCATCAGGCTTTGGTGCTTGAAAGGTAAATGGTTACCGCTTAGGACAGTTCTTGTCAGTTAACAGAGAAAGATTTGTTGTTCACTGGACACGAACAGATCTCTTCCAATCAGCCACGTCAGTGTCTTGCTGAAGAAACTTGCCCAATCAGGGTTTTCCAGATGATACCATCTTTCTTTCAGGTCACCACAGAGTTCCTTTTTGTTTCTCTTGTTTCAAGTGAAACATTAGGCAACTAGTCCTCTCCTCTTGTATAGACCACAAAGGCTTTGACCAGGCAGAACTAAGCACTCACAACCCATCTTCAAAATGGGGTTTTTCCACAAGCTTGTCAGCTTGTCCTGTTCCAATCCCAGCTACTGCTGCTGAACTGTAGAACTGAATTCTCTCTCTCTCTCTCTCTCTCTTTCTCTCTCTCTCTTTCTCTCTCTCTCTCTCAGATTTTGGGACTTAACGAAATGGAACAACTGGGTGACGCCCGGATGGCAGAGGGACTCATGCAATGCCTGCATCCTGTTGTCGTGCATAGACGTACAGGTGTGAGAGAGGGCATCGGAAGAGTTGTGAAACTTTCTGGGGCGGTACTGGATGCCATAGCTGTAGGTTGCCTGCTTGACTCTCCAGCGCAGGATCTTGTCGTTCTTGATCTTGCTCTTGAGAGGTAGTGTTAAACATGAATGCCACGGCCCGCTGCTCTGTGAGGGACCTGCCGGCCAGGTAGTGGCGCCAGTGGCGGACCGCTTCCACAATCATTTGGGCCTCGTTTTCAATGGCGGAGTGCCCTAGCTCGGAGCCGTGGAGGTTCCTGGAGAAGAAGGAGATGGGGTGCCCCCCTTGGTTGAGGGTAGCAGTGAGGGCCACCTTGGAGGCATCACTCTCCACCTAGAAGGGGGAGTCCTCATCCATAGCCTGCATGTGGCGGCTGCAATGTCTTGCCTGATGCAGGTGAAGGCTGCCTGCGCCTCAGATGGGAGTGGAAAAGTTGTTGCTTGGCCCAGAGATCGGACCTTGTCCAAGAAATGTGGGACCCACTGCGAGTAATAAGAGAACAGGCCCAGGCACCTGCGGAGGGCCTTTAGCGTGGGGGGAGGGGTAACTCCATTAATGGGCACATCCTTTCTGGATCTAGGCCGACGACTCCATGGGCCATGATGTACCCCAGGACGGCGAGGCGGGTGGTGCTGAACACACACTTCTCGTTGTTGGCCACGGCCGCAGATAGTGATGTTATTCAGAGGGATGGGGAGCGTCGATAGGGAGGCCTGGTCATCGCCCGTGTTCACCACGTCGACATCATTCATGAGGTGCAGCGTGAGTAGCCGATGGCCTCCGGAGGTGAGGGGAGCATCAGTAGGGTGGCCTGGTCATCGCCCGTGTTCACCACGTCATTCTCAATGTCATCAGGGGTCCTCCATGTTGGGCGCAGCCCAGCCCAAGATGGCGGCAGCATGTGGAGGGCTGTTGCATGGATGTCCTCCTTCCCCAGCCGTGTCCACTGCGCCGGAGGAAGTGATGTCATCACGGCTGGCAGCAGTGACATTGTTACGTCACCCGGAAGTGACGTCACACCATGAGCTGGAAGTGACGTTGCTATAGTTCTCAGTGAGCGGCGCCGGCGAAGGCGGGAGCTGGTGCAGATGCTCGGGGCACACGCTATGACAGTTGTTGGCGGGACCAGATGTTGTGCGGATGAAGTCGGGGAAGGGGGAAATCGTCTTGGGGACAATGGCGCCACCCGGCATGTGCACATGGGGGGTCCACGGGTGAGGTGGGGGGGTCATAGAGGGCTGCTGAGCTGCCGGCAGGTTTAGAGAGGCACACTTTTGCAAAGTGCTCTTTCTTGCCGCATCGGGAACAATACTGGTTCCTAACTGGGGAGTTTTGGTGCGATCGTAAATCTGACGCACACCAGGACCCACAGTACTTACAGGGGGCCGCGGGCACCTGTTCTGCCTGGGGCTGCAGCTGAAGTGTGAGAGAGCCATGAGGGAGCCTGGAATCAAAGGCTTTGACATGCAGGGCTGCTGCTTCCAGGGTTTGGACCACTTCCACAGGCCTGGTTAAGGCATAGATGTTGTTTTCTATCACCTTCTGCCGAATGGCACTTGAGTATAGCCCTCGGACGAAGCCATCCCGGATCAGCCTCTCGACCTCCTCTACACCTACCCTGGGTTCAGCCAGACACAGTCGGGCCAACTCTCGCAAGTGTCCCAGGTAAGAATCAGCCATCTCCCCGTGTTGCTGGGCTCGGGTGTTGATGAGGTATCTAGCACAGACCACATTCATGGGGGGCTTGTACAAGTTCTCGAGAGTGTCCATTGCGCTCTTGTACATGAACCAGCCTTTGGTTGCCTGGAAGACGTGGGGCAGCTTTGACCGGAGTAGGACCAACTTCTTCCGATCGGAGTCCAGGTATCGCCCTTGTGTGCCTCGATGATTGCCTCGACCCCGTGCTGCCAGATCTCGAAGCATGTCTGGGCTTCCGGGTGGTGTGGATCGACCTTGAGGCTCCCTGCACACAGGAGTTTTTTCCATAGCTGCCGTGGGAACATTTGTGGATTAAATTGTGGTGCACTGTTAGCCAGAATCAGACACACACAAGGTAAAGACTGTACAACAGGCTTTAATCCACAAAGATTTCCACAGAGCCAGGCTGGCTGTGACTGCAGCAACTCAGTGTGAGGCCTCGGGAGGCCGGCGCAGGCTTATATCCCGGAGGGTGATTGACACCCGACCGGGTTGCGCTTGATCCATTCAGGCGGACTGATTGACAGCCGGCCAGGTGTTGTCCTATCTCCTTACACTCCTGCAGGTACAGAGGTTGCCCCCTGCAGTAGGCCGGTGGTGGACCACTACACCGTTACCTTCAAACAACAAAAATATATATTTCCTCACAGTAATTGACGAATATTCCAAGTTTCCCTTTGTGATATCCTGCCCTGACGTCTCGTCAGCGTCTGTCATTAAGTCACAACAGAATTTTCAGTATTTTTGGTTTTCCCAATTACATTCATACTGATAGAGGCTCAGCATTCATGAGCACTGAACTGCAGCGAGCCCTGCTACAAAAGGGAATTGCCACCAGCCGTACCACATACTACAACCCGCAGGGCAATGTGTAGGTTGAAAGGACTAATGCTACAGTCTGGAAGACTGTTAATCTTGCTTTAAAAGCACATGGTTACCCTGTTACCCAGTGGCAGGAGGTGCTGCCTGAGGAACTACATTCTATTCGGTCTTTATTGTGTACTGCAACAAATCAAACACCTCATGAACATATGTTTGCCTTTCCTAGGAAATCAGGAACTGTGATGGACTGGCCAGCCTGTTTATCTGAGCCTGGAACCGTGCTGCTGAAGAGCCACGCTCGGGTGCGTAAAACAGACCCCCTAGTCCAACCAGTTCAGCTACTGCATACTAGCCCCAACTACGCTCATGTTAAATTCTGAGGCGGGATTACTGACACTGTACCCCTAAGAGATCTGGCCTTGCCTGGTTCGCCACTTCCTCACACCCCTACTCAGAGAGAGCCTGAGAGGTTGGACTCACCGCCCCCCCCCCCCCCCCCAGCCTGTGACCCCTAATCAGCTTTCAGATGACCATGCTGAGGCCCCACTGCCTCACGCTGGCGATTCTGGAGCAGATCCAGAAGTCAGTCCTTCCCACACTACAGACCGAGGACCTGTACCAGTTCCCAAGGTTGCAAAGGAGCCACCTGTTTTGAGACGAAGCACCAGAATTCATAAACAACCTGATAGGCTGACATATGCATAAAACATCACATTATATTTTGATTGCTTGCTAGATACTGGTGTATTTTGGCTGTTAATCTGTTAATCCATGTGTCGCTTGCTTCAGTCTTTCCTAGCAGCTGTCCTTTCCTTTTGATTTTAACCTTTCTTCTGCCGGGGGGAGACTGTAGTGAATATCTGCCAAGCTGCCTGTCTCCCCTCTGGCGAGCCTTGCTGTACTAACATTGGCTGTGCATTATCTCTACTGTTAAGGACACTCCCCTTGGATATAACTGTATATGCGTCTATTGTCTTTCGTTATTGTGCCATGAGTTTCAGCTCATCAACTGGCACTTCAGCTTCTCACTCTCAGACGGTGGGGGGGTTGGGTGATCCTCCCATCCTCTGGTTCTCTGCTCCAGTCCTCCACTTCCCCAGAGTCTGCAGCCCTCGTAGCTGCTGCCGATCAGTAGGTGCTGGCATCTTGGGTGCAGACCCACGGTTGTGGGATTTCAACTAAAACCACTGTCGACTCCCTCAACGGGCTGTTAGAAGCACTTTAAAACAGATCTTATTTGAAATACTGGGGACTTCACGTCCACAGTGACTTTACAGAAACTTTGAAGAGTGCATAGACTTCACAAGTAGGTGTTAATTGGACTGATGTTGTGGAAGAAATGGACTATAGTCTTTAAAGCATAGTGGCTCCTCACACCTTTTCGCAGGAGCTTTTGAAGAGTGCTCAGAGAGCTCACTGATGAGTTCTTGTTTACCTAAAAGCAACAGATTAACGAGAAGGCCTGCTCCTATTGTTTGCTGGAGAAGGTCAGATGGTTTTTCAAGCAGAGAGGGTCAAACAGGCTGTCTCAGTCTCAGTGAGTATGTGTGTGTGAGAGTCAGAGACTGTGTTTCGGCCAGGGGAGCAACTGGAATTGAAACTGAGGCTTCAGTGTGGAAGATGGCCTTGTGGATCATGCAAGAGAAGAGGACTGGCTGTCTAATGTTTCACTTGGAATAAGAGAAACCAAAAAGAACTCTGTGGTGACCTGAAAGAAAGAGGTAATCATCTGGAGAACCCTGATGGGGCAAGTTTTGTCACCAAGACTCTGAGGTGACTGATGGAAGTACATCAGTTGTGGATATCCTGGAACAACGCATCTCTCTCTGAAAACCCACAACCTTCCTGAGCAGTAACCATTTACCTTTCGAGCACCAAAGTCTGGTGAACTTTATACATGTTAAATTCTGTGGACAGTATAAGAATTGCCTGCAACCAGTGAACTTGGAGGAGTGAGAAATGAGATTGGACTGTGAACCAAAGAACTTTTCAGAACTTACACGCACGTTACATACATGTGTGCTTGGAATTAGAAGGGGATTAAGTTAGGAAAAGTAAGTTAATAGAGATAAGTTAAAGTGTGATTCTGTTTTCATGTTTAAAGATAATTAAAAGCAACCTTAATTGGTGAATATCTATTGCTGCTCGGTTTTGGGGTCGCCTGGGCTCGTAATACATATTAAATATAAATCTGAAGTGACATTTAAATTTCTTCAGTTTCTCTGGAGTTAAATATAATTGATGAATGAAATTATAATGGACCAATCTCTATTGCACATTCACAATTTTAGTCACACTATCTTCGCATATCAACATTCAGTCATCTGGGGAAATAGATATTCCTATGTCTTTCTCCCATTTCATTCTAGTTTTATCTACATCTGGATTGGGTATTTTAGCCTGAAATAAATCATACATATTCGATATAAAACTTTTCTTACTACCATCATTAAGGAAACTCTCAAATTTAGATCTTCTAGGAAGGCACAGAATACGCCCAAAATTATCTAACAATAAACCATTAACCTGATAATAAGTAAAGAAAGGACTCAAACGAACATCATATTTCTTTCTCATTCTTTGGAAAGAAGTAAAATATTCTGCCTCATAACAATCTTCTAGCAATTTCACTCCTTTTCGATCCCGTAACTTCAAGAGTTGATTATTGACTGTAAATGTTACAAAGGTGTCTTGGCCAAAAGTTTACCCTCAGTACCTAAAAGTTCATTCTTATTAGTCCATAACTCAAGCAAATGTTTCAACACTGGTAAATTATAACTGTCCAATAATCCATCGATAAATAAATTGATCCATCTTCTTTTCTCCAATATTAGCCACTTGAAACATCCTATTTATAAATTTTAATTACACTAATTCATAATAATTTTGACACTTTGATGCAGCTGCCAGGACACTCTCGATAGAATTCCTGTAGAAGGTCGACATGATGGTGGCCGGTGGCCTTGCCCACTTCAGTCTTCTTAGAAAGTGCAGTCACTGTTGCACCTTCCTGACAAGTGAAGAGATGTTGAGTGTCCATGATAGGTCACAAGTTAAGTGAACTCCAAGGAACCTGGTGCTCTCCACTCTCTCTGCTACAGAGTTGTTGATGTGTAGGGGAGGGGGGGTCATTCCCATCCTCATAGAATCCACAATCCTCTCCTTCACATTAAGACTCGGGTTGTTCCTCTTGCACTACTTCACGGGATTTTCCACCTCTTCTCTGTAACGTGACTCATCGTTATTGCTGACGAGGCCGACTGCTGTTGTGTCATCTGTAAACTTGTTGGATCTGGTGACGTAGTCATGGGACAGTAGTGTGAACAGAAGTGGCCTGAGCACACAGTCCTGAGGAGCACCAGTGCTCAGCAAGACGGTGCTTGACATTCTGCTACCGACCCGGACAGACGGTGTGTGACACGCTATGGTGGCAGCAAGCAGACACAAAACACAAGAGACTACTACGGGCTTTATTCTGCTAAAAGTCTGTACACACCAGTTTCATCTGCGGTGGCTCCCGAGTGACTGGCTCGGGATGGGGCCATATAACCATATAACGACTTACAGCACAGAACAGGCCATTTCAGCCCTACTAGTCCATGCCATAACAAATCCCCACCCTCCTAGTCCCACTGACCAGCACCCGGTCCACACCCCTCCAGTCCTCTCCTCTCCATGTAACTATCCAGTCTTTCCTTAAATGTAACCAATGATCCCGCCACAACCACGTCTGTCAGAAGCTCATTCCACATCCCCACCACCCTTTGTGTAAAGAAATTTCCCTTCATGTTCCCCTTATAATTTTCCCCCTTCAATCTTAAACCATGCCCTCTAGTTTGAATCTCCCCCACTCTTAATTGAAAAAGCCTATCCACATTTACTCTGTCCCTTTTAAAATCTTAAACACCTCTATCAAGTCCCCTCTCAATCTTCTATGCTTCATTTCTCTCTCTGTTTGCATCAGAAGCTTACAAGAACAGAGAGCACACCATGCAGCTGGCTCATGCCACCGCTTTTGGGAACGAGTGGGGATGGTGGGTGGCAGGTACAAATCCTGTTGATACTGATAACTCCTGAGGATCCCCCCTCCCCTTTACATGATGGACATAATTGCTGAATGGATGGCCTGGTGTCCATTACGATCTTGGCTGTTAGGGGCCGGGAGATCTGTTGCAACAGATGTCCACTCTGGCTGAAAATGATCCTTGTTGAGCTCACATATATTGTGCAGCACAAGGCATGCAAACACCATGCCCGGAACAAAAATGGTACAAATATCAAGGCGTTTGGCGAGGCACCGCCATCGGCCTTTCAGATGGCCAAAGGCAAGTTCCACCAATATCCTTGGGCTTTGTTAAATTTTCGCTGTCCTGGATCCATTGAGTGGTGCTGTGTGAACCCCTTCATCAGCCACGTTCTGAAGAGGTACGCCACGTCATCCACAAGGTGTGCTGGGACCTCCACTCCATTCACACCTTGGGACACCTGAGGTCACAACAATGCAGATATGATGTCAGTTCACCTATCAGGTGCCACACTCCTCTCCCCGCTGCAGGCCTGTGCATTGTAGGACCTGCCCACGTTACCTCACACCCCGGTCAGCAGCCGTGAACTAAAAATGCAACAGCCACCTGGCCGAGGGAAATAGAACCTTGAAAAATGGTGGCGCAAAGGGGTTTGAAGTGAGCACACTCACGTCACGTGGGAAGAGGTCTCCGCCCTGTTCCTCTGCCTTTCTGTACAGGGAAGAGTTGGCAAGCACTCGTGCATCATGTATGCGGCCGGGCCACCCCACAAACACACCTGTGAAGCTGTACAGAAAACAGAGTGCAATTATCTACATGGACACACATGAAATGGGAAACATCAAAGGTGTAAACTGACCAAAAATTGTGGTCAACAACCGATTGCAGAACTGAGTGCCACTCTTTGTGATTGTAGAAGACTGCAGCATCCATGACGAGGGAAATAATGGGAATATGTGACGCATCAATGGCACCAGCACACATTGGGTAGTCCCTTTCCACAAAGCCTTCAATTGTCTCTTGGAGACGCATTCCACTTGGCAGGGAGATGAAACGTTTACTGAGGACCTTCTTCAAAGCTTCATTTGCCTGCCGCATCACCATGCACACTGTGCTGAGGCCTATATCAATGATGGTACTGATGGATCGATACTCACAAGGCTGGAATACCATCACAGGGCAACAGTGAATCAAAGTCCAGGCTCCATTGGCCGCTGCCGGTTTGTTGTCTGAAGCCTCAGGTGAGGCTCTGAGTTCGAGCATGAAGTGAAAGGTATCACGCAACATAGGAAAGTGTCCCCTCCACTCTTCATCATCAAATTTGGTGAGGACATTACTCCAAAACTCAGCTTCCTGGGATCTGTCTAACGTCCAGAGAGTCCAATCTGTTATCAGAACTATTCGGCTAACAAGCAGCGTTCGCCTTCGTCTGCAGCGCCTACGCTCTGCTTGTCTTTCCAGCTCAAGTTGCCTCCTGCTTCTCCAATAACCTCTGAAGGAATTGTTTTCTAATTTCAATGACACGATTCTCAGACTTCAAGGACATCAGAACTTTAGTGGCATTAATGGCCTTACCGAGGATGTGCTGTGTCTCAATCTGAGCACCAACACAGGCTGAGAACATCATACGCATTTGCCTGGCCTGCTCCGGGGCAGCCATTTTTTTTATTCGTTCAAGATACAGATAGTAAATAACGTATACAACAATGAACCATAAACATGAACATTATATTTTATATATATATATAAAAAAAAAGAAGGAAAAAAGAGCCCCCCCCGCCTTCAGCCAACTCTCCTAAGGAAAATAAAAAAAATTAAGAAAAGATTAAACATACATATTAAGATCTAATCAATGTAAATCAAAATGTAAATATTCTGAAAATAACAACCACTTATTAATAAAGAAACTATAATTATCACGTGAAACATAGGTAATTTTTTCCATTATTAAACAATATTTCATCTCATGCCATCTATTAATATCAATCATATTTGTATCTTTCCACATACTAGCAATACATTTTTTGGCTACGGATAAGGCTAAATATACAAAAGCAAGTTGAAATTTATCTAATCGCAAACCTTTCAGAGGTTGCAAACTACCCAATAAAAATACTGTCGGATCTAAAGGTATTTTAATCTTATACAGGTATTCTAGAAACAATTGAATTTTCTTCCAAAGAGATTGTATATATATAATACCATCATTGATTGTATATACATGACCAGACCGCATGGAAAAAAGTTCCGACAGAGTTACCACATCTAAAACACAAATCTGATTCATATTTTTTTTTTAGCTTTTCAGGTGTTAAGTATAATTGATGTAAAAAATTATAATTAATCATTGCATAACGTGCATTTAGTGCAATCTAGTCACACTATCATAACAAATATCTAACCAATCATCCTCGGAAAAAATACCGATATCCATTTCCCATTTACCTTTGGATTTATCCCAACCCTTTTTATCCATACCATCCTGTAATATTTGATACATAAATGAAATATAACCCTTCTCTGGTACCTTCATAAGAAAAGTCTCAAATTTAATTATTTCAGGTAAAATCATATCTCAACCAAACACATGTTTTACCAAAGATCAAATTTGATAATAAAGAAACAAAGAGTTCTTATCAATACCGTAACTGTCCCTCATCTGATCAAAAGCTCCAGGGCAGCCATGATCCAGCGTGCTTCAATTATGTCACGTTGGCGGGTGGGGCTATTGCAGCAGTCGGCCTGCCACCACGGGAATCAGGAGGGCGCTATGAGGTGCCTCTCTTTTGAATGGAAAGCTGGAGCAGCCTTTTTGGGCTGCAATCTGAATGTTAAGTTCCAATTTTTCTATCTGCTCTGTAGCCAGTTGCCAGGCAGAGGCTTAAACTGAAATGGCCTAGAAAGAAGGTAGGAACTTGATTAACCAGTTAATGTGGATGTGGGGGGTAGGGAGGAAAAAAAGCAAGCTGATTAGTGGAATGGAGTGAACTCAATGTTCATGCTCTGGGGTTGGAGAGTTCCCAGACTAAAAATATTCCTCCAATATGCGGGTATTCAAGGTGGGGTAGTGTGAAAGGCCATGGACAGACGTGAGCTTGAGAGTGTGACTCAGTTGCTTTTGTTGCAGTCAGAGAGGATGTTATTATAAAATTGTTCAAGACATATTTGGAGCGTTGTGTGCAGTTTTAGCCATCTAAGTACAGGAAAGATATCAATAAGATGGAAAGAGTGCAAGGATGTTGCCTGCACTTCAGGAACTGAGTTACAGGGAAATGTTAAACATGTTAGGACTTTATTCCATGGAGTATGGAAGAATGAGGGGAGATTTGATTGAGGTATACACAATTATAAGGGGTGGGGTTAGACAGTGGCTTATAGGTAGGCTTTTTCCACTGAGGGTACATGAGATACAAACCAGAGGACATGGGTTAAGAGTGAAAGGGGAAAATTTTAGGGGGAACATGAGGGGGGAACTTCTTCACACAGAGTGTGGTGGGAGTGTGGAACGAGCTGTCAGACAAAGTGGTGAAAGCAGGCTCAATTTTAACATTTAAGAAGAATTTGGACAGGTACATGGATGGGATGTGTATTGAGGGCTATGGACTGGGTGTAGGTCAGTGGGACTAGGCAGAAACATAGTCGGCACAGAGGGCTGAAGGGGCTTTAATGTTCAGTGCTTTAATGTTCTATAGTTCTCACTTTAACTCTTTCCAGAGACGCTACCAAATCTGCTGATGGCTTTGAGGGTTTATTTTTTGGGTGTACAGCCAAGTCAGTTGAGTCCCACAAACGTTCTTGTCTTTGCATCTTGGATGAATAGGGATGAATATAAATAAGGGACTGAGAAGAAAACAGAAATTTTTCACAAAAATATCAGCTTAAGTGAAGCCAACAGATTAGCCAACTTCAAACGGCATCTAAAACTAACCTGTAAAGGGGAAATGCATTTACTTTCCAATGCTTTGAAAAGATTTAAGCTGATCTGCAAAATAAGGCTTGGTGAAGCGTCAAGGCAAACCGGTTTCATTATAATTGTTGAAGGAATGTTGATCAATTTACTGCAGATTTTCCAGGAAAAATAAATCATACCTCATCACAAGCAAAGTATGTAAACATACAAAATCGAGCTGAGAGGGATTCCTCAGTCTGAGATTAAGATGGGTTGATTCACATGGACCAGGTCTCAGACATGTTGCCTTCACTATAAAATTACAGATATTTCCTGCTTCTATGAAACCTTTCATCCAGGCCAAACATTTTGGCCTGAATGTTAAGTTCCAATTTTTCTATCTGCTCTGTAGCCAGTTGCCAGGCAGAGGCTTAAACTGAAATGGCCTAGAAAGAAGGTAGGAACTTGATTAACCAGTTAATGTGGATGTGGGGGGTAGGGAGGAAAAAAGCAAGCTGATTAGTGGAATGGAGTGAACTCAATGTTCATGCTCTGGGGTTGGAGAGTTCCCAGACTAAAAATATTCCTCCAATATGCGGGTATTCAAGGTGGGGTAGTGTGAAAGGCCATGGACAGACGTGAGCTTGAGAGTGTGACTCAGTTGCTTTTGTTGCAGTCAGAGAGGATGTTATTATAAAATTGTTCAAGACATATTTGGAGCGTTGTGTGCAGTTTTAGCCATCTAAGTACAGGAAAGATATCAATAAGATGGAAAGAGTGCAAGGATGTTGCCTGCACTTCAGGAACTGAGTTACAGGGAAATGTTAAACATGTTAGGACTTTATTCCATGGAGTATGGAAGAATGAGGGGAGATTGAAAACTGAGGTCCTCCATCAGCCAGCTCCCCACCATGACTACCAGCCCCCCCACATCTCCATCGGGCACACAAAACTCAAAACGGTCAACCAGTTTACCTATCTCGGCTGCACCATTTCATCAGATGCAAGGATCGACAATGAGATAGACAACAGACTCGCCAAGGCAAATAGCGCCTTTGGAAGACTACACAAAAGAGTCTGGAAAAACAACCAACTGAAAAACCTCACAAAGATAAGCGTATACAGAGCCGTTGTCATACCCACACTCCTGTTCGGCTCCGAATCATGGGTCCTCTACCGGCACCACCTACGGCTCCTAGAACGCTTCCACCAGCGTTGTCTCCGCTCCATCCTCAACATCCATTGGAGCGCTCACACCCCTAACGTTGAGGTACTCGAGATGGCAGAGGTCGACAGCATCGAGTCCACGCTGCTGAAGATCCAGCTGCGCTGGATGGGTCACGTCTCCAGAATGGAGGACCATCGCCTTCCCAAGATCGTATTATATGGCGAGCTCTCCACTGGCCACCGTGACAGAGGTGCACCAAAGAAAAGGTACAAGGACTGCCTAAAGAAATCTCTTGGTGCCTGCCACATTGACCACCGCCAGTGGGCTGATAACGCCTCAAACCGTGCATCTTGGCGCCTCACAGTTTGGCGGGCAGCAGCCTCCTTTGAAGAAGACCGCAGAGCCCACCTCACTGACAAAAGGCAAAGGAGGAAAAACCCAACACCCAACCCCAACCAACCAATTTTCCCTTGCAACCGCTGCAATCGTGTCTGCCTGTCCCGCATCGGACTGGTCAGCCACAAACGAGCCTGCAGCTGACGTGGACTTTTTTACCCCCTCCATAAATCTTCGTCCGCGAAGCCAAGCCAAAGAAAGAAAGAAACCTTTCATAAGTCAAAATGGATCCCACTGCCCCAGGCCATCCTGACAGCACTGCACCAGCCCCCCACATGGATCCCACCGCCCCGGGCCCTCCCGACAGCGCTGCACCAGCCCCCACATGGATCCCACCACCCCGGGCTCTCCCGACAGTGCTGCACCAGCCCCCACATGGATCCCACCACCCCGGGCCCTCCCAACTGCACTGCACCAGCCCCCACTTGGATCCCACCGCCCTGGACCCTCCCAACAGCGCTGTACCAGCCCCCACTTGGATCCCACTGTCCCGGGCCATCCTGACAGCACTGCACCAGCCCCCACATGGATCCCACCGCCCCGGGCCCTCCTGACAGCGCTGCACCAGCCCCCACATGGATCCCACTGCCCTGGACCCTCCCAACAGCGCTGCACCATCCCCCACTTGGATCCCACTGCCCCGGGCCATCCTGACAGCATTGCACCAGCCCCCACATGGATCCCACCGCCCCGGGCCCTCCCGACAGCGCTGCACCAGCCCCCACTTGGATCCCACCGCCCTGGGCTCTCCCAACAGTGCTGCTCCAGCCCCCACTTAGATCCCACTGCCCCGAGCCCTCCCACAGCGATGCACCAGCCCCCACATGGATCCCACTGCCCCGGGCTCGAACAATACTTTTGCTTTTGCGTTTTTCTTTCGGTTAGTGTAAAAAGGTATTAATTGTAGGTCTTTCATAAAAGCAATGAGGCGCAAAGCGAACTTTCGAAAAGCAGGGGATACCTGTTTTGACAATGTCATGGAAGCTTTCTGTCTATAATAAGAACATCAATGATCAATTATTTCTCCTAATTTTTCCTTTTAGTTGATTGAGTGTTTTCTGCATTTCTCCCTAAAAAGCTGAATTGTTTCAAAACCAAATCACGCAGCAACTGAAGGTAATTTCTGCTATTAATCATTACCATTTAATAGACATCCAAATAATTTTTTAAAATCTAAATTCTTAACTGAACAGTTCAGCCATAAGTGCACTTCACTCACCACTTGATATGCAAAAATAAAAATGTTCGTGAGGCTAATTGTGTTAAAATAATTGATCATCATTAATGATGCTTTTCTGTTATCCCCATTTGTTGGGGTAGCAGAATGATTTTTTGAGTCTCTCTCATCCTAACGTGAGACAGAAAGTGCGTAACACGAAGATCTCAAGCAAGCATGAGCAGGATCTGTCAACAACTTCATTGATTCCTATCAAGCTTCAAAGGTTGGAGGATGTTTAAATAAATGAAAATAATCATTTGAAATATATTTCAGTTTTAAAACGATTCTGAATATTGTTCCTATAAAGGAACAGAAATGTAAACATTGTGAAAACCAACCAACAGCCTTGCCAGAGCTGCTATAACGGCAGCGCTGCCGCCGATGTGGAGCCGAGAGAGCGGGATGCGGAGACACTACACTGCTCTGCAGTGTCCAACTGCCTGGTGCTGACGACAACTGGGCCGTACAGGCTTTAGTCACGACATTTTATTTTAAAAATCTTGTAACTAGGGAAGTCTCTGCCCAAGATGGCAGCACCTGTGCTGGTCAGCGTATCTCCAGGGTTTGCAGACTCCGGGGGGAACAGCGGACTGGTGCAGGGCATCAAAAATGGGAAAGGATGCCTCCCGTTGAGAAGGAGAAGCCTGGGAGACAACCTTGCAGGGAAGGTGAGTGTGGCAGCCGACCAGCCAGGGGCTCAGAGGCTGAAGGATCACCCAGGCTGTGGGCTGTTGGTGAACTTGGCGTCGAAGGACTCACACAAACTGGGGGCTGCTAAAGACTGGCTCATGGGAACTAGGTATCAGAACCAGTATTCGAGATTGTGCCTGAGGGCAAGAGACCCTTCAGGAGTCTTCAGCACCCTCTTGAATCCTGGCTCTGAAGGACAAAATTTGAAGTACATCTCGTGAATTACATTTTTTATGGATTATTGCATGATAATATAAGAAACCTTGAAGCCTGCGAGAGAATTGGAGACCCTACAGTAGCAGACCAGCACAGAGCTTGGCATATATATATATATATATATATATATATATATATATATATAAGATAGGAGCAGGAGTAGGTCATTCGACCCTTCGAGCCTGCTCCGCCATTCAACGAGATCATGGCTGATCTTAAAGTTCAGTACCAAGTCCCCGCCTTCTCTCCGTAACCTTTAATACCCTTATACTGAAGAAATAGATCTAATTCCCTCTTAAATATATTGAATGAACCTGCCTCCACTGCCCTCTGTGGCAATGAATTCCACAGATTCACCACCCTCTGGGTATAGAAATTCCTCCTCATCTCGGTCCTAAATGGTTTGCCTATTATCCGCAAACCATAGCCCCGGGTTCTGGATTTTCCCATCCTTGGAAACATCCCATCTGCATCCATTCTGTCCAGTCCTGCCAGAATTTTATAGGTCTCTATGAGATCCCCTCTCAATCTTCTAAACTCCAGGGAGTACAATCCCAATCTGCGCAATCTTTCCTCATAAGTCATTCCTGCCATTCCAGGTATCAGCCTGGTGAATCGCCTCTGCACTCCCTCCATTGCAAGAACATCCTTCCTTAGATAAGGTGACCAAAACTGCACACAATACTCCAGGTGGGGTCTCACCAAGGCCCTGTACAGCTGCAGTAAGGTATCCTTGTTCCTTGACTCAAACCCTCTTGATATGAAGGCCGACATAACATTTGCCTTTTTAACCGCCTGCTGTACCTGCATGCTCGCCTTCAGAGACTGGTGTACAAGCACCCCTAGGTCTCTCTGCACTTCCCCATCTCTTAATCGGCTGACTTGAGAGACCAGATCGTGGGAACCAAGATTGGGGTTTGAGTGGGTGCTGATGGGGTTAACAGTTGTAGTTCAGAACCAGCATTCAAGGAGGGTGGACCATGAATTCACTGCTGGAACAGACAGTAGACCATGTGGCTCTGGAGGTTTCAGGAGCACAGGAGATAACAGCTTTGGAGGAGTCAATATCTCTGAAGAGCCTCTCTTTTAATTCTCTTCTAAGTATAAACACCAGGCTTTGTGGGCCCTTACATGCAAAGAAAATTGAACATTGAGCTGGGGAGTCACGCTATATATTGTAATTGGACAAGAGGTAAAACACAAAAGTCTACAGAGACCATGATTAAAGTAAAAACACAAAGCTGGAGAAACTCAGCAGGTCGAAGAGTGTCCTTATGTAGGAAAGATAAAGACACCTAACCAACGTGTCGGGCCTAAGTCCTTTATCGAGGTATGAAAATATGTAGGCGGGCACCCAAACGTAAAGGTGGGGCGGGGAATGGAGTGGCAGAAGGGCAAGGGGAGGAGCACATTACCAAAGGCATGAGGTAATAGGTGGATAAGGGAGGGAGGGAACGCCTGCAAACAGGAGGAGGAGGGATGGCACTATGAAGGGAAAGGGAGATGGAATGGGGAGTAGCCTAGCAGAAACTAGTGGCGTCAATGCTAATGCCATCTGGGAGGAGAGTGACCAGGTGGAAAATTAAGTGTTAGAATGCGAATGAGATGCAAGGAATATGCACTTTCTTCGCTAGGATTCTCCTTAATAGAATAATACCTAGTGTCGCCGAAAATGTTCTCCCAGAATCACAGTGCGGCTTTCGTGCAAACCGAGGAACTACTGGCATGGTCTCTGCCCTCAGACAGCTCCACGAAAAGTGCAGAGAACAAAACAAAGGACTCTACATCACCTTTGTTGACCTCACCAAAGCCTTCGACACCGTGAGCAGGAAAGGGCTTTGGCAAATACTAGAGCACCTCGGATGCCCCCCAAAGTTCCTCAACATGGTTATCCAACTGCACGAAAACCAACAAGGTCGGGTCAGATACAGCAATGAGCTCTCTGAACCCTTCTCAATTAACAATGGCGTGAAGCAAGGCTGCGTTCTCGCACCAACCCTCTTTTCAATCTTCTTCAGCATGATGCTGAACCAAGCCATGAAAGACCTCAACAATGAAGACGCTGTTTACATCCGGTACTGCACGGATGGCAGTCTCTTCAATCTGAGGCGCCTGCAAGCTCACACCAAGACACAAGAGCAACTTGTCCGTGAACTACTCTTTGCAGACGATGTCGCTTTAGTTGCCCATTCAGAGCCAGCTCTTCAGCGCTTGACATCCAGTTTTGCGGAAACTGCCAAAATGTTTGGACTGGAAGTCAGCCTGAAGAAAACTGAGGTCCTCCATCAGCCAGCTCCCCACCATAACTACCAGCCCCCCCACATCTCCATCGGGCACACAAAACTCAAAACGATCAACCAGTTTACCTATCTCGGCTGCACCATTTCATCGGATACAAGGATCGATAACGAGATAGACAACAGACTCGCCAAGGCAAATAGCGCCTTTGGAAGACTACACAAAAGAGTCTGGAAAAACGACCAACTGAAAAACCTCACAAAGATTAGCGTATACAGAGCCGTTGTCATACCCACACTTCTGTTCGGCTCCGAATCATGGGTCCTTCACCGGCATCACCTACGGCTCCTAGAACGCTTCCACCAGCATTGTCTCCACTCCATCCTCAACATTCATTGGAGCGACTTCATCTCCAACATCGAAGTACTCAAGATGGCAGAGGCCGACAGCATCGGATCCACGCTGCTGAAGATCAAACTGCGCTGGGTAGGTCACGTCTCCAGAATGGAGGACCATCGCCTTCCCAAGATCGTGTTATATGGCAAGCTCTCCACTGGACACCGAGACAGAGGTGCACCAAAGAAGAGGTACAAGGACTGCCTAAAGAAACCTCTTGGTGCCTGCCACATTGACCATCGCCAGTGGGCTAATATCGCCTCAGATCGTGCATTTTGGCGCCTCACAGTTCGGCGGGCAGCAACCTCCTTTGAAGAAGACCGCAGAGCCCACCTCACTGTCAAAAGACAAAGGAGGAAAAACCCAACACCCAACCCCAACCAACTAATTTTCCCTTGCAACTGCTGCAACCGTGTCTGCCTGTCCTGCATCGGACTTGTCAGCCACAAACGAGCCTGCAGCTGACGTGGACATTACCCCTCCATAAATCTTTGTCCGTGAAGCCAAGCCAAAAGAAACATCTTCAAGTTGTACTCTTGCACAGTCTGTGAGTCTATGAAGGTTTCAGTAGAGCCCATGTCTATGAGGCATTTAGTGGAATGTCCGTTTACCTTCACAGCCACAGCTGGTGAGGTCTGCCCTGATCTAGGACCATCGAGGCTAGGACCCCAAAGACACCATACTCCTCACTCGAGTGGCCCTCCCGGTCTTGGGTTACCCTGCATGGGTAAGATGGCATCCTCCTTGTGGCACAGCAAAATGGCCACCCTCATTCCTCCTGACGATGATGGTGCCATTTGAATTTGGGTCGCAGTAAGATGGCTGCTAATTCTTTTCGCACTGTTTCCTCACTGCCAATGCCACCCTCCGTCAGGTGAATCCAGGGCAGATGGCTTGGGTCTAGAATTGGATCCAGGAGAGGTGCAGGCCATGGATTTCTCCAGGCTTGCCCTTGCGCGGCAAACCCTCACCCAATGCCCTTTCTTATCACAACTGGAACACACTGAGTCTTTAGTCGGGCAATGAGATTGGGAATGCTCGCTCTTGCTGCAGAAAAAAACACTCCCTGGCATGGGAAGCAGCAGCTGTTAGGGCTTGGTTAGTGAGAGCAGCTGGTCCTTGGAAGGGGTCACCTGGGTGAACGAGTTTGCTGGCTTCGAAGTCATCATTCTTGAGTTTGGCCTGTTAAAGTGATTTGGCTAGTTCAACGTGGTTAACCAAGTCCTTCTTTCCCAACTCGAGCATTCACTGTCTCAAGCAGATCCCCGCAACTAGAGTGTCCTGGATCTGTTCTTCGTCACAAATGCATCCTGTAGCTGCTTCGTACCTGCACTTCTTGGCAAGCATCCACAGATCCAGCAGGTAGTCATCGATGGTTTCTCCTGGACCTCATTTTGCAACTTCAGGTACTGAGCCTTCAAAGCATCATATGTAGAGCAGTCCCTGATGACTGCATACGCTTTTGTTCCTACCCTCGAAATGAGTGCGGACCTCCTGAGCTCATCGGTGTGGAAGACATCTCTGGTCATGCTCAGGTAGACAAGCAGTTTAGCCAGTATATGAACTCCTCAGCCATATCAGGGGGACAGAGGGTCTATTTATAGCATACCAGGCTTGAGTAGCGCTTCCATCATTTAGGGAATAAGCTAATAAAATTGTAGTGTGAATAAAAGCCCTCACGACTGGAGGGAGAACAAATACTTTTATTAGCTTATAACTAAGGGTAGGGTTTCACAGTTGTCTTCAGAAGAGTTCTGGGTTTAGGCGGGAAACCAGGGTTATATGTGAGCAGATGGAGGTGGGGTCAGCCATCAGGGTCAGGAATGGGCAGCATGAGATGGTGAATTAAAATGTGGGATGTGTTTATAGAGATACAGCATAATGACAGGCCCCTTTGGCCCATGAGCCCGAGTCACTCATTTACATCTGCTGACCGCATAAGTCAGTGGAATGTGGGAGGACACAGGAGTACCTGCAGGAAACGCACGCAGGTCATGGGGAGAGCATACAAGCTCCTTACAGGTATTGCAGGATTTGAACCTGGGTTGCTGAATGTGTGATAGTTGTGCCAGCTGCTGGGCTCACCTGCCCTGAAATGAAATATTGGAAAACTCAACAATTCAAGCAGAATTTGTGCTGTGGAAAGAAGTTTAAAAAAAAAACTTTGTTGCTCTGCTTCAGTAGTTAAAGTCAACCTTTAGTCTTAAAGTTCCTGCTAAAATTCATGAGAAGTGTTTATTGTTCTTTGAGATCACTTCCGGCGTGGCTAACCTATTCCAAGAATCAATAAATGGATTAGATTCCATTGCAGGCAGAGTTATTTATTTCTTAACTCAAGGAGTCTCCATTCACTTAAAATGCACCTTCAGTCCAGTTAATGCATTGGGAAAGTGAACAGTTTTGCAAAATTTAGGAGCCAAAACCCCTCTGAAGTTGGAGCAGCAATGAAGTCAATATACCTATGGGTCTTCTCTTTGCTATCCACCATTCTTGGAGGTACAGTGTAATTAATGCAGTACGGAGAAAAGTTCTGGATTAAATTATGTTGAATGTTGTATTCAGTTAGGGCAATTTTAGTGGGAGTTTGTTTGAGAGTGGCAAGCAGGCACTGGAACTGTCGCTTACGCATGTCGAAAGAGATAGTAATTGCTAACATATGAGAATTATCTGATTAACCATCAGTCCAGTTCTTCACAAATGTTGATTATATTAAAAGGTAACTTTTAAGAAGTTGAATGAACAGTAACGAGAAAGAATGCTTGAAGTTCAGTGTTACTTTGTGGTAACTTTGAATTAATGGTTTTGTATACCATCTGTGCAGACATACTTTAGTGGATATTATGCTCAGTGTTTTTGCAACAAACTGTATATAATTAGACAAATACAACATGGCTTAATTTTTGATAATGATATGATTTGTTGTCAGATACATCGTACAATGTAAATATTCTCCAAAATTCTTACTTGCTGCAAATGAACAGGCACTTTGTTAAAAAATACCACAAAAATAACTAAAATAGCTATAATCATATGTATAAAGTATACAGTTTGACCAGCTGAGCTTCTCCAGCATTGAGTTCTCACTTCAGTCACGCACAAATGTCGTGCATATTGTGGTGGTCCACCACCGGCCTACTGCAGGGGCAACCTCTGTGCCTGCAAGAGTGTAAAGGGACAGGTCAACACCTGTCCGGCTGTCAATCAGTCAACCTGAATGGATTAAGCCCCACCCGGTCGGGTGTCAATCACGCTCCAGGATATAAGCCTGCGCCGGCCTCCAAAGTCTCTCTCAGAGTTACTGCAGCTACAGCCAGCCTGCCTCTGTGGAAGTCTTTGTGGATTAAAGCCTGCTGTACAGTCTTTACCTGTGTATGTCTGATTCTATCTAACAGCGCACCACACCTATACAATTTGAGATTATCTATATATTCATCCCTGTAGTTTGAGCAGTCTGATTTCTCGCCTTTGTTTTTGTACAGGGTGATGATGGTGGCATCACGAAGATCCTGAGGCAGTTTACCTTGGTCCCAACAAAGCTTGAAAAACTCATGCAGTTTGGCATGCAGAGTTTTGCCGCCAGCCTTCCAGACTTCTGGGGGGATTCCATCCATACCTGCTGCTTTGCCACTTTTCAGTTGTTCGATTGCCTTATATGTCTCATCCAGGGTGGGTACATCATCCAGCTCTAGCCTTAGGGGCTGTTGAGGGAGCTTGAGCAGGGCGGAATCTTGGACTGAGCGGTTGGCACTGAAAAGAGATTGGAAGTGTTCTGACCATCGGTTGAGGATGGAGATCTTGTCGCTGAGGAGGACTTTGCCGTCTGAGCTGCGCAGCGGGCTTTGGACTTGGGGTGAGGGGCCGTACACAGCCTTTAGAGCCTCGTAGAAACCCCTGAAGTCGCCAATGTCCGCGCTGAGCTGGGTTCGTTTGGCGAGGCTAGTCCACCACTCATTTTGGATCTCCCGGAGTTTGCGCTGAAGATGGCTGCATGCGCGACGGAAGGCTTGTTTCTTCTCTGGACAGGACGGCTTTGTAAGGTGAGCCTGGTGGGCAGCTCGCTTCTTTGCCAGCAGCTCCTGGATTTCCTGGCTGTTTTCGTCAAACCAGTCCTTGTTTTTCCTGGAGGAGAAGCCCAGTACCTCTTCAGTGGATTGCAGTATGGTAGTCTTCAACTGATCCCAGAGGGTTTCAGGGGACGGGTCCGTGAGGCGGGTTGCATCGTCGAGCTTTGCTTTGAGGTTTGCCTGGAAGTTTCCTCTCGCTTCGTCTGACTGCAGGTTTCCAACATTGAACCTCTTTCTGGGGGCTTTATTGTTCCTGGGCTTTGGTTTGAAGTGAAGGTTGAGCTTGCAGCGAACCAGCCGGTGGTCAGTGTGGCATTCCGCGCTAGGCATGACCCTGGTGTGGAGCACATCTCGTTTGTCACTTTCTCGCACCAGGATGTAGTCCAGGAGGTGCCAGTGTTTGGATCGGGGATGCATCCAGGTGGTCTTAAGGCTGTCCCTCTGCTGAAAAAGGGTGTTTGTAATGACAAGCCGCTGTTCTGCGCAGAGCTCCAACAGGAGGCGCCCATTGTCGTTGCACTTGCCGACGCCATGCTTGCCCAGGATTCCTGGCCAGGTTTCTGAGTCTTTGCCGACACGAGCGTTGAAGTCGCCCAGGATGACAACCTTGTCGGCTGTAGGGGTGCGTTGGATGAGGTTGCGCAGGTCGGTGTAGAACTTGTCCTTTTCTGCTGGTTCCGCCTGGAGGGTTGGAGCATAGACACTGATGAGGGTGATGTGACGCTTGTTCTGAAGGGGGAGTCGCATGGACATGATTCGGTCCGAGAGGCCTGTCGGAAGGTTTTCGAGTTTGGAGGCAATGAAGCTCTTGACCATGAAGCCTACACCAGATAGGCGTCGTTCATCCGAAGGCTTGCCAGACCAGTAGAGTGTGTAGCCCGCGCCGCGTTCTTGGAGGCTGCCTACATCTGCCAGGCGGACTTCACTGAGAGCGGCTATGTCGATGTCAAGTCTGAGGAGTTCATGTGCAATGAGGGCAGACCGACGTTGCTCTCCATTGCAGGCAAAATCTTCGCTAGGATTCTACTAAATAGAATAATACCTAGTGTCGCCGAGAATATTCTCCCAGAATCACAGTGCGGCTTTCGCGCAAACAGAGGAACTACTGACATGGTCTTTGCCCTCAGACTGCTCCAAGAAAAATGCAGAGAACAAAACAAAGGACTCTACATCACCTTTGTTGACCTCACCAAAGCCTTCGACACCGTGAGCAGGAAAGGGCTTTGGCAAATACTAGAGCGCATCGGATGTCCCCCAAAGTTCCTCAACATGATTATCTAACTGCACGAAAACCAACAAGGTCGGGTCAGATACAGCAATGAGCTCTCTGAACCCTTCTCCATTAACAATGGCGTGAAGCAAGGCTGTGTTCTGGCACCAACCCTCTTTTCAATCTTCTTCAGCATGATGCTGAACCAAGCCATGAAAGACCCCAACAATGAAGACGCTGTTTACATCCGGTACCGCACGGATGGCAGTCTCTTCAATCTGAGGCGCCTGCAAGCTCACACCAAGACACAAGAGAAACTTGTCCGTGAACTACTCTTTGCAGACGATGCCGCTTTAGTTGCCCATTCAGAGCCAGCTCTTCAGCGCTTGACGTCCTGCTTTGCGGAAACTGCCAAAATGTTTGGCCTGGAAGTCAGCCTGAAGAAAACTGAGGTCCTCCATCAGCCAGCTCCCCACCATGATTACCAGCACCCCCACATCTCCATCGGGCACACAAAACTCAAAACGGTCAACCAGTTTACCTATCTCGGCTGCACCATTTCATCAGATGCAAGGATCGACAATGAGATAGACAACAGACTCGCCAAGGCAAATAGCGCCTTTGGAAGACTACACAAAAGAGTCTGGAAAAACAACCAACTGAAAAACCTCACAAAGATAAGCGTATACAGAGCCGTTGTCATACCCACACTCCTGTTCGGCTCCGAATCATGGGTCCTCTACCGGCACCACCTACGGCTCCTAGAACGCTTCCACCAGCGTTGTCTCCGCTCCATCCTCAACATCCATTGGAGCGCTTACATCCCTAACGTCGAAGTACTCGAGATGGCAGAGGTCGACAGCATCGAGTCCACGCTGCTGAAGATCCAGCTGCGCTGGATGGGTCACGTCTGCAGAATGGAGGACCATCGCCTTCCCAAGATCGTGTTATATGGCGAGCTCTCCACTGGCCACCGTGACAGAGGTGCACCAAAGAAAAGGTACAAGGACTGCCTAAAGAAATCTCTTGGTGCCTGCCACATTGACCACCGCCAGTGGGCTGATATCGCCTCAAACCGTGCATCTTGGCGCCTCACAGTTTGGCGGGCAGCAACCTCTTTTGAAGAAGACCGCAGAGCCTACCTCACTGACAAAAGGCAAAGGAGGAAAAACCCAACACCCAACCCCAACCAACCAATTTTCCCCTGCAACCGCTGCAATCGTGTCTGCCTGTCCCGCATCGGACTTGTCAGCCACAAACGAGCCTGCAGCGGACGTGGACTTTTTACCCCCTCCATAAATCTTCGTCCGCGAAGCCAAGCCAAAGAAGAAAGAATATATTCATCACAGATTATATCATCTACGCAAGAAACATTTTGTCAAAAACCGAGATCATCCAGTCACCTGACTACAACCCAAATACTTACATGCAGTCCCTTTTCCCTGCTCTTCCCCAAATACCTTTTAATTTCTTTTTCATGTAGCCATCAAACCCAACAGGATTATGAGTTATGTTTGGTTGAGTTGGACTAAATTTAAAAAAAAAATTCCCAGACCTGGGTTAGATCCGGAGTATTGGTGACTTTATTAATTAATCCACCAATACTTAAGGCTTTATAAATAAGTTCACTGAAATGCATTGAATTTCATTATTTATTGCCATGAATAGCGAGACACAGTGAAAACCTTCGTTTTGTGTGCTATGTCTGGGTAGCGGCGCTTTGGCAGCACTACAACTCCCAGGAGACGTCGAACTGGCCAAGTGACGTTGGTGCGCGATGACATCAGCGTGGGTCCACCGCGTGATTCTGCCTTTTAAAAGGTTGCACGGGTGGTGAAGAGTAAATTCGCCTGATTCACTCTAGAAACTCCTTGTGTGGTTATCTCTTCGTGTCTGCTGGTCACCACTCTCCAGTGGCATTTTGGATTTTTAACAATTCTTGGAGAAATCACATTGTAAAAGGAGCGTAAAAAGATTAATTGTGATGTTGATTAAACTGGATATCCAATCCATTCACATCAACTTCCTGGGGCTACTTTTTATATTTAAAATTTAGACATACAGCACAGTAACAGGCCCTTCTGGACCATAACCCCATGTTGCTCAATTACACCCATGTGACCAATTAACCTACTAACCCTTATGTCTTTAGAACATGGGAGGAAACCAGAGCACTGGGAGGAAAAGCACGTGGACAAAGGGAGTATGTAAAAAATTGTCCAGGGTATTCTAAAAGGGGAAGGCGAACAGCCTGATGTCTTGGTACATGTGGGTACCAATGACATAGATAAAAAGAAGGAGGAAGTACTGAAAAAGGATTACAGAGAGCTAGGACAGAAACTAAGAAATAGGACAGCCAGGGTGGTGATCTCTGGTTTGCTACCTGTGCCAAGTGCAACTGAGGACAAAAAGGGAAGGTTAAGAAAAATGAATGTGTGGCTGAGGGGCTGGTGTAAAGGACAGGGTCTTGGCTTCTTGGATCATTGGGATCTCTTTTGGGAAAGGCATGACCTCTACAAGAAGGATGGGTTACACCTAAACCCAAAAGGGGTCAATATATTGGCAGCTAGGTTTGGTACAGACATCGGGTGCGGTTTAAACTAATTTGGCAGGGGGGTGTATGATAGGGCAAAGGACAGAAAAGGTAAAACAGGAAAAGTTAGGTTAGGCAGCGAAAGTAAAAAATCAGAAAGAGCAAGGAGGGTGAAAAAAGCAAATCTGAAGGCTTTATATCTTAATGCAAGAAGCATTCGGTACAAGGTAGATGAATTAGCTGTGGAAATTGAGATAAACAAATATGATTTGATTGGGATTACAGAAACATGGCTGCAAGGTGGGCAAGCCTGGGAACTTAACATCCCGGGGTATACGATATTTAGGAAGGATCGGCAAGAAAGAAAAGGGGTTGGGGTAGTATTGATGGTGAGAGAAGGGACCGACACGATTGACAGAAAGGATATCAACTCGGAAGATGCGGAATCTATATGGGTAGAACTGAGGAATAGCAAGGGGTGGAAAACGTTAGTGGGGGTGGTATATAGGCCTCCAAATAGTAGTGTAGAGGTGAGGGAAGGCATTAAAAGAGAAATTAGAAAAGTGTGCAATAAGGGAACAGCTGTCATCATGGGAGACTTTAATTTACATATAGATTGGACTAGTCAAATTGGTAAAAATACTGAGGAGGAGGAATTCCTTGAATGTTTACGGGACGGTTATCTAGACCAATATGTCGAGGAACCAACTCGGGAGCAGGCCATTTTAGATTGGGTATTATGCAATGATAAGGGGCTAATCAACAATCTTGTTGTACGAGGCCCTTTGGGTAGGAGCGATCACAATATGATCGAATTCTCACTCGACATGGAGAGTGATGAAATTAAAACCGAGACTAAGGTCCTGAATTTAAATAAAAGGAATTATGATGGTATGAGATGGGAGTTGAGTAAGATTGATTGGGTGGTGTTTATGGGGGAGTTGACTGTGGATAGACAATGGAAAGCATTCACAGATCTAACGGAGAAATTGCAAAAATTGTTTATACCGGTTTGGCATAAAAATAAACCAAAAAAGGTGATTCAACCGTGGATAACAAGGGAAATTAGAGACAGCATTGGGTCCAAAGAGAGAGCATATCAATTGGCCAAAAAAAGTACCACAAGCGAAGACTGGGAGCAGTTCAAGATACACCAAAGGAGGACAAAGGGATTAATCAAGAGAGCAAAAATAAATTACGAAAGTAAGCTTGCGGCAAATATAAAAACCGACTGCAAAAGCTTTTATAAATATGTCAAGAGGAAAAGATTGGTGAAATCCAGAGTAGGTCCTTTGCAGTCGGAATCAGGGGAATATATAATGGGGAATAAGGAAATGGCAGACCAATTAAATTCTTACTTTAGTTCTGTTTTTACAAGAGAGGATACAAATAATCTCCCAAGGATGTTGGGAAACAGAGACAAATGCAAGGGAGGAACTGAAAGAAATCAGTATCTCTAAGGACATGGTCTTGGGGAAATTGATGGGATTGAAGGCAGATAAATCCCAAGGGCCTGATAATCTACATCCTAGGGTACTCAAGGAAGTGGCCATTCGGATAGCAGATGCTTTAAGAATTATTTTCCAGAACTCGATAGACTCAGGATCAGTACCCATGGATTGGAGGGTAGCTAATGTTACCCCACTATTTAAAAAGGGGGGTAGAGAAAAAGTGGGGAATTATAGGCCGGTGAGCCTTACATCAGTAGTGGGCAAAATGATGGAATCCATTATTAAGGATGTAATAGCGGAACATATGACTAGCAGAGAAGGGATCGGACGGAGTCAACATGGATTTACAAAAGGTAAATCGTGCTTGACAAATCTATTGGAATTCTTTGAGATGGTGACAGGTAAAATAGATGGGGGAGAGCCAGTGGATGTGGTGTACCTGGACTTCAAAAAGGCCTTCGATAAGGCCCCGCATAAATGACTGGCTTCCAAAATCAAGGCTCATGGGATTGGGGGCAGGGTATTGATGTGGATTGAGAACTGGCTGGCAGGTAGAAGACAGAGAGTTGGGATAAATGGCTCGTTTTCTGAGTGACAGGCGGTGACCAGTGGGGTGCCACAGGGATCTGTACTGGGACCCCAGCTATTCACAATTTACATTAATGATCTGGATGAGGGGATCGGATGTAATATCTCCAAATTTGCAGACGACACTAAGCTAGGAGGGGTTGTGTGCACGGAAGAGGGGGTCAGGAAGCTCCAGTGTGATTTGGATAAATTGAGGGACTGGACAGATACATGGCAAATGCACTACAATGTGGATAAATGTGAGGCTATTGATGCAGAATTGACCAGCAGCTATATTTCCTGAAGAGGGGTGGGAGGCAGGCAGGGGGGTGGTGGGGGGGTGGGAGGGGAGCTGTCTATGTTACTCCTGCAAAAGAACACAAAATAAGTGGCTTTGAAATAAGCAAGCCCACTTCTGACAGGAGAAGTACTTATTCACTTAGGAAGACCAGATATTGAGGGGATGAGATTGAAGTGGAAGCCCCTCAAATAACGGTAGGGTAGGAACTTTGAACTTGAACTTTGGGTGTAACTGCAAAGGGCTCTCCCTCATCACGGCAACGTCGCTGCGCAACAAATCAGAGGATTTATGCCACAATGTACAGTAATGGAAAATCTATTTGAATATGAAACCAAGGATGCAAAAAGACTGCATCATCTTTCAATTGCACACAGTGTTATTGTGAGTGAAGTTTATTTTGGGGGAAAACATGACCCTTTGGGGTACCTGGAATGCACTTCCTGAGAAAGCTGGGTCACTGACAGAATTTGAGAGGGGTCCAGGCAATCACTTCAATTGCCGAGGCAAAAACAGTTGTGGGCTAAGTGGTGGTCGGTGGGATGGAAGTGTGGCCACATTTGGGGAAAAAGGCCTACTTCAATGCAGTGGGATTGTAGGTGGAGATAACCAAAGAGAATGTTCATAATAGGCCAGAATGCTGAAAACAATTGAACAATCGAAGGCACGTTGGAACCGTAATCAATGGGGCCGATGGATAAATATCTGAAATGTTGAATGGTTTACATTCTACAGCTGCTGACCATAAGACGTAGGAACAGCATTAGACCATTTGGCCCATCAAATTTGCCATGCCATTCAAATTATGCCTGATTTATTTTTTCTTTTAACCCCATAACCTTTTACATCTTTACTCATCAAGTATCTATCAATCTCTGTTTTAAATATACCCAATGCCTTGGCCTCCACACCCCTCTGTTGCAACAAATCCACGATTCACCATCCTTTGGCTGTTCCCATATCTCTGTTCTGAAGAGAGGTCCTGGCAGACCCCTGTTAGATGTTCAGGCATCTTCCCTTTAATTTTTCATCCAATTTCCACATCTGAATTATTTTGATTTTGCTTATTGGTCACAATTTTGGTAACATTAACTTCTTATTTGCAGGGAAATGCTGTTCGCAGAGTCAAGGGGAGACACAATCAGTCCCAGGAAGGTGAAATGGTTGCAGTGAGAAAAGTGACTGATCCCTTGAGCCCATTATCAAACAATTCCCCAGAGGTGAGGTCATCTGCTTCTGCTTTTTCCTCTTCCTTCCTGAAGAGAATGAAAGGGAAGGCCATGCTTGAAGAGAATGAAGGGGAAGGGCATGCTTGAAGAGAATGAAGGGGAAGGGCATGTTTGAAGGGGAAGGGCATGCTTGAAGAGAATGAAGGGGAAGGGCATGCTTGAAGAGAATGAAGGGGAAGGGCATGCTTGAAGAGAATGAAGGGGAAGGGCATGCTTGAAGAGAATGAAGGGGAAGGGCATGTTTGAAGGGGAAGGGCATGCTTGAAGAGAATGAAGGGGAAGGACATGCATGAAGAGAACGAAGAGGGAAGGGCATGCGTGAAGAGAACGAAGAGGGAAGGGCATGCTTGAAGAGAATGAAGGGGAAGAGCATGCTTGAAGAGAATGAAAAGGAAGGGCATGCTTGAAGAGAATGAAAGGGAAGGCCATGCTTGAAGAGAATGAAGGGGAAGGGCATGCTTGAAGAGAATGAAGGGGAAGGGCATGTTTGAAGGGGAAGGGCATGCTTGAAGAGAATGAAGGGGAAGGGCATGCTTGAAGAGAATGAAGGGGAAGGGCATGCTTGAAGAGAATGAAGGGGAAGGGCATGCTTGAAGAGAATGAAGGGGAAGGGCATGTTTGAAGGGGAAGGGCATGCTTGAAGAGAATGAAGGGGAAGGACATGCATGAAGAGAACGAAGAGGGAAGGGCATGCGTGAAGAGAACGAAGAGGGAAGGGCATGCTTGAAGAGAATGAAGGGGAAGGGCATGCTTGAAGAGAATGAAAGGGAAGGCCATGCTTGAAGAGAATGAAGGGGAAGGGCATGTTTGAAGAGAATGAAGGGGAAGGGCATGCTTGAAGAGAATGAAGGGGAAGGGCATGCTTGAAGAGAATGAAGGGGAAGGGCATGCTTGAAGAGAATGAAGGGGAAAGGCATGCTTGAAGAGAATGAAGGGGAAGGGCATGCTTGAAGAGAATGAAGGGGAAGAGCATGCTTGAAGAGAATGAAGGGGAAGGGCATGCTTGAAGAGAATGAAGGGGAAGGGCATGCTTGAAGAGAATGAAGGGGAAGGGTATGCTTGAAGAGAATGAAGGGGAAGGGCATGCTTGAAGAGAATGAAGGGGAAGGGCATGCTTGAAGAGAATGAAGGGGAAGGGCATGTTTGAAGGGGAAGGGCATGCTTGAAGAGAATGAAGGGGAAGGACATGCATGAAGAGAACGAAGAGGGAAGGGCATGCTTGAAGAGAATGAAGGGGAAGGGCATGCTTGAAGAGAATGAAGGGGAAGGGCATGTTTGAAGGGGAAGGGCATGCTTGAAGAGAATGAAGGGGAAGGGCATGCGTGAAGAGAACGAAGAGGGAAGGGCATGCTTGAAGAGAATGAAGGGGAAGGGCATGCTTGAAGAGAATGAAAAGGAAGGGCATGCTTGAAGAGAATGAAAGGGAAGGACATGCTTGAAGAGAATGAAGGGGGAAGGGCATGCTTGAAGAGAATGAAAGGGAAGGGCATGCTTGAAGAGAATGAAAGGGGAAGGGCATGCTTTTTTAAAAAAAAAATTATATTTCACACTATGAACCATATTGACCAAAATACATATAGACATTTTTCTCTTGAATATATAGTGTCATTTTCTCCCCTTTTTCCCCCCTCCCTTCCCTCCCTCCCTAACCCCCCTTCCCTCCCTCCCTAACCCCCCTTCCCATTTATTCAAAGTTCAATCTATATTAAACCCGTTAAACAATGTCGTCACTTAATAAAATAAACAAGAAATTTTTATCTTTTACTTTTACATACTGAGTCAGTTCATTTCATTGTCTTCTTCTGTCATTTTAGGTGGTGGAGGTCCATGGTAGGGACCTCTATTGTGTTTCATGTATGGTTCCCATATTTGTTTGAATATACATTTATTGCTGTATTCTCAGGTTATCTTCTGATTTCCAGGTTGATATAATACATTTTTTTGCTACAGCTAAGGCTATCATAATAAATCTTTTTTGTGCTCCATCCAAATCGAGTCCAAGTTCCTTATTTCTTACATTACTTAGAAGGAAGATCTCTGGGTTTTTTTGTATGTTGCTTTTTGTGATTTTATTTAATATCTGGTTTAGATCTTCCCAAAATATTTCACTTTCCCACATGCCCAAATTGCATGTATTGTTGTTCCCGTTTCCTTTTTACAGCAAAAACATCTGTCTGATACTGTTGGGTCCCATTTATTTAACTTTTGGGGTGTGATGTATAGCCTGTGTATCCAGCTATATTGTATCATGCGTAACCTTGGTGTTTATTGTATTTCTCATAGTTCCGGAGCATAGCTTTTCCCATGTTTCATTCTTTATCTTTATGTTTAGATCTTGTTCCCATTTTTGTTTAGGTTTACAGTTTGTTGCTTCGTTCTCCTTTTCTTGCAGTTTGATGTACATGTTTGTTATAAATTTTTTAATTATCATTGTGTCTGTAATCACATATTCAAAACTGCTTCCTTCTGGTAACCTCAGCCTGTTTCCCAATTTGTCCTTCAAGTAGGTTTTCAGTTGGTGGTATGCAAACATTGTACCGTGAGTTATATTATATTTGTCCTTCATTTGTTTAAAAGATAATAATTTATTTCCCGAAAAACAATTTTCTATTCTTTTGATCCCTTTTCTCTCCCATTCTCTGAAGGAAAGGTTATCTATTGTGAAAGGGATTAGTTGATTTTGTGTCAATATTAATTTTGGTAGTTGATAATTTATTTTATTTCTTTCTACGTGAATCTTCTTCCAAATGTTGAGCAGATGGTGCAATACTGGTGAATTCCTATGTTGCACCAATTTTTCATCCCACTTATATAGTATATGTTGAGGTACCTTCTCCCCTATTTTATCTAGCTCTAATCTGGTCCAATCTGGTTTTTCCCTTGTTTGATAAAAATCTGATAGGTATCTTAATTGTGTGGCTCTATAATAATTCTTAAAGTTCGGTAGTTGTAAGCCCCCTTGTTTGTACCATTCTGTTAATTTATCTAGTGCTATCCTCAGCTTCCCCCCTTTCCATAAGAATTTCCTTATTATTTTCTTTAACTCCTTGAAGAATTTCTCTGTTAGGTAAATTGGTAATGATTGAAATAGGTATTGTATCCTTGGGAAGATGTTCATTTTAATATAGTTTATCCTTCCTATCAGTGTTAGTGGTAGGTCTTTCCAGTGCTCTAAATCGTCTTGTAATTTTTTTCATTAATGGCTGATAATTTAGTTTATATAGATGGCCGAGATTATTATTTAGTTGTATACCTAGGTATCGAATTGCTTGTGTTTGCCATCTAAATGGTGATTCTTCCTTAAACTTTGTGAAATCCGCATTATTCATTGACATTGCTTCACTTTTATTTGCATTGATCTTGTACCCTGATACTTCTCCATATTCCTTCAATTTCTTATGTAATTCTTTTATTGATATTTCTGGTTCTGTTAAGTATATTTTAACGTCATCTGCAGATAGACTGATTTTATATTCCTTCTCTTTTATTTTTATCCCTCTTATTTTATTTTCTGTTCTTATCAGTTCTGCTAGTGGTTCTATAGCTAACACGAACAGTGAGGGAGATAGTGGACATCCCTGCCTTGTTGATCTGCTTAATTTAAATTGGTTTGATATATATCCATTTACTGTCACTTTTGCCAATGGTCCCTTATATAATGCTTTAATTCAATTAATATATTTCTCTGGTAGGTTGAATTTTTGTAGTACTTTGAATAAATAATTCCATTCTACTCTGTCAAAGGCTTTCTCTGCATCTAAAGCAACCACTACTGTAGGAGTTTTGTTTCCTTGTACTGCATGGATTAAGTTAATGAATTTACAGATATTGTCCATTGTTTGTCTTTTTTTAATAAATCTAGTTTGATCTAGTTTTACTATTTTTGGTACACAGTTAGCCAATCTGTTTGCTATAAGTTTAGCTATTTTCTTATAATCTGTGTTAAGTAGAGATATTGGTCGGTACGATGCTGGTGTTAGTGGATCTTTCCCCGTCTTTGGTATTACTGTAATTATTGCTGTTTTCATGAATCTGGTATGTTTTGTGTTTTTTCAATCTGGTTCATTACTTCCAGGAGAGGAGGAATTAATAAGTCTTTAAATGTTTCATAGAATTCTATTGGGAGTCCATTATCTCCCGGTGTTTTATTGTTCAGTTGTTTTTTTACTATCTCCTGTAATTCTTCTATTTCAAATGGTTTTATTAATTTATTTTGCTCCTCTGTTTGCAATTTCAGTAGTTCAATTTTAGTTAGAAATTCATCTATTTTGTCTTTTTTCCCTTCGTTATCAGTTTGATATAGTTGTTCGTAGAATTCCCTGAAGTTTTTGTTGATCTCCGTTGGGTTATATATAATTTGTTTGTCCTTTTTCCTTGATGCCAATACCGTTCTTTTAATTTGTTCTGTCTTAAGCTGCCACGCTAGAATTTTGTGCATTTTTTTCTCCAAGCTCATCATACTTCTGTTTTATCTTCATTATGTTCTTCTCCACCTTATATGTTTGTAGTGTTTCATATTTTATTTTTTTGTCTGTCAATTCTCTTCTTTTAGTTGTGTCTTCCTTCATTGCTAATTCTTTTTCTATATTTGCTATTTCCCTTTCCAACTGTTCTATTTCCCGATTGTAGTCCTTCTTCATCTTGGTTACATAACTTATTATCTGTCCTCTGATGAACGCTTTCATTGCGTCCCATAGTATAAACTTATCTTTCACTGATTCCGTATTTATTTCAAAGTACATTTTAATTTGTCGCTCAATGAATTCTCAAAAATCTTGTCTTTTAAGTAGCATGGAGTTTAATCTCCATCTATACACTCTTGGTGGGATGTCCTCTAGCTCTATTGCCAATAACAGGGGTGAGTGTTCCGATAATAGTCTAGCTTTATATTCCGTTTTCCTAACTCTCCCTTGAATGTGGGCTGATAACAGGAATAGGTCTATCCTTGAGTATGTTTTATGTCTACCCGAATAATATGAATATTCCTTTTCCTTTGGGTGTTGTTTCCTCCATATATCCAAAAGTTTCATTTCCTGCATCAATTTAATTATAAATTTGGTTACTTTGTTCTTTCTGTTAGTTTTTTTCCCAGTTTTATCCATGTTTGAGTCCAAATTAAGGATAAAATCCCCTCCTATTAGTATATTCCCTTGTGAATCTGCGATCTTTAAAAAGATATCTTGCATAAACTTTTGATCTCCTTCATTAGGTGTAAATTCCAAAATTCTGAATATATCTGACATTTTATCATTACATACCTCCCTGCTGGATCTATTATTTCCTCTTCTATTTTGATTGGTACATTTTTATTGATTAATATAGCTACTCCTCTGGCTTTTGAATTATATGATGCTGCCATTACTTGTCATATCCAATTTCTCTTTAATTTCTTGTGTTCCACTTCAGTTAGATGTGTTTCTTGCACGAATGCTATATCAATTTTTTCTTTCTTCAGTAAATTTAACAGCTTCTTCCTTTTGATTTGGTTATGTATTCCGTTAATATTTAAAGTCATATAGTTCAACATGGCCATTTCATACTTTGTTTACCTTTCCTTTCCGTTTCCTCATCACCACCTTCCCTTCTTATCCATTTCTGCTTTCTTTTTTTGAACACATTGTAAGACAACATTTCTAAAACATAAAATATTTCCACTATTCCCATATCTAAAATTCATTTAACCCCAGTAGTCCCTCCCCTCTCTGAGTTGTCCTTTGTCCCTTGTTGGGCAACCACATCTCCCATCTCCATTTGGATTTGCGAACCCGCTCACAAGCGTCAACTGATTTCACAGTGACTGTTATTCTTCCCCACCCAGCCTTCCGAGAAAAGATTTTAATCTTCATATATAACAAAGCTCACTCTCTTAATTCCCTCCTTACTTCCTTTCTTCCCTTTCTTTCCCTTCTTAGTTCTTACTTATACTTTATTCTTCTTCTTTATATATAGTTTGTTGTCATTTTTGTTCTTGTTACATCTCTTCATCTCTCTGTCTGTTTTGTAGGTGTTCTGCAAATTTTCGTGCTTTTTCCGGATCCAAGAACACTTTGCTTTGCTGCCCCAGGATAACTATTTTAAGCACCGCTGGATATTTTAACATAAATTTATAACTTTTTTTGCATAGGGTCGATTTTGCTGCATTAAACTCCTTTCTCTTCTTCAGGAGTTCAAAACTTATATCTGGATAGAAAAAAAATTTTTGTCCTTTGTATCCCAGTGGTTTTTTGTCTTCTCTTATTTTTTTCATTGCCTTCTCCAATATATTTTCTCTTGTCATATTGTGATATAGAGAATTTAGGTTAAAAAGACTTAAGTTAAAATGTGATGATTAATCATAAACAGGGAAGCCAGAACGGACAGAGAGTTTACTAGCAGTCAAGGACAGAAGAGCTGCTGAATATGTTTTTTTAAACCTATCTTTTCATGGTCATAGTGAGAGACATGCAGGAGACAAAGGATTGATAAGAAGTGTGAGAAACAGAATTCAGTGAATGTAGAGTTCACAGCGTACGTAACGAACGTGATAATTAATAATGCAGTTATACTTAGAATGTTTTTGTAATACTAACCAATTAAAACAGTATTAATAAGAAGGGGAAGGGCAAATAATAAAGGTATAAAAATCAATGCACTGTATGTATCGGGGCTTAACTGGTGAGAAGCCAGTTGAGTCCAACTCTGCAGACTTGTAAATAAAGCTTGTCGTGTCATCAGTTTTAAGGAGACTCATGTGTGAGAAGTTTTATTTCTGACAAATGGGGGCTCGTCCGGGATCCACACTCCGGCCGTGAGGGGAGGCGAGAAGAGGGACATCGGAGGCGGTGCACCCCGCTGAGTTCAGCGGCTCCTAGTCCCTTGCTCGTCGCTTCGGGCGGCTTGAGCGAGTGGTATCCGGACAAGGTGACACGACAAGACGGAGAGGAGAAGGGTGACGGTTCAATCCCCGAGAAGACACCGGTAAGTGACGACTTACGATTGTGGTGTGGGGATTGGGTAACAGGTGTAACGGGATACACCTGTTTGGATAAAAAAAACCTAACGTAATAGATCAGGTATAGACCTTTTGTCGTGGCGTGAGGACCCTGTCGTGGGACTCTAGGATAGACCCCAGGGAAACCTCGGCGGTAACCGAAGGAGGGACAGCACCTCCGACGAAGTGCCGAGAAGAGAGGGGTCGACCCCAGGGAAACCTCAGCGGTAACCGAAGGAGGGACAGCACCTCCGACGAGGCGTCTGAGAGGAAGGGAGTAGGGTCCAGAGCGAGAGGGTCCTCAGCAACGATAAACAGATCTAGGTGGGAAAATGGGAGGATCAAAATCTAAGGGCTCGTCTGAAAATTCAGGACAATTCCTGGGAGTACCCCTTGACAGCCCTTTGGGGAGAATGTTTGAAAATTGGGGAGAATGTTTGAAAATTGGGATAGTAAAAGATATCGGGACAAAAACAAGAAAAAGATGATCCAATATTGTCTCCTTTGGTCAAAACAACCTATTAAAGGTTCCTCGGTCTGGTGGCCGAAATTTGGATCTGATGAGGATTGGGTTAGACAAGCATTAAACATATATGTAAATTCGAGACCAAAGGTGAATCAAGAAGAGTCAGCATATGCATTTTGTTGGGTTCCCTGGCCAGGATCCTTAACAGAATGTTTTAAATTGAGAGTGGCAGGAGAAAAGAAATGGGAACCTCTGGACAACCTTCCCCCTCCTTATATTCCCCCGGTGCCTACTGCGCCCGAGGAAAGCTTATTACCGGAGGGGAAAGGTGATGAATCTGATTGCCCCCAAGGGGGCCGGGATAAAAAGGATGAATTAAGGGAGTCGGACCCTAAACTTCCACCGGTAAACCGACCCTGGACAAGATCCCAGACTGGTCCAGGACCATCAAAGTTTTCAGTAAGCCTAAATCCCCTGAGGGATTACCGGGTGAGGTAATCCTATGGGAGGACTGGGAGGGGGAACGGGATATGTGAATGTTCCCCTAACTAGTACAGAGGTGCGGGGATTTAAGAAAGAAATGAAAAAGTTATTGGAAGATCCTATAGGACTGGCTGAACAGCTTGACCAATTCTTGGGACCAAACACATATACGTGGGAAGAGATGCAGGCAATAATGGGAACATTATTTTCACCCCAGGAGAGGCAGATGATTCGACGGGCTGCCCTCCTCATGTGGGAATATGAACAACCTGGGGACCCTAGACCCCATGAACAAAAATATCCCTTAAATGAACCCAGGTGGGACAAACGAACACCCGAGGGATTGGCAAGTATGAGACAATATAGAGAGTGGACAATTAAAGGGATACGGGAGGCTGTGCCAAAGGGTCACAATTTTACCAAGGCATTTGGGAACCACCAGGGGAAAGACGAGTCCCCTACTGATTTTTTGGAGAGGGTGAGAAAGAATGTCCAACAGTATGCTGGTGTGGACCCTAGTACACCAATGGGTGAACAGCTTATTCGAATTGAATTTGTTTCCAAATCATGGCAGGACATTAGAAAGAAACTAGAAAAGGAGGAGGACTGGAGCGAAAAACCCCTAAGCGACCTGTTAAAAAAGGCGCAAAAAGTATATGTGCAGAGAGAAGAAGAAGATCAAAAGAGGGCGACAAAGGTTATGGTACAGACTATCCGACAGATGAATGCCGAATCCAGAGGGGAAAGAAAACAAAACCTTCCTCTAAACAATCCAAGATATCCAAGAGAGGGAAGACCCCGGAGGTTCGTTAAGTGCTATTACTGCAATGAGGAAGGACACTTTAAGAGGGAATGCCCCCGATACAAGAGGGAATTGCGTGCCCTCGAACTTATGGAAGAAGATTAGGGGGGTCAGGGGTTCCAAATGTTGGGGACCAAGTATGAGGGAACCCCTGGTAAAACTAAAAATTGGTCCCAAGGGAGAAGAGGTGGTGTTTATGGTGGACACAGGAGCGGAACGAAGTAGTGTAATAACTGTGCCAATCGGAACTGAGCCTATAAAAAGTAATTTGACAATTTCTGGGATAGAAGGGGCTCCCAGAATGGTATCAATAATCCCCCAAGTAACAGTGAAACTGGAAGAAAGAGAAGGGGTACAAGACCTCTTGTTATTACCTTCGGCTGGATTTAACCTCCTAGGAAGGGACTTACAGGCTCTCCTAGGTTTGGGTGCTCTCCCTGTAGACGGAGAAGTGCGAGTCCACCTCTGCGCTTTAAAGGAAGAGGATGAACGGCAGATTGACGAGAGAGTCTGGTATAAGGAGGGAAATCGAGGAGGTCTGGACATCCCACCTTTACATGTCACATTAATACCAGGTCATCAGCCGGTAAGGAAACGTCAGTATCCTATTTCTTTGGAAGGGAGAAAAGGGCTACAGCCGGTAATTGAGACTTTAATACGAGACGGACTATTAGAAGAATGCATGTCACCTTATAACACCCCTATACTCCCAGTGAAAAAGTCAGATGGATCCTATTGCCTAGTTCAGGATCTAAGAAGTTTGAATGCTATTGTTCAGACCCGCCACCCAGTGGTGCCTAATCCCTATACTATTATGAGTCGGATTCCCCCAGACCATGAGTGGTTTCGTGTTATCGACTTGAAGGATGCCTTCTGGACGTGTCCATTAGAAGAGGAAAGTAGAGATATGTTCGCGTTTGAATGGGAAAATCCATGGACAGGTAGACGGAGACAGCTTCGGTGGACTGTATTGCCCCAAGGGTTCACTGAATCTCCGAACCTGTTTGGACAAATGCTAGAACAAATCCTGGTGGACTATCCACAATCTGATGATTCCCAACTAATGCAGTATGTGGATGATTTACTATTATCAGGACCCAAGGAACAAGAAATGAGGGGAGAGACCATTAGACTCTTGAATTATCTGGGGAAAAAGGGTCTACGAGTGTCCAGAAACAAGTTACAGTTTGTTGAGAAAACTGTAATATATCTGGGACACCAGATAAGTAAAGGACAGAAACGAATTACCCCTGAACGAATTGCGGGAATCACTAGAATGCCTTTACCCCGTAATAAGAAGGAAATAAGACAATTCCTGGGACTCTTAGGATACTGTAGGTTATGGATAGAGGACTACTCAGCTTTGGTGAAGTTTATGTATGATAAACTGACAAATGAAAATGACTATCCATTGAAATGGACCCAGGAGGAGGAGGGATGGTTCGAGGACTTGAAACATCGCCTAACACGAGCCCCAGTGCTCACTCTGCCCTCTTTAAAACAGCCCTTCCAGCTATTTGTCACTCATAACCAAGGAACAGCTGTGGGAGTTTTAACACAGGAAAAAGGCGGTCAGCGACACCCAGTAGCTTTCCTTTCCAAAATGATGGACCCAGTGTCTCGCGGATGGCCGACGTGTATCCAGGGAGTAGCGGCTGCTGCTCTGTTGGTAGAGGAAGCACGTAAACTTACTTTTGGAGGAAAGATGACTGTGTACACCTCCCATTCTGTGAGTGTTTTATTAACACAAACTGCCCATCGATGGCTGACTGATTCTCGCATATTAAAGTATGAAACCATTTTAATGGTTGGAGAAGATTTACAGTTTGCAAAAATTAATAGCTGCAATCCAGCTCAATTTTTATACGGCAGTGAAACAGAGAAAGAGGTGGAGCATGACTGTGTCGAGTTGACAGATCTTCAGACCAAGACCCGAGAAGACCTTTGCGATACTCCGCTGGGAGAAGGATATGAATTCTACATTGACGGCTCCGCCAGATGTGTTGACGGAATGAGAAGAAATGGGTATGCTATAATAGAAGGAAATACTTGGAAAGTAGTAGAATCCACGAGACTACCCGGAAGCTGGTCAGCACAATCCTGTGAACTATATGCCTTGCAGAGAGCCCTCAGAATACTGGCAAAGAAAATTGGAACGATTTACACAGATTCCAAATACGCATACGGGGTAGTGCATACCTTTGGTAAGATCTGGAAGGAGCGTGGTCTAATTACATCAAGAGGAAAGGAATTGGCACACGAACAGATGATTACTCTGACTTTAGAAGCCTTAACATTACCCCAAGAAATAGCAGTAGTCTACATACCAAGCCATCAAAGGGGAGATAACCCGACAGCAATTGGAAACAGACTGGCTGATGAAGAAGCCAAAAGAGCAGCCATGCAACAAGAAGTCCGTTTGCTGACTTTAATCCCAATAAGGCAAGGCATAAAGACAGCTCCCATTTTCACTGCTAAGGAAGAAAAGAACATGGATCAGCTGGGCGCAAGCCAGTTACCTGATGGAACATGGAAAACACCAGATGGAAGAATTGTTCTAAATAAAGAAATAACTCGCAATATTTTAAAACACCTGCATCAACAGAGCCACTGGGGCACCCAAGCCTTATGTGACACAGTGCTTCGAGAATATGTGTGTAAGGGAATCTACACCTTGGCCCAACAAGAGGTGCAAAATTGTTACCTATGCACAAAAATTAATAAAAAGATAATGAGGACAGGGACCATGGGAGGTCAACCATTAGCCATACGCCCTTTTCAACGTATCCAGATCGACTTCACAGAGTTACCTCAAGTTCAAAGATGGAAATATCTGTTGGTGATAATAGATCACTTTACCCGATGGGTAGAAGCCTTCCCAACAATAAATACTACAGCCTCTACAGTAGCTCGTCTCCTCCTAGAGCAGATAATCCCCAGATATGGTATAATGGATTCTATAGATTCAGACAGGGGTCCACATTTTTGTTCAAAAATCCAGCAATTGATTTGTAATGCATTACAGGTCTCTTGGAAATTACATACCCCTTGGCATCCACAAAGCTCAGGGAGGGTCGAACGTATGAATGGAACACTAAAAATCCAATTGACAAAGTTAATGGTGGAAACTAAAATGCCTTGGATAAAGTGTCTGCCCCTAGCCTTATTAAGAATTCGTACTGCCCCACGAAAAGATGTAGGGCTGTCCCCTTATGAAATGATGTTTGGGCTTCCCTTCTGGAGTACAGTTGAGGGGTGTCCCACCTTGGGGGAAGGGGATATATTTGTTAGGAACTATTTACAGGCACTGTCACGCTCTCTTACAGATTTACGAAAGAGAGGACTATTGGCACAAACACCGCCTCTAGACTTTTCTTTACACAAAGTGGAACCAGGAGACTGGATTCTTATCAAGACCTGGAAGACTGAAAAGCTCCAGCCCCAGTGGGAAGGTCCATACCAAGTTCTCTTAACTACAGAAGCTGCAGCACGAACAAGAGAGAAGGGGTGGACACACGCATCCAGATTTAAGGGACCTGTAGAGGCGCCACAGGACCCTGATACGAACTCAGATTGGACTTGTATTCCTGGAGAAAAACCTCTTACCTTGCGATTTCGCAGAAAGACTTGATTCACAATGTTATTGTTATGTTCTTTGATTTTTCTTAGTTTGCCTATGTCTTTATCAGGTGTGAAATGTAAGAAATGCAGAGATACAGTGGTCCTGTTTCAGGACCACATTTGGGGAAGAAAGGAAGGTAATTTCATTTCCCATACCTCAGTTCCTGAGAAATGCTGGGCAGAAAATACCACCCAACATCCATATACCCCTTGTGTTGAAAAAGAAGGAAATAATATAGGTCATTATATACAGATTCCTAATACCACTCCTTTCCCTCTTAATGGTTGGAAAGGTGACTCAAGCCCACCATGCCCTGATGGACTCTGGTTTTGCATACACCAACGTACTGTTCCAATGAGAAGTTACACTCCACACTTGAAATTGCCTGTCCCTTTAAGACAGCCGGACTTAGTTAGAGTCCATCCAAATAACCATGTAAGTTTCGGTAATGCAATTGGAGGAGATAACCTTTTTGTAGATCTGGCAACTAAAATTGCAGGAACTTTTAATGTAACTAATTGTTGGGTCTGCGGGGGTCCACGGATGTCAGAACAATGGCCTTGGTGGGGAGAACCTCTCAATTCATTGACCATGATTTCCCGCATTTGGACAACTAACCGAACAAGATCAAGAGAAACCTGGTCTCTCTCTAACGTCCCCTCTGGTTTTTATTGTCTCTCACGAGCCGGCAAATACCCAGTAGGAGAAAGTCCCTGCAAGGCTGTATGGATTCGCATTTCACCTGGTGTTTTCACTTGGTTTCCTAAACCTCAGACTTGGTTCTTATCCACTGTTTTTAAAACTAATTGCCTACCCCTGTCTAATAGCAGTATTCAGTTTTGGAATTGTACCACTTCCACCATCACAGGACCATACCAATCAAATCCTGTTCTTAAAAGAGTTTGGGAAAGGGGGTATGGAGTATCCCCAAATGGATTATTCTGGGTATGTGGTAATAAAGCTTATACTCGTCTTCCCTCACAGTGGAGTGGAACTTGTTTCCTAGGAATAATCCGCCCAGAATTTTTCCTTCTACCCCACGATCACGGTCATAAATTAGGCGTGAAGATCTTTGATACATTACATCGTGCACCCCGCTCTACCACGGTACATTTGGGAGAATGGAGAGATGATTGGCCTCCAGAGCGCATAATTCAATATTATGGTCCCGCTACATGGGCTCAAGATGGATCTTGGGGTTATCGTACTCCTATATATATGTTAAATCGTATAATTCGCTTACAAGCAGTGCTTGAAATTGTTACAAATCAAACAGCTATAGCCCTGCAATTACTTGCATCCCAGCAAGGTCAGATGCGCTCTGCTATATATCAGAACCGTCTAGCCCTAGACTATCTCCTAGCCACGGAAGGAGGTGTATGTGGCAAACTTAATTTGACTAACTGCTGCTTACAGATTGATGATAATGGAAAAGCTGTTCGTAAAATCGCTGATAATATTCGTACATTGTCCCATGTACCGGTTCAAACCTGGCATCCTTTCCCACAATTTAATTGGATGGACAAATGGTTTGGAGGAACCTGGTGGCGTACCTTCTTGTGGGTCATCGGAGGTATTTTATTCCTCCTACTTATTTTGCCCTGTATTATTCCCTGTCTACGCAGCCTGGTGATTTCCATGGTCGAACAAGCTATGCAACCAGGGGGAATGGGAGACCCTGTAAGACTTTTATTTCAGCGTGAGATTAATGTATCATAAAACATTTATCTTCCCTAGCTTAGAATCCCCATTCATATCTATACATATATTCAACACATTTTAAAGAGAGAAAGGGGTGGATTGTGATATAGAGAATTTAGGTTAAAAAGACTTAAGTTAAAATGTGATGATTAATCATAAACAGGGAAGCCAGAACGGACAGAGAGTTTACTAGCAGTCAAGGACAGAAGGAGCTGCTGAATATGTTTTTTTAAACCTATCTTTTCATGGTCATAGTGAGAGACATGCAGGAGACAAAGGATTGATAAGAAGTGTGAGAAACAGAATTCAGTGAATGTAGAGTTCACAGCGTACGTAACGAACGTGATAATTAATAATGCAGTTATACTTAGAATGTTTTTGTAATACTAACCAATTAAAACAGTATTAATAAGAAGGGGAAGGGCAAATAATAAAGGTATAAAAATCAATGCACTGTATGTATCGGGGCTTAACTGGTGAGAAGCCAGTTGAGTCCAACTCTGCAGACTTGTAAATAAAGCTTGTCGTGTCATCAGTTTTAAGGAGACTCATGTGTGAGAAGTTTTATTTCTGACAATATGACTTAAGAATTTTACTAGAATGGATCTTGGTTTTTGTTGTGGTTGTGGTTTAGGGGCTAATGTTCTGTGTGCCCTTTCTATTTCCATTCCTTCCTGTAATTCTGGCCTTCCTAGGACTCTGGGGATCCATTCTTTTATAAATTCTTTCATATTTTTGCCTTTTTCATCTTCCTTAAGGCTCACTATCTTTATATTGTTTCTCCTATTATAGTTTTCCATTATATCCATCTTCTGAGCTAACAGCTCCTGTGTTTCCTTAACTTTTTTATCAGATTCTTCCAATTTCTCTTTAAAGTCATCGACCTCCATTTCTATGGCTGTTTCTCGTTCTTCCACCTTCTCTACTCTTTTTCCTATTTCTATCATGACCATCTCTAATCTATTCACTTTTTCTTCCGTACCTTTTATTCTTCTTTTTATTTCACTGAATTCTTGTGTCAGCCATTCTTTTACTGTTTCCATATATTCTTTAAAAATTTTTTTATCCATGTACTGTCCCTTCCCTTCATCTTCCATTTCTCTGTGTAGAGTTTGATGTTCTCCCTCCTCTTCTTCTGAGTCCAACTCTAGGATCTGTGTCCTTTACCACTGTCTCTTCTGATCTTCTTGTTGGGTTGTTGATTTTATTTTGTTGGGTATTTTTGTTTTATTATTTTTATTAAAGGTGTCTTGGTGTTGGTTTTCTTCCTCTGGGTTGGTCATCTGTTGTTTCTCTGATTTCTTGTTTTTATTCTCTTCCTTCTTGTTCCCGTTATTTTCTATGTTTTCCTGTTGGGAGTCTTGCTGTCATGTTATACTTGTCTGTTTCAGCTGTGGAGATTTACTCCTCAGCTGGTTCCCCCCTCCTGTCGGTGTTGTTTTTGTCTTGTGCATCGCGCATGCGCGAGGATTCACGCGGTTATGCACTTTTGTTTGGCTCTGTGAGCCATCTTTGTAGTCCTGAGTTCGGGGTTTCCACTGACCTGAGGGAGCGGGCTTCTCTCTCCACAGCGGGCCTCCTCGTACAGGTAAGGCCTTCACCTTTCTCTTCCGACATCTTTCCTTTTTCTTTTCTTCCTGTTCTTTTTGGTTTTTCTTTCTTTGCTGCCATTTTCTCCACACTTTTATTTTTAATTTGTTATGGTTTTTGTGTTTGTAGCTTTGTTTTTTTCTTTATTTTTTTAAAAACTTTTCTGGAGAGGGCTAGTATTTTCTTACCGTTCACTACTCCATCACATGACATGCTTGAAGAGAATGAAGGGGGAAGGGCATGCTTGAAGAGAATGAAGGGGGAAGGGCATGTTTGAAGAGAATGAAGAAGGAAGGGCATGCTTGAAGTGAATGAAGCGGAAGGGCATGCTTGAAGAGAATGGAGGGGGAAGGGCATGCTTGAAGAGAATGAAGGGGAAGGGCATGCTTGAAGAGAATGAAGGGGGAAGGGCATGCTTGAAGTGAATGAAGGGGAAGGGCATGCTTGAACAGAATGAAGGGGAAGGGCATGCTTGAAGAGAATGAAGGGGAAGGGCATGCTTGAAGAGAATGAAGGGGAAGGGCATGTTTGAAGGGGAAGGGCATGCTTGAAGAGAATGAAGGGGAAGGACATGCTTGCTTAAAAAAATTAAGTATTATAACTGCACTGTTCTTTGTTTCGATTGAACATTATAAGTTCATTCCAAGTAGGCATTGTTTGGTTCTTCTAAGCACTCGCTTCCAAGTCCTTGTTCTGGCACATGGTGCCTAAAGCTCCATGGAAACCAGAACAAAAGTTCGGTGAGGACAGAAGAGCTACAAGGCACTGTGTTCATCTTTGCTTGCGTAGGGAAGGGCCATGAATGAATGAATGAATGTTCGGTTGTTCCACTCAAAGTGGGCATAGAAGGTATTCAGCTCATCGGATAGTGAAGCATCGCAACCATCTATAGTGTTCGTGTTCGCTTTGTAGGCTGTGATGGCCTGCATGCCCTGCCATAGCTGACGTGGATCTGTCTCTGCCTCTAGTTTCCTGTTGAATTACAACTTTGGTTTGGGGATGGCCTTCAGCAGGTCGTTACTGGACTTCTAGTAAAGATTCTGATCCCCAGCCTGAAATACTCTTGTTCTCACCCTCAGCACGTTGCGGATTCTCTGATTCATCCAAGACTTCTGGTTGGTAAACACCTGGTATTTGCGCATGGGACACACTTATCCACGGAGCTCTTGATGAAGTTGGTGACACCTGCTGCACATTAATTCAAGGCTGTGGATGAGTTCTTGAATATGTTCCGATCTACCAATTCATACACCCCGCTGAGTTGTTAGAAACCGTTGTAACAACGGAGTTGTTGTTGTAAGCCGCAGAGTTGTTGTTATAAGCCGTGGAGTTGTTGTACCTGGTCGAGCTGTTTAAAACTCCCGCGGAGTTGTTGTCGTACTTGCGTGACCTGCTTACAGGTCCCTCACCTGATGGAGGCTGCCAATTCTACCAATTCTGCCGGTTCTGCTGTTGGGTAAATTTGATTATGTGTTTCAAAATGGATCACATGAAGGAAACCCGCCCAGGCATTACCTGTGGCCATAAACAAATTCCGTTTGCATTACACATCACTATTTCACACGGCGTTTTGCTGAGCTGCCACTTGACTTGGCTGGTGACCATTCTGTGAACGTAGTCACAAGAGTTCATTTTGACGCAGAGTCAATGGTAGGGGCATCAAGGGTGAACCATCAACTCCCTCAGTTACCTGAGACCATTTGGCTCAATTTGTGAATGCCAATATTTATCTTTCAATTTGAGATTTCAGAATACATAAATGACATCTCATACAACCCTGAGATTCTTTTTCCTGTAGGCCAGGCAGAATTACCACTTATTTGTAGTAAAAAAACACTGTACTCAAAGTACACATGTAAACAAATAAATGTAAACAAACTGTGCAATACAGAGAGGGGGGGAAAATAATCAATAAAGTGCAAAAGCAAGAGTCCCTGATTGAGTTTGTTGTGGAGGAGTTGGAGGAATGAGAAGTGAGATTGGATTGTGAATCAAAGAACTTTTCTGAACTTACACACACATCACATGTGTGCTCAGAATTAGAAGGGGGTTAAGTTAGGTTAGTTATGTTGATAGTGATAAGTTAAAATTTGATCCTGTTTTCATGTTTAAAGATAATTAAAAGCAACTTTTGTTTAAGTAACCATTTGTCTTGGTGAATATCTATTGCTGCTGGGTTCATGGGTCCTCTGGTCTCGTAACAATTCAGTTAACCATAAGGCCCAGCTTGAAATGAGGCCAGTCAGTCTGTTGTGAAACTGTGGACATTTTAAACATCCTATCTAATTGCCACTTTTCCACTCTTTCTCCCAGGGACCTTTAATTTTCTTTTCTCTTTCAAATATTTAGCCTTTATATGTTGAAAGGTAATAAATCTGCAACCAGCCAATGCATTCTGCATAAAGGTATTTGTGCCTGTTTACTGTAAAGGGAAATTCTTAATAATAATAATCTGATATGCTCAGAAACTGGGATAATTATTTGTGTAGACAAATTATTGTTCTTTTGTACAAATCAACCCTTTTGCAATCTTTCATGTTTGGTGAATCATTGTTCGAAATGCACCGCATTACTAGTTTGTAAATTTTTAAACTAATTGACATTCTGAGTTATGCAGGCCAGGCAATAAAAGAGAGAGAATTAATATTACGCTTTAACTTCCCCTCCCCCCAACCACCCCCCCTCCCCCCAACCCCCCCCCCCCCCACGATGTGGCCCAAAACAAAGTTTTCACTGTGTCTTAGGACATGTGACAATTCAAACCCCTTCTCCCACTTTTATTTGTGTTCTTATGAGTGGAAAAGGAATGAGAAATTACCCTTGAGCAAGAGATTATTATAAGCCCTTAAGTGGAACCTGTCCAAGAGACTCTCAACATAAGCACACTTCAAGGATGCATGCTGAGCCCACTGTTCTACTCACTATACACCCATGGCCGTGTGGCCAGGCACAATTCAAATACATTCTACAAATTTGCCGATGACATCACGGCCATCGGCAGAATCACAGGTGGCAATGAGGTAGCAAGCGGGAGGGAAAGAGATCAGCTAGTTGAATGCTGCCATGACAACAAGCTTGCACTCAACGTTGTGGTGTGCCGTTAGCCAGAATCAGACACACACAAGGTAAAGACTGTACAACAGGCTATAATCCACAAAGACTTCCACAGAACTAGGCTGGCTGTAGCTGCAGTATCTCTGAGTGAGGCCTCGGGAGGCCGGCACAGGCTTATATCCCGGAGGGTGATTGACACCCGACTGGGTGGGGTTTGATCCATTCAGGCTGACTGATTGACAGCCAGCCAGAAGTTGTCCTGTCCCATTACATTCCTGCAGGTACAGAGGTTTCCCCCTGCAGTAGGCCGGTGGTGGACCACCACAAACGTTAGCAAGTCCAAGGAGCTGATCGTGGACTTCAGGAAGTGGAAATCAGGAGAACATGAAGCAGTCCTCATCAAGGGGTCAGCAGTGGAAAGAGTTAAGAGTTTACAGTGCCTGCCTGTCCTGGGGCCTCCATGTTGATCAGGAAGGAGGTTTGCCAGTGGCTATACTTCGTGAGGAGTTTGAGGAGAGTTGGTATGTCATCAAAGAATGTTGTAAATTTCTCGACCATGGAGAGCATTCTGACTAGTTGCATCATTGTGTGGGATGGAGGTGCCAATGCACAGGACAGGAAAAAAACCCAGAGAGTTGCGAACTCATCCTGCACCATCACCAGTCTCCACTCCATTGAGGACATCTACAAAGAGGCGGTGTCTTAAGAAAGAAGCTTCTATCCTCAAAGATACCCCACTACTCAGACCATGCCCTGGTCTCACGATGAGCATCAAAGAAAAGATACAGGAGTCTGAAGGCCCAGTGGGAAAAGGACATCTTCTTCCCCTCTGCCATCTTATTTCTGAATAGACAATGAACCACTGGAAATACCTCGCTTTCTCTTATTTTTGCATTAATTTATTTATCTTGAAATGTAATTTACAGCAATATTTGCTTTGTAATGCAAACAACGAATTTCACAGCAATACATTCTGAAGAACACAAGGAAAATGAAAATATAAAAAGGTCGAAATCCAAGATAAAAACAGAAAATACTGAATAAACTCAGCAGGTTAGGAACCATCGGTGGAAAGGGAAACTGTTAATATTTCAGGTTCGAATTTCTTGTCACATCTTCCAAGATGTAGTGATGAAGAACATTTATTTGAACTGGGAAGGTGAGAGATACAAGGGAAAAGAAAGACAGAAGTTAGTTTTGAGGAGAAGATGAAGGAGGGATGTGTACAACAAAGGGGGTGCCTATGATAAGGCAAGTTGAAATGGTTTAATGGGAGATGTTGCCAGCACAGTTAGCTTCTTGATCTGTATCAATAATTGATGGTGTGTCCATTGTGGGAACTTCCCAGTAGGCCAGACTTCTCTATAAGATAAGACAAAACGAGCCAACATAAAAACAAAAAATAAAAGATTCTGGAAAATCACAGCAGATCAGGTAGCGTCTATGGAAAGAGAAACAGGTAATGGTTCAGATGTGGAGCTCTTTGGATCCCAGAGAAGGAGTAAAACAAATCCTTCCCCGATTTCTCTCTTTCCCTGTCCAGCACGTTGATAGGCATCTCTCCTACCTTTCTCCACACCAGGAGTCACCGGGATCGTTGTCTAAAGAGGAGTTACAGACCGGCCGGGAGAACGAAGTGCGCTACATGCTGCGGCTCGAAGGCCGGGATTATCTCTTGCATTTGACAAAGGCAAGGTAAGCAAGAATCTCATTCTGAAGGAACTGAGGCTAGAATTGAACTCAAATCACACCATGCAAGAGTTTTCTTGACTTTCTGATTACGCACAGCAACATAAAATTATCGATCCTGTAAGAGCATTGGATCATATAATGAGTCGAATATAGTTTTTTGCATTACCAATAATTCTGCCTCGCTCACAGGAAAAAGGACCTCGGGGTTGTATGTGATGTCATGTAAGTATTCTGACTATAAATCTGAACTTTTGAACTTTTGAGATCACCTCTCGATCTAAACATTTGAGATGACACCAGCCTGTTTACTCTGTTTCAACTATACTTTTCTTTATATCCTGCACTTTGTAACACAGTATCCTAAACTTTTTGACTTAGTGTGACTCTACACCCTGCATCTTGCTTTATTACCACACTGTCTGCAATACCTAAGATGCCCAGGAAAGCAGACCAGCTCTCTTATTTTCTTTGAGTACTTCAGAAGTTCGGAATGTCCCCCATGTCACTCAAAATCCTCTGCAGGTGGCATCATTAAAAAATATCCTGGGGATGCATCACATTGTGGTTTCAGAGCGGCAATGGCCAACATTGGAAGAACATGCAGAAGTTAATGAACAATGCACAAATTTTATTCCTCTCCATAGACTCCATCTACACTTCCTGCTTTCTTGGAAAGGTAGCCAACTCACTAAAATTCAAGTCAAGCTTATTGTCATCTGATTGCATAAGTACAACCCAACAAAACCTCGGAGCAAAACAGTCAGACATAACACACATGCAGGGCAAGTATTCATATATGCAAATAAATAAATAAACATTGCTCATAGTGTGAGCAGTTCCTTTGGTCGTTCAACATTCTCACTGCCCGTGGGAAGCAGCTGTTTCTCAGCCTGGTGGCGCTGGCACCGATACTCCTTTATCTCTTCCCTGACGAGAGCAGCTGAAAGATCTGTGTGCAGGTTGGATGGGGTCCTCCATGATTTTGCACGCCCTCTTCAGACAATGATCCCAGTAGATCACATCAATGGGGGGGGGGGTGTGCTGGATGGATGGCATTCTTATGGTCTCGTGGATTGATCTCTGATCCATTTCTATGCGGCAACCATACCACTCTGTGATGCAGCCAGCCAGGATGGTCTTTGTAGAGCTCCTGTAGAAAGTTGCCATAATGGTGGCCTTGCCTGTTTTAGTCTTCTCAGGAAATGGAGTCACTCTTTTCATTTAGATTATTTTAGTTTGAGAATTTTTAATCAACATGCAGTCAAATCAAAGAATAATCAAAAAGAAAAGCATCAATATACATAAATATTAACAAAGATCGAACCACAAGTGAGAGAAAAGAGTCAACAAGTGATTCAATTATTATAGAAAAATTACAATAATACTACAGAAATACAAATTCAATGTCCGTATTGAATCAAAGGGAGAAAAAGATAATACAGAGATAAAAGAGAAAAAGAAGAACAAAATAAAAGGAACCCTCCTTCCCACCCCATCCCCAAGGAACAAGAAGGAAGAAGGAAAGAAGAAAAAGTAAGAAAAGAGAAAGAATAAGAAAAAGAAAAGTTTGGCTTCACCCGATAAACCCCACTCCCATCAAGGGGCAAATAACTATATAACCATTAAACAATATAAAAATTATAGTACGGAAACAGGCCATCTCGGCCTCTCTAGTCTGCACCGATTTAAGTGATCTCCTCTAGCCCCACCTACCCGCTCCCTCTCCGTAACCCTCCAATCCCCCCACATCCATACGTTCATCCAACCTTCTCTTAAATGAGAAAATTGACCTTGCTGCAACCACCTCTTCCGGAAGGTCATTCCACTCAGCCACCACTCTCTGAGTGAAGAACTCCCTCTCATGTTACTTCTAAACATTTGCCCCCAACCCTTAACTTATGACCCCTCATTCTAATCTCACCAAGGGAAAGAGACAGGAGGGGTGAATTGTTAAAAATTTACCCCGATTACTTTAGGTATGAATTCCATATTCTTGAAAATATATCCTACCTGTTTCGGGGATTATAGGTGATCTCCAGGGAACATAATGATGCATTTCTATCTTCCAGTGGACTAAACCTAGTTGGGAATCAGATTTCCAAGTAACCTCTATGCATTTCCTGGCCTCTGCTAATCAAGCTTAATGAATTATTTCTTGAAAATTTTATTTTAAATGTTACAAAATACAAGTATGTAAAAAACAAAAAAACCCCATATTACCCCCCACTCCTCCCTCTCCCAACTACCCCACCACTTACAACCCTCCCCCCTTGGAGCTTATTAAAAAAAGCATACATAAAATCATACCAGACTGTTGTGTGGTATGTCAACTATTTATATCTTTAAACACAAATAAAATATTTACTTAACATCTAAGCAGGATTCAGATATAAAGTCCACATTTTAACAAAAAGAGTATAGTTTTTTTGCAAACTATACCTTATCTTCTCTAAATACAAACATGATTGAATTTCTTTATGCCATTTTTGTATACTCAATTCAACATCATTTTTCCAAGTTACAGCTATACATTTTCTAGCCACCGCCAATCGTATAAATGCAATTTGAGGTTTTTCCAATCGCAAATTAGCCATAATATTCTTCATATAACCCAATAAACACACCCATGGATCCACATATAAATCTTTTTGGAATAAGTCCCGCAAAAATTTAATTACTTTTTCCCAAAAGGGCTTAACCTTTATACATTCCCACACTGAATGTACAAAAGTTCCCACATTGAAAACACAAATCTGATTCACTAAAACCATATCTTTTCAATTTTTCAGGAGTTAAATATAACTGATGCAAAAAGTTATAATTAACTAAACCATAACGTACATCAATTAATTTCGTGACACAATCCAATCACTTATCAGACCATTCTTCCACAGACATAGGAATAAATAAATCCTGCTCCCATTTATCTTTTATTCTAAATATATCAACCTTCTTCATCTTTTTCTGCAATAACAAATACATTTCTGAAACAAACCCTTTTCTTTTCCTTATCAGCAATTAATTTCTCAAATTTTGTTTGACCCAGTAGTATTAAATCTCGACCAAAACATTTTAATAACAAATCACGTACTTGATAATAAGCAAATAAAGTGTTTTGTAAAATGCCAAAGTCTATTAAATGAAAGAAATGAACCTACTTCAAAACAATCTTCCACTAATATCAAACCCCAACCAACCAATTTTCCCCTGCAACCGCTGCAACCGTGTCTGCCTGTCCTGCATTGGACTTGTCAGCCACAAACGAGCCTGCAGCTGATGTGGACATTACCCCTCCACAAATCTTCGTCTGTGAAGCCAAGCCAAAGAAAGAAAGAAGAATTAAGGATTACACATAGAAAATGGAATTAACTGATTCTGATATAACGGAGTTCCAGCTGAAATCACCTCTTTTGATCCTATAAGTTGATTCCACTTACCATATCCCCATCAAGTGTTTCAATACAGGCAATTTATATCATTGCAAAAGCAAAAGATTCCATTTATATATAAAGTGATCCATTGATCTTTCCTGTATCGGATCCATCTCCCACTTTCACCCACGTCAGAGGCTGGTCAATATCAAACAGTCTATTAATAAACTTTACTTGTGCTGCTTGATAATAATTTTGAAAATGTGGTAGCTGAAGACCTCCCAAGTCATATCTCCCTGTTATTTTCTGCATAGATACTCTGGATAACTTACCTTTCCATAAAAACAAACCAACTACTTTATTTAATTCCTTAAAAAACTTTCCCAGTATTGCACTCAGAATTGATTGAAACAAATATTGAATATGAGGATATTCATTTTAATACAATTTACCAATCCAATCAATATTAATGGTAGATCCTTCCATATATTTAAATCAAACTTAATCCTATTTAATAATGGAACATAATTTAAACTATACAAATTTTGGTAGTCCTTATCCACAATTACATGCAGATGGCTAATTTTATTTGACCATTTCAACTTTGTAAGTTGCTTGCAATCTGAATAAGATCCATCTAATATTGGTAATATCTCACTTTTATCCCAATTTACTTTATAACCTGACATTACTCCATATTGTTTCAACAAATCCTGTAAAGGTTCTAAAGAATTTTTAGGTTGAGACAAATATATCAACACATCATCTGCAAATAAATTGATTTTATACTCATGTCTGCCTTTAATTCCTTTAATACTCAATTCTTGCCTAATAGCTTGGGCCCATGGTTCTATAACTAATGCAAATAAGGCTGGTGACAACAGGCAGCCCTGTCTAGTTGATCTGAACAAGTTAAATACGTGCAAAATCACCCAAGAAGAAGGATTAGTATATAATGCCTTAACCCAACCAATAAAGAGTGGTCCAAATTTAAATCTTTCTAACACTTTGAATAAAAAATTCCACTCTACATGGTCGAAGGCCTTTTCTGCATCTAGCGCTAGTATCATTGGTTGGTTCAGTTGCTGCCTTGAAGCATTAATTATAATAATTAATTCAGTAATATTATCCGCTGAATACCTATTCTTAATAAATCCAGCTTGATCCACATGCACTAATTTTGGCAAAAAAAATTAGCCAATCGGTTCGCCGAAACTTTGGCTGTAATTTTATAGTCTACATTCAGTAAAGATATAGGTCTATACAATGTGCAACTTTTTGTCTCTATCTTTCTTCGGGATAACCATTATGACTCTGGAAATCAAATTGTATTAGTGGCTTGTTTAAGTACTTCTGTATACACCGGAAATAACCAATCATGAAATTCTTTATAAAATTCCATCGTAAAACCATCTTCTCCAGGTGATTTTTCACTTGGCATAGATTGTAATGCCACCTTAAATTCCAAATCAGTAAATGAACCCTCTAACATCTTAATATCCTCTTCCTCCAGTAAAGGTAAATCCAAATTTAACAAAAAAGAATCAATCAACAGTCCTTTCAGATGTATATAAATCCCGATTAAAAAGTACGAAATTCATCATTAATCTCCTGTGGTTTATAAGTAATTCCTGAACTTCTCCGAACTGCATTAATCGTTCTAAAAACTTGTTCAGTCTTCAACTGCCATGCTAAAATTTTATGTGCTCTTTCACCCAACTCATAATAACGCTGTTTCGATCTTTGAATCGTTCTTTCATAATTATAAGTTTGCGATGTATTATAACAAAGCTTCAATTTAGATAACTGTATCTTATTCTCTTCTGCATTTTTCTGAAATGTCCTCTTGTCTTGGGTAAACTTATACCTCTCATTTTGTTCATTTTAGATTGGTCACAGTGTTTGAGCTACCGAAAGAAAATAGACACACACACACTGAGAGCAGTTCAGATTATACAAATGTTTATTACAAATTCAAAAGCTGATTTCACACTACAATATGCAAGCCCTTCCCAACTATACTTATCAATGCTTGGACTGGTCCCAACTGCCGAAGCGAGGCAACGACTGCACACTTGTAGTTGGTTGTCAGGACGCCAGCAGCAGCTTCTCCACCTCCCCTAACCGGGACGTTGGCTGGACTCTAGAAGTTCTTCTTCTTGCTGAGAGATGTTGCCACCTCTCGGAGAATCTCTCCCTTCAGCAACGGGACCATGGCTTATATTACCCAAAAACTGCTTACCCAAGCACCAATTCCCAGCACAGCAAGAAAGATAAGCGAGCAAGCTAGCATGCTAGGCTATTAACGAATAACATAATTTTCAGCTTATCACTTTGAATACAATGGTTTATTTTGCATCAAGGCTAGGCCTCTGACAGTCTGTGATCAAAACAAGCAGGAGGATTAAATGTTCTTGGTACACAGATATCCTTTCTTCAGATAACAGCATCTCTGGCCCCTCGGTGGAATTTAGCTTATGTCTGCTGAGTCTAAGACACAAGCAGGTTCTCAGCCTTGCAAAACCAAGAGCAGCAAATTTAAAAAAACAGGTTAGAATCTTCCATGACACCTCTCCAATACTGTAATTTCTTTTTCTAAATCTTGAAGTTCCGCTTTATATTGCTTCTTCACTTTTGCTGTGTAACTAATAATTTGACCCCATAAGTATGCTTTTAAAGCATCCCATAATGTAAATTTACTTTGAACTGATCTCACATTTGTTTCTAAAGAGAACCTAATCTTATCTCTTACATACAAAATAAATTCAGGCCTTTTTAACAACATCTCATTAAATCTCCAACGATAATTAATTCCCGCCATCTCGACAACATTACAGGAAATTAAGAACAATGAATGGTCTGACAGAATCCTACTCTTATACTCAGCTTGTTCAATCCTACCCTGCAAATGAGCTGATACCAAAAAAATCTTTTCTTGAGAATGACTCACGACATGCTGAATTAAAAGAATAATCCTTCTCAGTTGGATTAATCTGTCGCCATATTTCAACCAAATTTAAATCCCCTATCAACTCAATTATTCTTTTTGCCATTTTGGTTTTCTTCACAATTTTTGGAGACTTATCCAACAGTGGATCCAAACAACAAGTGAAGTCCCCTCCAGCCATAATATTTTCATTTCATTGATTCAAATGCAAAAATGCATCTGAAACAAATTGTACATCATCTTCATTTGGTACATAATTAATGAATTTTAATTGATATCTCAACAGCCTCATTTTAGGTCTTATGTCTTCTAAATTCCCCAATTAAAATAATTCAGGTATCTGAGGGTATCAAATTCTATTAATTGTTTTCCAGGAGATTACAAAAGCAGTCACTGCTGCACACCACCCACCTCCCCGCCCCCTCCACCCAACAAGTGAGGAGATGTTGGGTGTCTATAATAGGTCCCTAGTTAAGTGAACTCCAAGGAACTTGGTTCTCTCCACTCTCTCCACTGTAGAGTTGTTGATGTGTAGTGGAGGGTGGTCATCATGGTCCTCCTGAAGTTCACAATCATCTCCTTGGTTTTGTCGACATTGAGACTTAGGTTGCTATGCTTGCACCATTTCAAGAGATTTTCCATTTCTTCTCTGTAATGTGACTCACCGTTGTTGCTAATGGCACCAACTACTGCCATACCATCAAACTTATAGGAGCCATCATCTCCTGATGGGTGCATAACCATCATGCCCCAAATGCACTCTCTTCTCTCTCTTCCCATTGGGGAGAAGGTTCAAGAGCATGTAATCATGCTCCAACTGGCTTCAGAGACAATTTCTGCTCCACAACCATCAGGCTTCTGATTGAACCCCACACCAGTGGTCTTATGGTGCCTTTGTTGTGGTGCAAACTGGTTATTTTTTCTACAACCCGAAAATCTGTACTAATGCTCTTGCTCTCATGCTTTGAATGTCTGTATCAATGTTCATGAAGACTGTTTATTAACAGCGATGAAGAGTTTTGAAAGGCTGTCTGAGCAGTGACACAGATCTGTTCCAGTTCGCCTATTGTAGAAACAGGTCTATGGTGGATGCCATCTCACTGGCTCCACACAAAGCCCAGGAACACCTGGATAGCAAAGATGCATATATCAAGATGATCTTTATTGACGACAGTTCGGCATCATTTCCTCAAAACTGATCAGCAAACTCCAAGACCTGGGAGTTAACACCTCCACTGTGTAATTTGATCATGGATTTCCTCACCTCCAGACCACAATCAGTGAAGATTGGTAAGAACTTCTCCCCAACAATCTTCATCAAATTCTGAGCACCACAGGACTGTGTTCTTAGCCCTCTGCTCTATTTAATTTACACCTACAACTATAGCTCAGTGTAATCTGCTGTGGTGCAGCAAGCAAACACAAGACATTAGAAAATACTGTACTTTAATCAACTTAAACTCTGCACACACCTGTTGTCATATCTTGATGGCTCCACGTATACCTGACTCCCCTCTGATGGCTCCCTGTGTCTGATTGACCCATGAGATGCTGGCTCAAATCTATATACAGGCCGGTAATTGACAGCTCGCCAGGTGGGGCCAGCCTCCCAGGTTGCCTACCTGTACGTACAGTGGTTTCCCCCTGCAGTAGGCTGGTGGGAGCACGGCCAGTATTGTGGTTGTATCACCACACTCGGTACGTTAATGATGCCATCTTCAAATTTACAAATGATACTACAGTAGTGGGTTGTATAAAGAGTGGGGATGAGTCAGCTTAGAGGATGGAGATTGAAAATGTAGCTGAATGGTGCACCAACAACAACCTTGCACTCAATGTCACCAAAACTAAGGATTGTTGACTATAGGAAAGAAAAGCCAGAGGTATACAATCCAGTGATCTTTGGGGGAATCAGAGGTGGAGATGGTGAGCAAATTTAGGTTCTTGGGAGTCACTATCTCTGAAGATCTTTCCTGGACCCAACACACCAATAACATTGTGAAGAAAGCAAAATGCCCCCCTAATTCCTCAGGAGTTGGCAGAGGTTTGGAATATCACCAGAAACCCTGGCAAATTTTTACTGACATGTGGTGGAAAGTGTGCTGACCGGCTTCATCACAGTCTGGTATGGCAGCACCAATACCCCTGAGCGTAAAGCCCTGCAAAAGGTAGTGTTCACAGCCCAGGACATCACATGCAAAACTCTCCCTGTTACTGAGTACATCTACAGGGAATGTTGGCGTTGGAGGGCAGCAGCAATCATCAAAGACACACACCGTCCAGGACATGATCCACTCTAGGTGCCACAAGTCTCGCACCACCAGGTTCAGGAACACCACAGGACTGTGTTCTTAGCCTTCTGCTCTATTAAATTTACACCTGCGACTGTAGCTCAGTGTGATCTGCTGTGGTGCAGCAAGCAAACACAAGACATTAGAAAATACTGTACTTTAATCAACTTAAACTCTGCACACACCTGTTGTCATATCATGACAGCTCCACGTATGCCTGACTCCCCTCTGATGGCTCCCTGTGTCTGACTGACCCGCGAGAGGGTGGCTCAAATCTATATACAGGCCTGTAATTGAAAGCTCGCCAGGTGGGGACAGCCATCAGACTCCTCAACAACAAACTCAATCAGGGATTCGTTTAAGGACTCGTACTTGAGCAGTTTATTGATTTTTTTTCCCCCATTCTTGCTGTATTGCACAGTCAGTTTGTTTACGCATGTTATCTGTTATAGTTCTTTGTTTACATGCTTACGCTGTGTACAGTTTATTTTTTGCACTAACAATTAATGGTAATTCTGCTGTGCCTACAGGAAAAAGAACCTGAGTTGAATGTGATGTCATGTGTGCACTCTGACAATAAATCTGAAAAATATGAAATAGAACATAGAATAATACAGCACAGTACAGGGCCTTCGGCCTTTGATGTTGAGATGACCCATATATTCCTACCTAAACCCTCCCTACCCCATAACCCTCTATTTTTCTTTCATCCATGTGTCTAAGAGACTCTTAAATGCCCATTTTTAGGGAGCCTGTTGTGTGACACAGAAGCAGATATAATTGTCACTGTCAAAAGGGGAATTGGATTAATGTTCCAGTCGAACTCCAGGAACACAGATAGAGTTAAATAAAACTGACTCTTCAGCCTGCGGACTCGGCATGAAACATCAGCATTGACATTCATTCCCTTACACAAATTGTACATTAATCCCATTTACACTCCCCTCATTTCCATCGGCCTTCCCCATACCCCCCACCCCACCCCACCCCAGCCCCACTTGCCAACACATTGGGGCCAGTTTAGAGCCATCAATTCACCTGCCAACCACATGCCTTTGAAGTGTAGGGAAAACCGGAGAACCTAAGATGCATGTGGAAATTCCAGTTTTGAACACAAGCTCAAAGCAGCCACACTGCCAGCTGCACCGTTGTTCAAAGCATCATAGGGAATGAGCAGGAACTTTGGGACTACAAGGAATTGCTGGAGATTCCTTTACCATCACATACATAAATTTTCATTTTAATTTGAGCCTGCATTTACCCTTCTACCCAAACACATCCATGTGAAATATTAACTGCCTGGTGGCCATGATCCTCCAGTGCTACTGAGCAGGGTTATTCTAGGATCTAGACCTGGCAATACTGGAGACAAATTCATGGGCATTCGGTTACTTGGGTGGGGGGCGTGTGGGGGGGGAGGGGGAAAGGTGGGACTCTCTTTTTTTGATTCTCTTTCCCTGACTGTAAGAGGGGCTTCAGGCAATTTTCTGCCCATGCCGAATTTGCCTTCCGTATGGCAGACTAAAGCGAATTCTGTGTAATATTGCACTGTCTTTTCCTGATGATAAGGTGATCTTGAATACTGGGGATACATTTCCAAACCAGGTTGGTGGAGCTAATTGTGTGGCCATGAGCAGTGGAGAGAAGGGTTTGTGACCAATTGTGCAACTTCAGAAGAGACCTCTCTCTCTCGGGAATGTATAGAACGTGGCGACCAGCAGCAAAGTTTGAGCAGAAGGACAGAGATTTGCTGGGAAGCAGGTTGACAGGAGAAGGAAGTAATAGCACCCATGGTTTGTGGTGTTGATAAGTTTTTTGTCATCTTGTGCAATATACACACGCACCAAAATTCTTATTTACTGCAACCGAACAGATAGTGGTAAAGAATCTAAAGGAATTAAATTAAAAGAGACAATAAATACATAAGATAGATAATTCACCCTTATCCTTGAGCAAAAGTAGTGATTTGCAATAGTGCAAGCAATCCTTTTGTGGTGTCGGATCCGTCTATGATTAGTGCACCAAGCTGAGTTTCAAGTGCCTGACACCTGCTGGACAGAATCTGTTCTTAAACCTAGAGGTGCTCTAGTTCAGGTGTTCGTACCTTCATCACGAAAGCTACAGTCTGTAGAAGATGTTACCACTGATGCTGGCTGTCTTCTTGAGGCCGTGCCTCACCTTGATTTCTGCAGTGGATGGGAGGTCGAAGCATGCGATGGACCTGGCTATCTTTCTGTATTGCACAGTCAGTTTGTTTACATTCATTATCTGTTTAAAGCCCTTTATTCATTTGCATGTGTCCATGTGCACAGTTTTTTTTTTCCTGCACGACCAATTAGTGGTGATTCTGCCTCGCCTGCAGGAAAAAAAGAATCTCAGGGTTGGATGCGATGTCATGTGTGTCTTCTTCTTTGGCTTGGCTTCGCGGACGAAGATTTATGGAGGGGGTAAAAAGTCCACGTCAGCTGCAGGCTCGTTTGTGGCTGACCAGTCCGATGCGGGACAGGCAGACACGATTGCAGCGGTTGCAAGGGAAAATTGGTTGGTTGGGGTTGGGTGTTGGGTTTTTCCTCCTTTGCCTTTTGTCAGTGAGGTGGGCTCTGCGGTCTTCTTCAAAGGAGGCTGCTGCCCGCCAAACTGTGAGGCGCCAAGATGCACGGTTTGAGGCGTTATCAGCCCACTGGCGGTGGTCAATGTGGCAGGCACCAAGAGATTTCTTTAGGGAGTCCTTGTACCTTTTCTTTGGTGCACCTCTGTCACGGTGGCCAGTGGAGAGCTCGCCATATAACACGATCTTGGGAAGGCGATGGTCCTCCATTCTGGAGACGTGACCCATCCAGCGCAGCTGGATCTTCAGCAGCGTGGACTCGATGCTGTCGACCTCTGCCATCTCGAGTACTTCGACGTTAGGGGTGTAAGCGCTCCAATGGATGTTGAGGATGGAGCGGAGACAACGCTGGTGGAAGCGTTCTAGGAGCCGTAGGTGGTGCCGGTAGAGGACCCATGATTCGGAGCCGAACAGGAGTGTGGGTATGACAACGGCTCTGTATACGCTTATCTTTGTGAGGTTTTTCAGTTGGTTGTTTTTCCAGACTCTTTTGTGTAGTCTTCCAAAGGCGCTATTTGCCTTGGCGACTCTGACAATAAAATCTGAATCGGAATTTGTCGCCTTCATCATTCCAGGACTTTTTAGTTGTCGATCCAACAGGCTGTGATGTAACCAGGCACAGTTGTAAATGAGGGAGGATGGGATGAACTCAAATGGAGCAGACAGAACCTGTTGTATTCTCTTTACACCTTTATTAATTATTCAGGTCATATTTTTAACATGTTACAATGCAAATTTTGCTTTTTTACTCTTCCCCAGAGACCTGCTAGCCGATACCTACAGTGAATCGCACTACTTAGCTGATGGATCCAGGATAACAAAAGCTCGCCATCACCTAGTCAGTTGCTACTGCTAAAATTTCACGTAGAATTGAAAGCTCAGAGCAGACCATTCGACCCATCTAATTTCATGCTGGTGTCTTATGGTTCACATGTTCTTCCTTGCAGCCAAACAGATTTTCCAGTGCAATGGGTGATCTTTGTCATTTCAGAACCATTTAGAAAATGGAACCTTAGAGCACAAGGGCAGGTCCCATCTGCTTCCATCACCTAGCGTGACCTGCCTCGTAAATCCCTTTTAAACTTTACTCCTTTCACCTTCAATCTAAGTCTAGTAGCTGATATTTCCATTGTGGGAAAAGTCTCTGACTATCTAACTATCCACTCATATTTTTACCTGCAACTTATCAGTTGCCCTTTTGTCTCCGATGCTGCAGAGGAAATAATTAAAGTTTGTCTAAACACTTCTTCAAACCAGTACACTTCAAGCCATGCAATGTCCTGGTGCCACCTCTCTAAAGTGTAATGTGTTTTTTTAATTTTTTTTATTTTTTATTTTTTATTTTTCACACCATAAATCACATTAGCCATGATATACACTTTTTCTTTTTCACACATATACAGTGACTTTTTCTCCCCCCGCCTCCCTCCTCCCAAGCCACCCCCCCACCCCCCCCCCCCTCTCATCCATTTTAGGTATACAATCTAGGTTGCATTAAACCAGTCAGACAATGTTGTCATTCAACAAAAATACACCAGAAATTCTACTGAGTCCATTCTTTTCTTTCCTTCTCCTTCCATCAACTTAGGTAATGTTTGTCCCCGGTAGGTTTTCGCAATTGTATTTAATGTAAGGCTCCCATACTTGTTCAAATATTTCAATATTATTTCTTAAACTATATGTTATTTTTTCTAATGGAATACATTTATTCATTTCTATATACCATTGTTGTATTTTCAAATTATCTTCCAATTTCCAGGTTGACATAATACATTTTTTTGCTACGGCTAGGGCTATCTTAACAAATCTTTTTTGTGCATCCTCCAAATCAATTCCAAATTCTTTGTTTTTTATGTTACTTAGGAGAAAGATCTCTGGATTCTTTGGTATATTGTTTTCTGTTATTTTATTTAATATCTGATTGAGATCATCCCAAAATTTTTCTACTCTCTCACATGTCCAGATTGCATGAATTGTTGTTCCCATTTCTTTTTTACATCGAAAACATCTATCAGATACTGTTGGGTCCCATTTATTTAACTTTTGCGGTGTAATGTATAGTCTGTGTAACCAATTATATTGTATCATACGTAGCCTCGTATTTATTGTATTTCTAATCGTTCCAGAACATAATTTCTCCCATGTTTCCTTTTTTATCTTTATATTTAAATCTTGTTCCCATTTTTGTTTAGTTTTACCATTTGTTTCCTCATTCTCCTTTTCTTGCAGTTTAATAAATCTTTTGATTAACATTGTATCTGTAATCACATATTCAAGGTTACTTCCCTCTGGTAAACTCAAATTGCTTCCTAATTTATCTTTCAAGTAGGATCTCAGTTGGTAATATGCCAGCGCTGTATCTCCAGTTATATTATACTTATCTCTCATTTGTTCAAAGGATAAGAATCTACTTCCTGAAAAACAATTTTCTATTCTTTTAATCCCTTTTTTTCCCATTCTCTAAAGGAAAGGTTATCTATTGTAAAAGGGAGTAGCTTATTTTGCGTCAATATTAGTTTTGGTAATTGATAATTTGTTTTATTTCTTTCTACATGAATCTTCTTCCAAATATTGAGGAGATGATGTAATACTGGACAAGTTCTATGTTGTACCAATTTTTCGTCCCATTTATATAATATGTGTTCAGGTATCTTTTCCCCTATTTTATCTAATTCTAATCTCATCCAGTCTGGTTTTTCCCTTGTTTGATAAAAATCTGATAGGTATCTTAATTGTGCGGCTCTATAATAATTTTTGAAGTTTGGCAATTGTAAGCCTCCTTGTTTATACCATTCTGTTAATTTATCTAGTGCTATCCTCGGTTTCCCCCCTCTCCATAAAAATTTAATTATTATTTTCTTTAACTCTTTGAAGAATTTTTCTGTCAGTTGTATTGGCAATGCCTGAAATAAGTATAATATCCTTGGAAAAATGTTCATTTTAATACAGTTTATCCTTCCTATCAGTGTTAGTGGTAGATCTTTCCAATGCTCTAAATCGTCCTGTAATTTTTTCATTAGTGGATTGTAATTGAGTTTATTTAATTGGCCTAGATTTTTGTTTATTTGTACACCTAGGTATCTTATTGCCTGCATTTGCCATCTGAATGGAGATTCCTTCTTAAATTTTGAGAAATCCGCATTATTCATGGGCATTGCTTCACTTTTATTTACGTTTATCTTGTAACCCGACACTTCTCCATATTCCTTCAATTTCTTATATAATTCTTTTATTGATAGTTCTGGTTCTGTTAAGTACACTATAATATCATCCGCAAATAGACTGATTTTATATTCCCTGTCTTTTATTTTTATTCCTTTTATATTATTATCTATTCTTATCAATTCTGCTAGTGGTTCTATAGCTAGCGCAAACAATAAAGGTGATAGTGGGCATCCCTGCCGCGTTGACCTGCTTAAGTTAAATTGCTTTGATACATGTCCATTTACTGTTACTTTCGCTAACGGTCCCTTATATAATGCTTTAATCCAATTAATATACTTCTCCGGTAAACTGAATTTTTGCAATACTTTGAACAAATAATTCCATTCTACTCTGTCGAAGGCCTTCTCTGCGTCTAAAGCAACTGCTACTGTAGGTGCTTTATTTCCTTCTACTACATGAATTAAGTTAATAAATTTACAAATATCGTCTGTTGTGCGTCTTTTTTTGATAAATCCAGTTTGGTCTAAATTTACCATTTTCGGTACCTTTTCTGCTAATCTGTTTGCTAATAGTTTAGCTATTATCTTATAATCTGTGTTTAGCAAAGATATTGGTCTATATGACGCTGGTGAGAGTGGATCTTTCCCTTGTTTTAGTATTACTGTAATTATTGCTGTTTTACATGAATCTGGTAAGTTTTGTGTTTCATCAATCTGGTTGATTACATCCAGGAGGGGCGGAATTAATAAGTCTTTAAATGTTTTGTAGAATTCTATTGGAAATCCATCCTCTCCTGGTGTCTTATTATTTGGTAATTTTTTTTATTATCTCTTGTATTTCTACTGTTCCAAATGGTTCTGTTAATTTATTTTGTTCCTCTATTTGTAGTTTTGGTAGTTCAATTTTAGTCAAAAATTCATCTATTTTCCCTTCTTTCCCTTCGTTTTCAGTTCGGTATAATTGTTCATAGAATTCTCTAAAGTTTTCCTTAATTTCTTTTGGATTATATGTAATTTGTTTGTCTTTTTTCCTTGATGCCAATACCATTTTCTTAGCTTGCTCTGTCTTAAGCTGCCATGCTAGGATTTTGTGCGTTTTTTCACCTAGTTCATAATATTTCTGTTTTGTCTTCATTATATTCTTCTCTACCTTATATGTTTGTAATGTTTCATATTTTATTTTTTTTATCCGCCAATTCTCTTCTTTTAGTTGTATCTTCCTTCATTGCTAATTTTTTTTCTATGTTTACTATTTCCCTTTCCAACTGCTCTGTTTCCTGATTATAGTCCTTCTTCATCTTGGTTACATAACTTATTATTTGCCCTCTAATGAATGCTTTCATTGCGTCCCATAGTATAAACTTATCTTCCACTGATTCCGTATTTACTTCAAAATACATTTTTAATTGTTTTTCAATAAATTCTCTAAAATCCTGTCTTTTAAGTAGCATGGGGTTTAATCTCCATCTATACATTCTTGGAGGGATGTCCTCTAGCTTTACTGTCAATATTAAGGGTGAATGGTCCGATAGCATTCTCGCTTTATATTCTGTTTTTCTTACTCTATCCTGCATACTAGCTGATAACAAAAATAGGTCTATTCTTGAGTATGTTTTATGTCTAGCCGAGTAGTATGAGTATTCCTTTTCTTTTGGGTTTTGTTTCCTCCATATGTCCACAAGTTTCATTTCTTGCATTGATTTAATTATAAATTTGGTTACTTTGTTCTTCCTGTTAATTTTTTTCCCCGTTTTATCCATATTTGGATCCAAATTCAGATTGAAATCCCCTCCTATTAGTATGTTCCCTTGCGTATTAGCTACCTTCAAAAAGATATCTTGCATAAACTTTTGATCTTCTTCGTTAGGTGAATATACATTAAGTAGAGTCCAAAACTCCGAATATATCTGACATTTTATCATAACATATCTCCCTGCTGGATCTATTATTTCCTCTTCTATTTTAAATGGCACATTTTTACTAATTAATATAGCCACTCCTCTTACTTTTGAATTATACAATGCTGCTGTTACATGTCCTACCCAATCTCTCTTTAATTTCTTGTGCTCCAATTCAGTTAAGTGTGTTTCTTGGACAAATGCTATATCAATTTTTTCCTTTTTCAGTAAATTTAGTAGTTTCTTCCTTTTAATTTGGTTATGTATTCCATTAATATTTAAAGTCATATAGTTCAGCGTAGCCATTTTATATTTTGTTTATCTTCTCTTTCCGTTTTTCCATCATTACCTTTCCTCCTTTTCCATTTCTGTTTTCTTATTTTCAACTCTTTATAAGACAACATTCCTACAACATCCAACATTTTCCTTATTCTCCTATTTCTATCTTCTTTATCCCCAATCTCCCCTTCCCCTCCTGAGTTGTCCTTTATCCCTTGTCGGACAATCACATCTCCCCTCTCCATTTGGGTTTGCGAATCCACTCGCAAGCGTCAACTGATTTTGCAGTGACCGCTATTTCCCCCCACCCAGCCCCCCCAGAAAAGATTTCACTTTTCATATGTAACAAAGGTCACTCTTTTAATTCCCTCCTTATTCTCTCTATTCCATTACCTTCCCTTATTAATTCTTGTCTATACTATCTATATTTTCCTCTAAGTACAGATACATTCACGTACGCACATTGTCTCTATTCACTTATATACCTCTTTACCCGCATACATATCAATCGTGATCATTTTTACTCTCATTACCCGTCTTCATCCCTCAGTCTATTTTTGTAATTGTTCTGCAAATTTTCGTGCTTCTTCTGGATCCGAGAATAGTCTGTTTTGTTGTCCTGGAATAAATATTTTCAATACCGCTGGATGCTTTAGTATAAATTTATACCCTTTCTTCCATAAAATCGCCTTTGCTGTATTGAACTCTTTTCTCTTCTTTAGGAGTTCAAAACTTATATCTGGATAAATGAAGATTTTTTGCCCTTTATACTCCAGTGGTTTGTTGCCCTCTCTTACTTTTTCCATTGTCTTCTCCAGTACCTTTTCTCTTGTAGTATATCTTAGGAATTTTACTAAAATAGATCTTGGTTTTTGTTGTGGTTGTGGTTTAGAGGCCAATGCTCTATGTGCCCTTTCTATTTCCATTTCTTGCTGTAGTTCTGGACATCCTAGGGTCTTAGGGATCCAATCTTTTATAAACTCCCTCATATTCTTGCCTTCTTCATCTTCCTTAAGGCCCACTATCTTTATGTTATTTCTTCTGTTATAATTTTCCATTATATCTATTTTCTGAGCTAACAGTTCTTGTGTCTCTATAGCTTTTTTATTGGATTCCTCTAGTTTCCTTTTTAAGTCTTCTACCTCCATTTCTGCTGCTACTGCCCGCTCTTCCATCTTGTCTATTCTCTTTCCCATTTCTGTTAAGGTCATATCTATTTTGTTCATTTTCTCTTCTGTGTTGTTTATTCTTCTTCTTAAATCATTAAATTCCTGTGTCTGCCATTCTTTAAATGACTCCATGTATCCTCTAACAAGAGAAAGTATATCCTTTACCTTGCCTTTCCCTTCTTCTATTTCACTGTATTCTTCCTCTTCTTCTTCCTCTGGGTTGGCCATCTGTTGTTTCTTTGTTGCCCTTTCCTCCTCTTCTTTCTTGTTTCCATGGTCTTCTGTGTTCTCTTCTTGCTGCAGGTGTTCTGCAGCTGTCGTTGCCGGCTGTGGAGATCGACTCCCCAGCTGGTCCCCCCTCCCGTCGGTGTGTTTTTTTTCATGCGCGGTTGCGCACTTTTACTCGGCTCTGCGAGCCATTTTTGTAGTCCTATTTCTACCGACCTGAGGAAGCGGGCTTCTCTCTCCACAACGGGCCTTTTCGGACAGGTAAGGCCTTCTCCTTCTTCCTCCGTTGTCTTCTCTTCCTCTCTTCTTACCGTTGATTTTGATTTTTCTTTTTTTGTAGCCATCTTCTTTCCACCTTTATACTCACTTTTCTTTAACTTTTATTTCTGTGCCTTTGTATTTTCTCTTGTTTTTCCCGACTTTTCTGGAGAGGGCTGGAGTTCACCGTCCGGCCACTTCTCCATCACGTGACTCCTAAGTGTAATGTGTTAAATGTTAATACAGATGCCACATGACTTGGCTACTTTAATTCTCAGCACCTCAACCAATGAATGCAAGCCTCCTGCCTGATTTCTTTACTAACCCATCCATTTGTGTTGCCAGTTTTGAATTGAGTTCTTTACATGTATCGACATGCAATGGAAAGCTTTTGTTTTCTGTGCTTGTGGTGGTACACCACCGGCCTATTTCAGAGGGAAACACCTGTACAGCACACCACAATTTAATCCAGAAAATTTTCCTATGGCTACCATGGAAAAACTCCTGAGCGCGGGGAACCTTGAAGTCGACCCACGCCACCTGGAAGCCCAGACACACTTCGAGATCTGGCAGCACACGGTTGAGGCAATCATTGAGTTACACGAAGGCAGCATCCTGGACTCAGATTGGAAGAGATTGGTCCTACTCCGGTCAAAGCTGTGTCCCCACATCTTCCAGGCAACCAAAGGCTTCTCCACGTACAAGAGCACGATGGACATTCTCGAGAACTTGTACAAGCCACCCATGAATGCGGTCTGTACCTCCTCAACACCCGAGCCCAGCAACCCGGGGTGACGGCTGAGTCTTACCTGGGGCGCTTGTGAGAGTTGGCCTAACCGTGCCTGGCTGAATCTGGGGTAGGTGCAGAGGAGGTCGAGAGGCTGATCTGGGACGCCTTCATCCGAGGGCTATGCTCGAGGGCCATCCGGCAGAAGCTGCTGGAAGACAATATCTACGCCCTAACCAAGACAGTGGAGGTGGTCCAAACCCTGGAAAAGGCAGCCCTGCACAACGAAGACATTGATTCCAGGTTCCCCCAGGCTCCCTCGTAGCCCTCTCACACTGCAGCTGCAGCCCCAGGCTGAGCTGGGTAGGAAAACATCACTGCGGCAGGTGCCCAGCGCCCCTGTAAGTACTGTTGGTCCTGGTGTGGGTCAGATCGACGATTGCGCCAAAATTGCCCAGCTATGAACTAGTATTGTTCCCGATTCGGCAACAAAAGCCACTTTGCTAAAGTGTGCCTCTCAAAACCACCTAGCAACTTAGCGGCCCTCTATGACCCCACTCCCCCGCAGATCCCTCCATGTGTGTGTGCCAGGTGGCGCCATTGTCCCCGCTAAGACTTCCGCCTTCCCCGACTTCGACGCTCCCCACACCTCTGGACACCATAAATCGCTGCGCACCACTGGAGAGCGACGACTCTGACTCTGAGATGGTCCTGGCCGCCATCATGCTGACCAGGGACATCCCTCACAACCTCGGGCGCTCTATGATGGATGTAAAAGTCAATGGACAGGTAACGAAGTGCTTCTTCGACAGTGGCATCACCGAGACCTTCATTCACCCTAGTGTGGCCCACTCACTGGGATTAAAAGTATACCACACCACCTGCTCGGTCGCCCTCACTGCCAAGGATAAGATTGTTGGTACCCTCGCGCGCTGCTCGACCGATATAATTGTGGGAGGGGAGACTTATACAGGGTTCAGGCTCCTGGTCATGCCCAAACTCTGTGCCCCAGTCCTTCTGGGCCTAGATTTACAGTGCCACCTGCAGAGTGTCACCCTTGCCTTCGGGGGGCCCCAACCTCCTCTCATGTTACACAGCACGCCAACCTACCAGCCCCGGCCAAACTGCGGCCTCTCCACACTGCGCATCACTCCACCGGCGCTTTTCCCACATCTTGCGCTTGGCTGCAAGCTGATCACCGCCAGAAATAGGCGCTATTGCGCCGCAGACAGAGACTTCATCAAGGCGGAAGTGCGGTGACTCCTGCTGGAAGGTGTCATAGAGCCTAGTAACAGCCCTTGGAGAGCCCAAGTCCTGGTGGTCAAAGGGGGAAGTAAGCTGAAGATGGTTGTATATTATAGCCAGACCATTGACCGGTACAACCAGCTGGATATCTATCCCCTGCCGAGGATTGCCGACATGGTCAACGAGATAGCTCGCTTACTGGGTTTTCTCCACGATTGACCTGAAGTCGGCTTATCACCAAATCCCCATCCACCTGAACGACAAGCCTTTTGAGGTGGACGGGCGCCTGTGCCAGTTCCTCCGAGTTCCCTTTGGGGTCACGAACGGGGTCTCCGTTTTCCAGCAGGAGATGGATCGCATGGTAGACCAGTCCAATCTGAAGGTGAGGTTCCCGTATCTGGATAATGTCACTATCTGTGAATGTGACCAGCAGGACCATGATGCCAACCTGGAGAAATTCCTCCAGACAGCCGCGGAGCTGAACCTCACTTACAACAACCTCAGCACCACCCACCTCGCCATCCTGGGGCACATCGTGGCCCATGGAGTCATCGGCCCAGATTCAGAAAGGATGAGCCCATTAATGGAGTTACCCCTCCCCCCCCACGCTAAATGCCCTCCGCAGGTGCCTGGGCCTGTTTTCATATTACTCGCAGTGGGTCCCTCACTTCTCGGACAAGGTCCGCCCACTGGCCCAAGCTACAACTTTTACCCTCCCACTCGAGGCGCAGGTAGCCTTCACCTGCATCAGGCCAGACATCGCAGATGCCATGATGCAGGCCGTGGATGAGGACTTCCCCTTCCATGTTGAGAGCGATGCCTCCGAGGTAGCCCTCGCTGCTACCCTCAACCAAGGGGGGTGCCCTGTCGCCTTCATTTCCATGACCCTTCATGGTTCCAAGCTAGGGCAGTCCTCCATTGAAAAGGAGGCCCAGGCAATTGTGGAAGTGGTCCGCTACTGGCACCACTACCTGGATTCACGCTTTTCACGGACCAGCGGGCTGTGGCATTCATGTTTAACACTACCCACTACAGCAAGATCAAGGACGACAAGATCCTACGCTGGAGAGTCGAGCTGGCAACCGACTGCTATGACATCCAGTACTGCCCTGGGAAGTTTAACGACTCCCCCAATGCCCTCTCTCATACCTGCGCATCTATGCATGACAACAGGTTGTAGGCATTGCATGAGTCCCTCTGCCATCCGGGTGTCACCAGGTTGTACCACTTTGTTAAGTCCCGGAACCTGCCGTACACCATCAGCGACGTCAGGGACATGACCGAGACCTGTCGGGTCTGCGCGGAGTGTATACCCCACTTCTTCCACCCACCCCAGGCCCATGTTGTAAAGGCTACTCGGCCTTTTGCGCATCACGGCATGGACTTCAAAGGGCCCCTGCCTTCCACGAACCGAAACATCTACTTCCTCATGGTAGTGGATGAGTACTCATGCTTCCGTTTCACTATTCCTTGCACGGACACTTCCACGGCCACCGTCATCAGGGCCATGGGGAAAATCTTCAGCATGTTTGGCTACCCCACCTGCATGCACAGCGACTGTCTAGTTTCATGAGTGACAAGCTGCGCCAGTACCTGACGCAAGGAGCATCGCAATCAGTCGTACGACGAGCTATAACACAAGAAGCAATGGGCAAGAGGAACACAAAAGCGGGGTGGTCTGGAAGGAAGTCCTCCTGGCTCTCAGGTCAAAAGGGTGGGCCGTTGAGTATTGGCAGGACGCCCTGCCCGAGGCTCTCCATACCATTCGGTCGCTGCTGTGTACGCTACCAACGAGACCCCTCACGAATGTCTGTTCTCATTGCCCAGGAAGTCGGCGACTGGAATGTCACTGCCAGCATGGCTCATGCCCCTGGGACCAGTGCTCCTGCATAAGCACGTTCGGACACACAAGGCCGAAACCCTGGTCGAGCTGGTCTTCCTCCTACATGCAAACCACAACTAAGCCTACGTTAGGTTCAGCTGTGGCAGGGAGGACACCATCTCAACCAGGGACCTGGCACCAGCAGGAGCACCCACCACACCACGCCACCCTCCAATCCAGGACGACGCTGACCGGGCATACATCCCTGTCCCCAGGCAGCTATGGGGCACGCAGGGCCTCCTTGACTACCAGGGGCACGCTTCAGCCCTAGGAGATGAACCTTCCCCCCCCCACACCCATCCAATATGACCCTCATATGTTGACCCCGCCCCCCCGACCACCCCTCCGCGTGGCACCACATCAGTAACACAGACTCCTGCTGCCAGCCCCCCCTCACTTCCCCTCCGACCAGGAGCCAGTCCTACGATGGTCACAGAGACCCCGGCAACCGCCGGACCATCTCAACCTGTAAATATTTAATGTGTATGTGTATAGTGGGTATGATTCCTTGTTTCTGCCCCTTCCCCCCACCCCCCAGGACAAATTTAAAGAATGGGGTGTATGTGGTGGTCCACCACTGGCCTACTGAAAGGGACAACCTCTGTACCTGCAGGAGAGTAAGGGGACAGGACCACACCTGGCTGGCTGTCAATCAGTCGGCCTGAATGGATCAAGCCCCACCCGGTCGGGTGTTGATCACCCTCCGGGGTATAAGCCTGCGCCGGACTCCCGAAGCTCACTCAGAGTTACTGCTGTGGATTAAAGCCTGTTGTACAGTCTTTACCTTGTGTGTGTCTGATTCTGGCTAACAGCGCACCACTGTGCTATCCAGGCAAGTCAACCCATGCTTAAATACAGCATGTAGTTCATAATAAATCAAAAATGCAGCATTGTAGGATGTTAAAGGGAATGCAAGGAAGAGTGTTATCAAGACAAAGTCTAGAGCAGCCATTGTCAACTGGGGCGACAACACATTTCAGTTAAAGCCTTCTTTTCACCTCATATAGCATAAATAGTTTTTCAAGCTTTTTAAAAATGTCATTGGTAGGAGAGAAGTACAGGAGAAACTTTGAGCAGAGTCCTGGAAAGGGGGGCAGGGGGAGGTGGTTTGGGAGGAATTGTTAGAGCCGCTTGCACACACACATTTTAAAACACAGAATATTTGCAGGACTTTTGCAGAATGCTTTTTTGCAGAAGGCAACAAAGTATTGACAGCAGGTTCCCTGAGAGAGCATGTGATCTTTGCAGGCAGAGGAGAAGAGTTTTGCTCTCGGAAAGGGAGGGTGTGAAACAGTGAGAAAGGAGTCAGAAATCAGTTCGAGAAGGACGAGGTGGCAAACTTTGGAAGGCTGTCTGGTCAAAGGAGAAGACTGGTGGTGTGAAAGGTGACCTGAAAGAAAGAGGATAATCTGGAGAAACCTGAATGGGGCAAGTTTTGTCAGCAAGACTGATTGAGAAGGAATCAGTTGCGGATGTCCTGGAACAAAAGGAATCTCTCTCTAAAAACCAGCAAGAACCCTCTTGAGTGGTAACCATTTACCTGTTAAGCACCAAAGACTGGAGAACTTTGTTAATGCTAACTTCTGTGCACAGAACAAGAATTGCCTGCAACCAGTGAGATTGGACTGTGATCCAAAGAACTTTTCTAATCTTAAATATACATTACACACACTCCCGCTTAGTATTAGAAGGGTGATTAAGTAGTTGGGTAGGTTAAGTAATAAGTTAAAGTTCAGTTCTGTTTACTTGTATAAATATAATTAAAAACTACTTTTGTTTAAGTAACCCTGTGTTGTGGTGCCTATCTATTGATGCTGGTTTTTGGGGTCTTCTGGACTCCGTAACAGAGCGCATAGTTGGAAAAAAAAAGGCTGAGAAAGGCTATTCTAGAGAATAGTACATTTAAACGTTGCATCCTACTTGGTTCGGCTGTGAGTCGGAGGAGGAGGAACTTGGAGAGAGTCGGGCTGTGAATCAGAGGAGGAGGAGCTTGCTGAAAGTGACAGGGATAATTGGTCAAGGGGCCAATAAAAGGAGTGAAAGGGGAGGGAGCGGCCAGCGAGGAGTTGCTCAGTGAATGAGTGGAGCAGTGAAGGAGTGAGACTTCCTGGCTTTGGTTTATCAGGCTTCGGCGAAAGCAGGCAAGGAGAAAAGGTAAGCTGAGTTATTTGCCTTTGTATTCAGAGTCATGCCAGTAGGGTTGGTGCTCTGTACTGGGTGTCAGATGTGGGAACAACGGGTGACCTCCACCCTCCCAAATGGCCACATCTGCACCAGGTGTACCGAGATGCAGTTACTAAGGGAGCGAATTAGGGATATGGAGTTGCAGATTGATGACCTGCGGCTTGTAAGGGAGAGTGAGGAGTTAATCGACTCAACTTTCAGGCCGATAAATACTCCAGAACCCGTGTCAGGTAAGTGGGAAACCATCAGGGGGGGAAAGAAAAAAGCGAGAAAAATGGAGAGCACACCAGTGACTATCGCACTCAGCAACAGTTATGTTGTGTTGGATTCTGTTGAGGGAGATGACCGGACAGAAGATGGCCACGGGCACCAGGTCAATGGCAATGAGTCTGGCAGAGTGGTGCAAAAGAAAAGGAAAAGGAGAAATGCAGTAGTTATTGGGGATTCCATTGTCAGGAGGTTCTGTGAGCCAGATAAGTATACCCGCATGGTGTGCTGCCTCCCTGGTGCAAGGGTACGAGATATCACAAATCGGGTCCAAAATATTCTGAGAGGAGAGGGAAAGCAGCCTGATGTCTTGGTACATGTGGGTACAAACGGCATTGACAAGAAAAGGGAGGAGGTAATGAAAAGGGATTATAGTGAGCTGGGACGAAAGCTGAAAGACAGGAACGCTAGGGTGGTGATCTCGGGATTACTACCTGTTCCAAATGCCAGTGATGAAAAGAATGTCTTTTTTTCTTTGGCTTGGCTTCGCGGATGAAGATTTATGGAGGGGTAAGTCCATGTCTGCTGCAGGCTCGTTGGTGACTGACAAGTCCGATGCGGGACAGCCAGACACGGTTACAGGGGTTGCAAGGGAAAATTGGTTGGTTGGGGTTGGGTGTTGGGTTTTTCCTCCTTTGTCTTTTGTCAGTGAGGTGGGTGCTGCGGTCTTCTTCAAAGGAGGTTGCTGCCCGCCGAACTGTGAAGTGCCAAGATGCACAGTTGGAGGCGATATCAGCCCACTGGCGGTGGTCAATGTGGCAGGCACCAAGAGATATCTTTAAGCAGTCTTTGTACCTCTTCTTTGGTGCACCTCTGTCTCGGTGGCCAGTGGAGAGCTCGCCATAGAACACGATCTTGAGAAGGCGATGGTCCTCCATTCTGGAGATGTGACCCACCCAGCGCAGTTGGGTCTTCAATAGCATGGATTCAATGCTTGCGGACTCTGCCTGCTCGAGTACTTCGATGTTGGTGATGAAGTCAATCCAATGAATGTTGAGGATGGAGCGGAGACAGTGCTGATGGAAGCGTTCTAGGAGCCGTAGGTGATGCCGGTAGAGGACCCATGATTCAGAGCCGAACAGGAGCGTGGGTATGACAACGGCTCTGTACATGCTGATCTTTGTGTGTTTCTTCAGGTGGTTGTTTTTCCAGACTCTTTTGTGTAGTCTTCCAAAGGCGCTATTTGCCTTGGCGAGTCTGTTGTCTATCTCTTTGTCGATCCTTGCATCAGATGAAATGGGGCAGCCAAGGTATGTAAACTGGTTGACCGTTTTGAGTTCTGTGTGCCCGATGGAGATGTGGGGGGGCTGGTGGTCATGGTGGGGAGCTGGCTGATGGAGGACCTCAGTTTTCTTCAGGCTGACTTCCAGGCCAAACATTTTGGCAGTTTCCGCAAAACAGGACGTCAAGCCCTGAAGAGCTGGCTCTGAATGGGCAACTAAAGCGGCATAGTCTTCAAAGAGTAGTTCACGGACAAGTTTCTCTTGTGTCTTGGTGTGAGCTTGCAGGTGCCTCAGATTGAAGAGACTGCCATCCATGCGGTACCGGATGTAAACAGCGTCTTCATTGTTGAGGTCTTTCATGGCTTGTTTCAGCATCATGCTGAAGAAGATAGTAAAGATGGTTGGTGCGAGGACGCAGCCTTGCTTCACGCCGTTGTCAATGAAGAAGGGTTCGGAGAGCTCATTGCTCTATCTGACCCAACCTTGTTGGTTTTCGTGCAGTTGGATAACCATGTTGAGGAACTTTTGGGGGCATCCGAGGCGCTCTGGTATTTGCCAAAGCCCTTTCCTGCTCACGGTGTCAAAGGCTTTGGTGAGGTCAACAAAGGTGATGTAGAGTTCTTTGTTTTGTTCTCTGCATTTTTCTTGGAGCTGTCTGAGGGCAAAGACCATGTCAGTAGTTCCTCTGTTTGCGCGAAAACCACACTGTGATTCTGGGAAGACATTTTCGGCGACACTAGGTATTAGTCTATTAAGGAGAATCCTAGCGAAGATTTTGCCTGCAATGGAGAGCAGCGTGATTCCCCTGTAGTTTGAGCAGTCTGATTTCTCGCCTTTTTTTTGTACAGGGTGATGATCATGGCATCACGAAGGTCCTCAGGCAGCTTTCCTTGGTCCCAGCAGAGCATGAAAAACTCATGCAGTCTGGTATGCAGAGCTTTGCCGCCAGCCTTCCAGACCTCTGGGGGGGATTCCATCCATACCTGCTGCTTTGCCACTTTTAAGTTGTTCAATTTCCTGATATGTCCCTTCGCGGGTAAGGACCTCATCCAGCTCTAGCCTCAAGGGTTGTTGAGGGAGCTGGAGCAGGCGGATTCTTGGACTGAACGGTTGGCACTGAAAAAGGATTGGAAGTGTTCTGACCATCAATTAAGGATGGAGATCTTGTCGCTGAGGAGGACTTCGCCATCTGAGCTGCGCAGCGGGCTTTGGACTTGGGGTGAGGGGCCGTACACAGCCTTTAGTGTCTCATAAAAACCCCTGAAGTCGCCAATGTCCGCACTGAGCTGGGTTCGTTTGGCGAGGCTAGTCCACCACTCATTTTGGATCTACCGGAGTTTGCGCTGAAGATGGCTGCATGCGTGATGGAAGGCTCGTTTCTTCTCTAGCCAGGATGGCTTTGCCAGCAGCTCTTGGATTTCCTGGTTGTTTTCGTCGAACCAGTCCTTGTTTTTCCTGGAAGAGAAGCCCAGTACCTCTTCAGTAGATTGCAGTATGGCCGTTTTCAGCTGATCCCAGAAGGTTTCAGGAGACAAGTCCGTGAGGCAGTTTGCATCCTTGAGCTTTGCTTGGAGGTTTGCCTGGAAGTTTCTTCTCACTTCCTCTGACTGCAAATTTCCAATATTGAACCTCTTTCTGGGGGCTCCACTGTTCTTGAACTTTGGCTTGAAGTGAAGGTTGAGCTTGCAGCGAACAAACCGATGGTCAGTGTGGCATTCCGAGCTGGGCATGACCCTGGTGTGGAGCACATCTCGTTTGTCTCTTCCTCGCACCAGAACGTAGTCTAGGAGGTGCCAGTGTTTGGATCGGGGATTCATCCAGGTAGTCTTCAGGCTGTCTCTCTGGTGGAAAAGGGTGTTAGTAATGACAAGCTGCTGTTCTGCGCAGAGTTCCAACAGGAGGTGCCAGCTGCCGCCCGGGGGGCCCGAGGTCCTGCCTGAGTCCGCCTGAGGTAACGGCCTCATCGCGGGGAGAGACAGCCAGCCGAAACTGGGCTTGCCCGCACCGCTGCCCGAGCCGCTGCCCGAGCACTGAACACAGGCCGCCGTCGCCAAGCAAACCCCGGCAGCCCCCACAGCCCGACCGTTGGCAACCGAGCCCCGGGCCGGGAGCAGTCATTGAGAACTTTTTAGTGTATTTCAGAGTTTAATACACACCTCAAAAACCTATAGTCAAAACCAATAGTGAAAAGGATGTAAGGATAAGGAAAATGAACGTGTGGCTGAGGTGCTGGTGTACAGGGCAAGGATTTGGCTTCTTGGATCATTGGGATCTCTTTTGGGAAGGCATGATCTTTATGAGGGACGGATTGCACCTAAATCCAAAAGGTGTCAACATTTTGGCAAGTATGTTTGGTACAGCAGTGGGGCAAGGTTTAAACTAATTTGGCAGGGGTATGGGAACCAGAGTGATAGGGAAAAGGGTAGGGAAGATAAAGTAATGGCCAGGAAAAGTAAAATAGGAAAAGTAATGTTGGGAGGAGAAAGTAAAAAATCAGATGGTGCAGTGAGTTTTCGGGTCAATGATGGTGTTAAGAAAATTCCAAAGGAAAATAGTGGGCAGAAAAATCAAAAGAAAAGGTTACAGAAGTCACTAGATATTAAAAGGACAAAGAGCATAAGGGCACTTTATCTGAATGCCCGCAGTATTAGAAATAAGGTTAGTGAACTTGAGGCGCAAATCGGTACCCATGCCTATGATTGGGTCGCCATCACGGAAACATGGCTACAAGGTGACCCTCAATGGGAATTAAACTTTCAGGGGTATCAGGTGGTGCAAAGAGATAGACAGGATGGTAAGGGAGGTGGAGTTGCACTCTTAATCAAAGATGAGCTCCAGGCAGTAGTGAGGAATGATATAAGATCTAAAGAGCATAATGTTGAGTCCATTAGTGTAGAGATAAAGAATAACAAAGGGAAAATTATTGGTGGGTGTTATCTATCGCCCACCAAATAACAATAGTTTAGTGGCACAGGAAATAAATAGAGAGATAAGTGAGGCATGTAATAATGATACAGCAGTAGTCATGAGGGAATTTAACTTCCACATAGATTGGGAAAATCAAGTTGGTCGTGGGAGCCTGGAAGTGGACTTCATAGAATGCATCCGCAATAGCTTTCTTGAGCAGCATGTGAAGGAACCCACAAGAGAAAATGCTCTCCTGGATCTAGTGTTGTGCAATGAGATAGGGAGAGTAAATGATGTAATAGTCAGAGACCATCTGGGAAATAGCGATCATAGTATGATTGAATTTCTCATTCAGATGGAAGGGGAAAGAGTTAGATCTAAAACTAATATATTATGCTTCAACAGGGGTGACTACCATAGGATGAGGGAGGAATTGGGCAGAGTAGACTGGGAGCACAGGATAATTGATAAAACATTTGAGGAACAGTGGAAGATTTTCAAAGAAATATTTTGTAATGCTCAACAAAAATATATTCCGGTCAGGAAAAAGGGCAGCAAGGGAGGGAAAAATCAACCGTGGTTAACAAAGGAAATAAAGAAGAGTATAAAATTGAAGGCGCAGGTGTACAAAGCTGCAGAGCAGTGGGAAACTGGAAGATTGGGATAACTTTAAGAGACAACAAGGGGTTACAAAGCGGGTAATAAGAAATGGGAAAAAGGATTATGAAAGTAAATTGGCACAAAATATAAAAACAGAAAGCAAAAAATTTTATAAAGATATAAAATGGAAGAGGGTAGCCAGAGTTAACATCGGACCCTTGGAGGATGAGAAAGGAAAACTGGTAGCAAAAAATGACGAAATGGCTGAGGCATTAAACAAATATTTTGTGTCACGATGGAAGACACGTCCAGCATGCCCAAGTGTGGAGTTAAGGATGCGAATGTTCGGGAGGGCCTTGATAAAATAGCTGTTACAAAGGAAGTAGTGATGGAGAAACTAATGGGACTAAAGCCAGACAAATCACCTGGTCCTGATGATATGCATCCAAGGGTTCTGAAGGAAATGGCAGAAGTTATAGTTGATGCATTGGTGGTCATAGACCAAAATTCCTTGGATTCTGGGCAGGTCCCGGCAGACTGGAAGACAGCAAATGTCACGTCACTTTTTAAGAAGGGATGTAGGCATAAAACTGGAAATTATCGGCCAATTAGCTTGACGTCTGTGGTTGGAAAAATGTTTGAAGACGTCATTAAAGATGAAATAGTGAAACTTTTGGAACGTAAGGGTTCAATCATGCAGAAGCAGCATGGTTTTAGAAAGGGAAGATCTTGTTTGACAAATTTGTTAGAATTTTTTGAGGATATAATCGGTGCGGTGGATAGAGGGGAACAGGTTGATGTTGTATATTTGGATTTCCAGAAAGCGTTTGATAAGGTGCCGCACAAGAGATTTCTCAGTAAGTTACAGGAAAGTGGACTTCGGGGAAGTCTATTGGCCTGGATTTAAAATTGGTTGTCTGACAGGAGGCAGAGAGTCGGGATAAATGGGAGTTTTTCAGGTTGGCAGAGAGTGGTAAGTGGGTGCCGCAGGGGACGGTGTTAGACCCACAACTGTTCATCATTTACATTGATGACTTGGAGGAGGGGACAAAATGTGGTGGAGCCAAGTTTGCGGATGACACCAAATTGAGTGGAAGAGCAAATTGTAATGAGGATGTGGAGAGTCTGCAGAGGGATAGAGTTAAGCTAGATGAGTGGGCAAAGGTCTGGCAGATGGAGTTCAATGTTAGTAAGTGTGAGGTTATCCACTTTGGCAAGAAAAATAAAAGAGCTGAATATTATTGAAAGGGTGAAAAACTACAGCATGCTGTTGTGCAGAGGGACTTGGGAGGGCTTGTGCATGAATCGCAAAAAGTTAGGTTGCAGGTGTAGCAGGTTATTAAGAAGGCAAATGGAATGTTGGCCTTCATCGCTAGAGGAATTGAATTCAGGAGTAGGGAGGTCATGTTGCAAATGTATAAGGTACTGGTGAGACCGCACCTGGAGTACTGTGCCCAGTTCTGGTCTCCATATTTGAGGAAGGATATACTGGCTTTGGAGACAGTCCAGAGGAGGTTTACTAGGTTGATCCCTGGGATGAAGGGGTTGACTTATGATGAAAGATTAAATCATCTAGGATTGTATTCGCTCGAGTTCAGAAGATTGAGAGGGGATCTTATAGAAACATATAGGATTATGAAGGGTATGAATAGGCTAGATGTAGGAAGGTTTTTTGAGCTGGCCGGGGAAACTAAAATGAGAGGACACAGTCTCAAGATTCGGGGGAGTAGATTTAGGACAGAGATGAGGAAAAATAGTTTTTCCCAGAGAGTAGTGAATGTTTGGAATTCTCTAACCAGGGAAGTGGTTGAGGCTGCCTCATTAAACATATTTAAAATTCGGTTAGATAAATTTTTACATGATAGAGGAATTAGGGGATATGGGGAGAAGGCATGTAGGTGGAGTTAGGTCATAAATTAGATCAGCCATGATCGTATTGAATGGCGGAGCAGGCTCGAAGGGCCATTTTTGGCCTACTCCTGTTCCTACTTCCTATGTTCCTATGTTACTCAGTTCCTCAAGACCTGGAAACTCCTTAAACTTTATTGATATCTTTCCTGTAGTTAGGTGATCAAAACTGCACATAAGACTCCAAATTTGGCCTCACCAATGTTTTATACAACTTTAACACAACATCCGAACTCCTATATTCCTATACGCAATACTTTGGTTGTTTTCCAAGCGGGGGATACAGAGGGAGTCAATGGATAGAGGGATGTAGGTTTGTGTGATGGCCTGAGCTGCATTCACAAGTCTTTGCAGTTCATTGTGTTCTTGGGCAGAGACGTTCCTGTATCAAGTTGTCAGTCAGGATGCTTTTTGTGGTACATCTATAAAAATTGGTGTGAGACCTTTGGGACATACTGATTTTTCTTAAGCTTCTGAGTAAAAACCCTATTATCCATAATTCAAGCAACCGGCAAAAAAATTGTGAAAAAGAGGTAAAAAATATGGAAGTTTAAAATTGATGTTCCCCCCCACCCCCACCCCCCCCAGTCAGTTGCCCAATTACACAATATGTAATCTCAAGCAACTGGCAAGTACACTTATCTGGCATCTACCAATCCCCATAGGTGTCAGATACTGGGCGTTTTACTGTACTTTTTGGTTGAAAGGTTGACATGTTTGGACTAATTTTAAGTGATATTAAATAGTTTGAAGCTCTCCACAATCTCTATCACAGAACCATTGATACATACTGGGATACGTGCTCTTCTTGAGTCCTAAAGTCAATGACCACCTCCTTCATTTTGCTGACTTTGAAGGAGAGGTTGTATTCCTAACACCAGATCCCCTATCTCCCTTCTCTACTATGTTTAGTTTCATGGAACTCTGTACTTACACACCAAGATCCCTCTGTAGATCAACACACCTGAGGGTCCTGCCATTAGTCAATGACCAGAAGAAGTTTAAACATTTTGAAAACTATCCAGTTTCAATCAAAACCCCTTCCCTTTCTTTTCACCCCCAGCCTTTTTATTTAGGGGCCTACCTGCTTGGAAGAAAGGCACAGACCCCAAATGTTGGTCACCTCCTATGGACCTGCTGAGTTCCTCAAGCATTTTTGAGCTTTTATTCGATTGGAAACCTATTTTGTTTCTCTCTCCCTAGACAGTGTCTGACCAGCTGAGTATGGTCTACAAATGGCTGGCTTCTTAATGAATTCCATATACTGTGAACAAAAAAAGGAAATCCCATCGAATGGCAAGCAGGCATCAAGGTTGTCGTGGCTACTTAGGTGGGAGATGGGATTGGGAAAAGGTGAGACACCAGCAGGGAAAGAGAAGAAATTATGTTATAATATTTGCCTCATGATTATAAAACATGTGAAGGCCAGCATTGGTCATCCCAGTGAAGGCGGAGGTGCATGGTGTGGGGGATGTAACTTAAACATTTGTCAATTCTCTTCCAGGATCACTGCTGCTACACTGGGCATATTGAAGGAGTTGGAGAATCTTCGGTATCTCTTTGCAACTGCCAAGGATTCAGGTGGGTGCAATAAACTCTCTGTCCCCTCAGTAGATGTGAATCATCTCATGGATTAAAGTGGCCCCACTGTTGGTCCTCACACCTTTCTTATTGTCACAGAAGAACCCAATCAGCCCATGCCACCTGTGAAGTAATCCCATCATTTCCATCCCCCCCTTCTTTATTTCCAAGGTCGCTCTGTAAATTATTCACTCTTTCTCCCTGTCACATGCCCGCCATCTCCCCTTTCATTCTGCAGTCTGCAGTAGTTTACAGTATCTGATTAACCTACTAGCACATATTTGGGATGTGGGAGGACTCGGAGAAGTCTGCGGGGCCACAAGGAAAAGGTGCCAACTACACTCAGACAGTGCAGCTCATGATTGAACCCGTGAGCTAACCCATGAGGTGTGAGGTGCTGATGTGTGCTGTCCCTCTCTCAGAGAGGGTTCAACATTCAGAGGCCTGGGATGAGGTGGCCTCGTGGTTACATAATAGGACTATTATCCAAAGGAATGGATAATTGATCCATAGGTGTGTCTGAATCTCATGATAGAAACTGGGGAAATAAATGTGGAATTTGTTTAACTTTAATAAAAATTCTGGTCAAAGTGAAACTACCATAGAAACCCATAGAGTTCCCCAATGTCAAGGGTTAATTTTATTGTCACATAATAAAACATTAAAATGTAATAATACAGACAAGGCCCCTCAACTCTGGCCACATTTTGGTCATACCTTGATGAAGGGCTCAAGCATCTTTCTCTTGTCATTGTGTTTTTACGTAAAGTATAATATGCATGATATACTTCAACTTTTGCCTGCCATAAGGCAAACAAGGAGTCACCATGAGTATTGCCCAGCACCCCAACAAGAGGAGAAAGCGAAGCAATTGCGGGTCCATGGATTTGCCTCCAACGCTCCCGTAGCCTCTGCAGCCATACAGATCATTGACAATGTGAGCTCCAGATCCTTTGATAGGATCAGGAAGCCTTCAGCACCTGAGGGCCTTTGGAAACCCTTCCTGTCTTCAGTACTTCTTGAATCCTGTTTCCGATGCCTGGTTCCCATGAATCGTCCCTAGTAGCCAGCAGTCTGTTTGGATATCTGCTGTCCCTATCCAATCAGACCTATCCAACCACCAACATGGTTGACTCTAAGCACCTCTATAAAATGGTTAAGCCTGGTCTGGAGAGAGGAATTGGATAAACAGGAAATCCAGCTGTACCAGGCACTGGTGAGTACTGTGCGCAGTTCTGGTCACCCAGCAATGGGAAGGTTTTCATAAAGTTGGAAGAAGCTGCAGAAGGGTTTCACCAGGATGGTGTTGAGATAGGAGAGCTTGCTAAAGGAAGAGGTTCGATTGCCTGACCACTTTCACCCTGCCAACGGTCCTAGGAAGTGGGGAAGTACAGAGAAAGATTGAAGAGGTTAGGATTTTATTCATTGGAACGTAGATGGTTGAAAGGGGATTTGATAAGAGGTGTTTAAAATTATGAAGGGAATAGGTAGACTAGATGCGAGTAGACTCTTCCCCCTGAGAGCAGGGGAGGTTGAAACTAGAGAACACAAGTTGAGGGTAAGGGGGAAACATTTTAGGAGAAACATTAGAGGGTGCTTCTTCACTCAGAGAGTGGTGGCTGAATGGAATAATCTTCCGGAGGAAATAGTTAAGGCAGAGTCAATTCTTTCATTTAAGAGGAGGCTGGAAATATACAAGGATAAGAGGGGGGTTAGAGTGTTAAGGTAGAGAATAGGCGGGGAGGGGATCTAGCGGAGTTGTTTGAGTGAACCAGCGTGAACTTGAAGGGCCGAGATGGCCTGTTTCCATGCCATAAACTGTTATATGGTTATATATGGAAAACTTACCGGGGCCAGGCCACACAAGGGAGCCATTCCATCTTCACTGTGATTTACCAGGTTAATCGGCAACCTGGCATTTCAAGGGGCATCTCACCTCCAGCGGTGACAACGCGAGAGCAGGTTGTGCTTTCACACTGCCAGAAGGCGATTTAGTGAGTTAACTCAGCCAGGCTCTGAGGTCTTGGCCCCCACCAAGTGTTGAATTTAACAGGAAGTTAATTTGCCCTGCCAATTTGGGACGTTTCATCCCACAAGATTACCGGGAATGGATCCATATTTTGAATGAGCCATTGAAATGGAGATTCATCTGCGGATTCGCGGGGAGTCAGGAGAGGAGAGACAGCGGGAGGGTGATGAAGGCTTCCTGATTGTGTCGGAGGTTTGGATCTGGAGCTCAGTTTGCTGATGGTTTGGACTGAAGTCTGCCTGACTGCACAGACTATGGGAGTGCTGGGGGCAAATTCATGGACACTCTGTTACTCTAAGAGGATTCTCATTTCCTTCTCTTTCTCTGCAGCATTGAGCAATTTCTGAAAGTTAACCTTGACTGCCTTACAGGAGACTAAATGCAATGATGCTTTATATTACATCTGTTTTATTTGAGAATAAAAGAATCCTGAATCTTAAATCTTGTTACCATGTTACAGAGATAATTGATGGAAATCTCAAGGATGCATTAAGCAATATTTTTACCCTTAACCAACATTCCCCAAAGCACAGTTGGAATGTGTTCTTGCTGTACATCAAAGGTGAAAATCCACAGGGAGGGCATGCAAACTCCACACGGACAGCATCCGAGGGCCAAACCTGGGTTGCTGTCACTGTGTGGTAAAAGCTCTACTCGTGCTGTTCATTAGTGAAACATTATTGGCTCTTTGCAAAAATGAAAATGCTTCAACAAAGATGTATTGGCTGTGTCACGGGGGTAATTCTAGTGCAATGAGCTGGGCAGCATTAATGCAAGTTATTTTACTGCTGAAGTTATTGTGGCTTTGAGATACCCATGAACACCTTTTAATGCAGCGGATACATATCGATGGGAGACCAGGAGTACAGCATTGATCCGATGGACGATGGCAGTGAGAAACACAAAGTGAGCCGGTCTTGGCATTTACGAGCAAAGAGGGAGCTCCTCCCTTCCTACTCCAAGCTTGTGGTGAGAAACTGAAATTGGCCTTATTTCCTAGTGTCATAGAGTAATCAAGTCATACAAGCAGAAATATGGTCCCTTTGGCCCATCATTATCCTTCTGCCTAGCTACTCTCATCCTATTTGTCCTCATCAAGTCTGTCTCCTTGCATGCCTCTCCTATTTAAATGACTGCCTGAATGTCTCTCATGTGCTGTAATTGTATTTAATTCTAACAGAACCATCTCTAACAGAGCATCCCAATTATAGCGTAAAAGAAATAGCCCTCCGTTCCCCTTTAAAGATTCTTTCTCTCGTCTTGTTTGCGGCTCTTGGCTTTGATACCCCTGGCACAGGAAAACGATTCTGACTATCTATCTTTTATTTGCCTATATCAAAATCTGTGTCCTCTGTCAGACCACTGCTCAGTCTCCTTCACTCCAGCTAAAACAAATTCACGCTATACAATTGAACAAGATGCCGGAATTGCAATGAGAACATTTCTCGCTGAACTCCCTTCGGAGAGAGGAGAACTTTTCCAGGGTAGGCACCCCTTGACGGGTCTGTACTACCTCTCTCCTTAATTGGAGTCCTCCCCATCCAGGAATGATGCACAATTCTGCAGCACTTCGCATTGCGCACGTTCACTGTAAATTGCGAAGGAGGTGCGTGAGGGTTGAAGACCAGAGTCGGGAGGCTCAACTTAGAGAATCACTTTCAAAGGGAATAGGTCATTTTTAGCTGCATTGTTAACTTGCTTTGTTTGGCAGAAGTCTTTGCATTCAAATCCTTGGCAAAGTTGAGAATCCAGTGTGTTTTCAGTTAGATGAGAATAAAATTGTGGAATGCTTGGATATTGAAGACATATTGGCACTAGCTGAGAAAAAGGAGAGCCTCCCAGCATCCATTGCTCGATTTGTAAGCATACAAGGCCCTCTTGTGATTTTTCTTTATCTTTTTTCACTAGACTCGGAATGCCAATCTCAGTATTGAACTCTTCCTGGTGGCTGACAGAGAGGAGGTAAGGCTATTCCATGGAACACAGTAGACTTCTCAGCCCCCAAGATGCTCTTTCACCATTCAATCAGTGAATGATAAATCGATAGTTCAAGCCTATCCATTGAGATATATCGCCTCCATCTCAAGGAGGCCACAATGGTTGAGAAAGGTCACCATTGCTCAAGATAGCTGAATCTTTGGGAAGTAAATGACTTCATAATTAATTGCTTGAAGATACCAAGTTTATAGTGAGGCCAGACAAGACAAGATCCGTGGAAATGAATCATCCCATTGAGGAGGTCCTGTAAGAGGGTAAAGTAGACTTATTCAAGGTATTTCCTGGGAATAGTGCCATAGAACACTACAGCACAGAAACAAGCCCTTTGACCCATCTAGTCTGTGCCAAACCATTATTCAGCCTAATCCCGCTGACCTTTACTCGGTCCATATCCCTCCATACCCTTCCCATCCATATACCTCTCCAAATTTTACTTAAATGTCAAAGGTGAGCCACATTCACCACTTCAGCTGGCAGCTCCTTTCATGCTCCTATCACTCTCTATTTGAATGTGTTGCCCATAATATCCCCTTTCAACATCTCTCCTTTCACCCTTAACCCATGTCCTCTCATTCTTGCCTCCCTTAATCTCAGTGGAAAAAGCCTGCTTGCATTTACTGTAATCCCTCAGGATTTTGTTTTGTGAACAGGAAGGAAATATTTATATGAGACAACATAACATAGCATAACAATTACAGCACGGAAACAGGCCTTTAGGCCCTTCTAGTCCGCACCGAACCAAACACCCCTCTCTAGTCCCACCTCCCTGCACAATGCCCATAACCCTCCATCTTCTTCTCATCCATAGACCTGTCCAACCTTTTCTTAAATAATACAATTGACTCCGCCACCACTATTTCTCCCGGAAGCTCATTCCACACGGCTACCACTCTCTGAGTAAAGAAGTTCCCCCTCATGTTACCTCTAAACCTCTGCCCCTTAATTCTTAACTCATGTCCTCTTGTTTTAATCTTTCCTCCTCTTAACGGAAATAGTCTATCCACATCCACTCTGTCTATCCCTTTCATAATCTTAAATACTTCTATCAAATCCCCTCTCAACCTTCTACGCTCCAAAGAATAAAGACCTAATCTGTCCAATCTCTCCCTATACTCTAGATGCTTAAACCCAGGTAACATTCTGGTAAACCTTCTCTGCACTCTCTCCACTCTGTTTATATCCTTCCTCTAATTAGGCGACCAGAACTGCACACAGAACTCCAAATTAGGCCGCACCAACGTCTTATACAATCTCAACATCACCTCCCAACTCCTATATTCCATGCAATGATTGATAAAGGCCAGCATACTAAAAGCCTTCTTCACCAATGTTAATTACAATTGCTGGGCCACTAAACCAAACTAAAACCTTTTAAATTCAGTGCAGAATTAAAATACTCTTAACTACATAAGGTAAAATCAATGGGAATAAAAACTGACATGAATAGTGATATCTGTGAGAGCGGATTGTGTTAAAATGTCTTGTTTACTGTTATGGGGTATGTTTGAATAGTTATGAGTAAAATATCTAACTATATATATATAACATATAACAATTTAAAGTACAGAAACAGGCCATTTCAGCCCTTCTAGTCCACACCGATTTACGTGAAACTCCACTAGTTCTCTTTAAAAGAGATAGATTGTGGGGGGTTTAGTGTGGGTTACACTTTCACAGAGTAACACTTCACAAAAGACATCTCATTTAAAATGCAAGACCTTTGCTGAGGTGAGACCTTGTGTCACCAGTGACTTTGCAGAGACAATGGAACTGCTTTAGAAAGGACTTCAAAAGAAGGTGCAAATTGAAACCTAATGTTAATCATGTCCAGCTCTGAGATACTGATGAGATTTTTCAAAGATTGAGTTTGGAGCCCTGTAAGAAGTCATACGGTTTTTTACAAGCAGAGAGAGGAAAAACAAATAGATGATTTCTCTTTTGGAGGGGGAGAGAATGAGAGTGAGAGAGAGAGAGAGAGAGAGAGAGAGAGAGAGAGAAAGAGAGAGAGAGAGAGAGAGAGAGGTCAATTCTACGGTGGGATTTGAGGCTGCAAAATGGCAAGCTGGCAGGCTTGTTGAAAAACCCTATTTTGAAGACAGGTTGTGAGTTCTGAGTTCAGCCTGTTCAAAACCCTTGTGGTCCTTAAAAGAGGAAATGGCTGGCTAGAGTGTTTCTCCTGAAATAAGGAAAACAAGCAGAACTCTGTGGTGACCTGGATGGGGCAAGTTTCTTCAGCAAGGCACTAAAGTGACTGATTGGAGGGAATCGATTTGTGTGTGTGCAACGAGCAACACATTTCTCTGTGAAACCAACAAGAACCTTCCTGAGCAGTAACCATTTAACTTTAAGCACCAGAGCCTGGTGAACTTCATAAGTGTTCAATTCTGTGCACGGTATAAGAATTGCCTGATACTGATGAACTTGGAGAAGTGAAATGTGAATGACTGGACAGAGAAACAGAGAATATTCCTGAACATTACATACACTTGTGCTTAGAATTAGAAGGGGGTGAAGATAGGTTAAATTAATAGTAATAAGTTAAAGGTTGGAACTGTTATTATGTTTAAAGAAAATTAAAAGCAACTTTTGTTTAAGCAACCATTGTCTTGCCAAATTTCAATTGGAATTTCAATTGGTTCTGGATTTTGGAGTCCTCTGGGCTTGTAACAGTACTTCAGTGACGTGCCATTTCAGATCCACAGCAATACGCTTTCTTGTTACAGGTATACCTCAGCCATGCTTAAATAGAGGAACAGACCCGATGAGCTGAATGGCCTAATTGTTCCCCAACATCTTCTGTACTAATGAAGCAGTGATAGAAGTTCTAATGCCCTTTTTATTAGCTTTGCAACAATTCTGGGTACGTAGTAAATTATGGGTTGGTTAGAATTGTCCCCAAGAAAGAATCAAGGAAAATATTGGAATTCAGATACAATTTGAAGAGCTTTTGTGTGAATTTCTGTTGGGAGTGAGTCATGCCTGCCAGAAATGCACATTGGAAATTTGTGCATGCAATGGATGTGAAAGGGGTTGTGTAAATGAAAATCTTTTTGGAGATATCAAGATATTTTTGAAAGTCATTTGAATATGAGGATGTGGGATTAGTGCAGGAAAGTAGCATTGAGGGAAGAAAAAAAAATCAGGCACATTTTTATTGAATGTCAAAGCAGAGTAAGGATGGTCTTGTCCTGTTTCATGTTCCTGTTCATTGAATAACCAGGTCTCTCAGAACATAGAACAGTCCAAGAACAGGTTAATGGTGCCTGTGTTAAAAATTATGCCAAATTAAACCAATCCCATCTGCCTGCACAAGGTCTATATCGGTGTAAATTCACATGTCAATCTTAATGCTTTTTTACTGTCAGATGTACCTGGTTCCACCAACCCCAACTCTTGCCAGTGGGTTCCAGGCACCTACCACTCTCAATGAAAAATAATGCCTCGCAGAGTCCCATTAAATGTACCCACCTTCACCCCAAAGGGATGCCCTCTAGTGTGTGACATTTCCCCACTGGGAAATGTGCAACAAGCCACCCCCCCCCCCCCAACAGCTACCATGAATACATTTAAACTAAAAGTATTGAAAATTTAGAAACCAATCCATTGCTTCCTGAGAGAAAGAACTAACAGTCACGATAAAGATTGGAGTAGATGCCAGTGGTTAAAAGGGATGGGACATCTTGCTTGGCTTCCATTGGGACAGGCGGGCATCTTGCTTGGCTTCTTGCTTAAACCCTGGGGTGAGCAATGTCTCGAAGGTGAAAAGTATAAAAGGGGGAAAAATCTAAAATTCCTCAGCTTACAACTGTCCAGAGCTGGGATTTTGTTTAGCATGGTAACAGGCCCTTCCAGCTCACAAGTCCGTGCTACCCAATTACACCCAATTGACTGACAACCCCCATACGCTTTGAAGGAAACAGGAGCACCCGGAGGAAACCCATGCAACAGTGCTAGATTCAAATCCTGGTCACAGGCGCTAATCGGTACGCAACCACGTCCACCCTCTTCATCTTCAGAACAGTTAAACTGCTGGTAATCGCTTTATTTTTCAGTTTCTGCAAAACAGAGAGGATCTCAGAAAGACTCAAGAGCGATTAATTACTCTTGCACACCATGTCAATCAGGTAATTAAAATTTATTTACTTCCAAATGGGAGCATAACAAGTCAAACTCCACAATACACGATGCCATTTAAATGATAAGGCAAAAGCTAATGTGTATCTCAGCCTAAAACAACAAACTGCTGGAGGAACACAGTGGCATCAATGAAGGCAGAGGGATGGTCCATGTTTCACGACGAGACCCTGTATTAAGTTTCTGATGATCCAAATCGCCAACCACCCCTTTGACTCCACAGATGCTGTCTGGCAAGATGAGTTTTTCCAGCAGATTGATTTTTGCTCCAGATTCCAGCATCTGCCTTTACCTGCATCTTCAGATGACGTAACTCAAAGGAGTTATATCTTTGAAAGCTTTGAAAAGGAAGGACTGGGTTACAGTCTGAAGGGCTTCAGACTATTGTTGAATTTCAATTCATTGAAGAACATTGGATACTGGGCAGAATGTAGGATTAAGTTAATGTTGTGAGCAATGGAACAAATCACCTCTAACACAAAGTCGGCATCAGAACAAGTCTAATCTGGGGGCATTAGGGTAAACATGGCGGGGAGGGCACAACTGACATTCAAAAACTCACTCAGCGGGGGTGGGGGCAGAGTGGGTGCCATACCTGCCATGAACCTCCTCAGTGCAATGTTGTCAAAACTTTCCCCTCCCTCCAACATAACAGACAGACGCGTGTGCCTATAGCGTCCGGACTTCAAACCACGCGGCGCTGGTGCCGCAGGTGGGTGGGGGTACAATAACTCATTTTGGTTAGCATGGCCCATGATTGCCCCTCACCAAGACGCCGAGCCTGCTTCATGCAGCCAAGTAAAGAACACAATGTACAATGTATAGTTACAATAAAATAAAATCAATTAGTCTCAAGCAAGGCCAGCATTCAGTTTTACTGGTGTGCCCTCCCTCCCTTATCCACCCATCGCCTCCTGCCTGTGGGACTGTGCTCCTTCCTCTGCCCCTCCAGCCCCACTATTTCATTCGGGTGCCTGCCTACCTTTTACTCTTAACTTGATGAAGGGTTTAAGCCCAAAATGTTGGTTGTGTATCTTTATCTCTTCTGTATAAAGTACATTGTCCGACCTGCTGAGTTTCCCCAGCATCATGTTTTTCCGTCAGTCACGATGTCTGCAGACTTTTGTGCCTCCCTTTCACTCAGGAGGCTGACAACGGTGTCTGATACGGTTCTCTCAACAACCCCAAAGCCGTAGAGTGAGGAACGATAGACTCGTAGCTGGCCCGATTCCAAGTGCTCGACTACGGCCAGGGAGAGGGAGGTCGACCTCTGTTCCAGGGCCACAAGGGGAGGAGTTACCAGGGAGCGAGTCACCAGTGGGGGACAGGTTAGCTATCCACTAGCAGCTACATATTCGTATCACCAGTGTCTTTGCGCCTGTAGGTGCAGAGTTTCACCCTCTTGATTCTTTTCCTGATGGGAGGAGGAGGAAGAGAGTGTGTCCAATGTGTGATGGGACCTTCAGTGTGTTAACTGCCTTTTCCTGGCACCGGGAGCTGTAAATAGGAACAACAGTGAGAAAAATTGCTGGGATAAAATATTGTGTGACATTTTACAATTAATACCAGAAGCCCAGCATTGGTTAATGGACCCTGATAGGATCTAGTGGAGCAGTGAAATTTCAGTCACAGTCAGATAGTTGACTCGAATACACATTTCATTCTCACTACTCCTGGGCAGAAACATGCTCCCTTACTCTTGTAATTACCAGGCAGCTCCACAGTAGGTCACTAGACACAAACATATAAAATTATGAAAGGAATAGACAAGATAGAGGCAAGAAAGTTTTTCCCACTGGTGGGTGAGAGGACAAGATTTGGAGAAGTAGATTATGGGCAGCACGGTTGGGATAGTGCCAGCAACTGGGACTGGGGTTCATATCCTGGGCTGTCTGTAAGGAGCTTGTACATTCTCCCCGAGTCTGCATGGGTTTTCCCGGGGGATCCGGTTTCCTCCCACCGTTTGAAATGTATTGAGGATGTAGGTGAAGCACCTTAGATTATTTGCAATATTGAGGGCACTGTATAAAATGAAACTGGAGCCTCTTCAGATGCCCTGGTGCTGCATTTCTCTGCAGCAACAATAAGGGGAGCTCCAGCATGGTATGGATCTCGAAACAGACCAGGTACTTGCGAGAGCAACAGAAAATCTGCTGGAGGAACCCAGCAGGTTGAGCAGCATCAGTGGGAAGAGGAAAAAAAATTGTCATCATTATGGGCTTGAACCCTCCATCAATACTGTGGAGGAGAGAAGAGTGGTATGGTTTAAATTGGGCGGCACGGACTCAGGGGCCGAAGTGGCCTGTTACCATGCTGTATGTCTAAATTTAAATTACAATGTAAAGTTTAATTTAAGGTGCATGAGGAGGATTGAGAGTAATGAATCTGTCAAATTCTCTACCCAATGGAACTGGAAAGGCTGCCTCATTCAATCTATTTAAGACAAAGATAGGTTTTTGTAGAGTCAGGGAATTAAGGGTAAATGGAGCTGAGTAAAAACACACAGAGATGCTGGAGGAGCTCAGCCAGTCTCGCAGCATCCATAGAAGGTAAAGATACATTACCGACGTTTCGGCCTTGAGCCCTTCTTCAAGGAATAAGCAAAGAACTGGAAGGCATAAGAATAAAGAGACTGAAGACTGGCCGGGGGAGGAGCCCAGACCCACAAAAGTTGTTACAGAACCCTAAAAACCCGAGATCTCGGAAGCTAAGCAGGTCCAGGTCTGGTCAGTAGTCAGAGGGGAAAATGCCTGGGAGCACCAGGTGCTGCAGGTTTCTTTGAAGGGCACTGGACAAAGTGTGGCTCTCAGCGATTCGCTGTCAATAATACCAAAAGACTGGAGTTGCAGGATTGCAGGCTTTTACTACCATAAGACTTGGACCATGCTCCTGTTCTGACCTGATCTCAAGACTCGTATTGAGGGACAGACTTAACTTAGTTGCATTTGTTAGGGGATTTCAGGGGAAGGGGGACCAGCCATACATATAAAGCATACCTATACACAGTACCAGTAACCAAGTAAGAGAATACAGTGATGTATCACAAAAGTTAAGGAAGTTCATTTATATTACCTTCTAAATATAGCATTACCTAAGAGGTAAGGTAAGGTCTAAGAGGAGAGGTAAGAATTGATTTTGGCTTTGCGAAAGGAGACAGGGGGAAAAGGGAAAAGAGAGAGAGAGAGAGAGAGAGAGAGAGAGAGAGAGAGAGAGAGATGGGGAAAGGTAACAGAGGAAAGAAGTGGGGGGTGGGGTTAATGGAAGTTATAAGTCGATGTTAATGCCATCCAGTTGGAGGGTGCCTAGACCGAAGAGGAAGTGTTGTTCCTTTAATTTGCAGTTGCATGACACCATGGACAGACATGCCAGCAAGGGAATAGGATGGGGAATTGAAATGAATGGCCACTGAGAGATCCACATTATTGCAGTGGACAGAGCCGAGGTGCTCAATAAAGTGATCTCCCAGTCTGCACCCGATGTAGAGGAGACCACAATGGGAGGACCAGATGCAGTAGATGACCCCTTGCAGATTTGCAAATGAATTATTGCTTCACTTGGAAGGACTTTGGGCCCCAAATGGTGGTGAGGAAGGGCACGTGGGGACAAATGGAGCACCTCCTGCGGACACAGGTGTAGTTGCCACAGCCCAAATCAGCCATGATCTTATTGAAGGGTGGAGCAGCTTTGATGGGCCAGATGGCCGACTCCTGCTCCTATTTATCATGTTCTTAAGTAGGCCTTCCTTCTCTAATGTGGTCATTTGTTTAATATAGCAATGACAGCTGATCAGCGCCATGTGCTATTGCACACTTTGTGTGGACCTCCTTATTTTATGAAGGTAGGCCAATCATTGAGCAACTCTGACAAGACCCACAATTTATTGTCCAAAAGCTCCCTGAATCTCCGCAGTGATTGTACGAAAGGGCATTGTTTGCAGAGGAAGCCCAATTAGCTCCAACAAAATGCCAAAATTTTTGTCATCCCATGGTGGGGAAATTAGCTGAAAGAGAACAAGAAGTGGGAAGCAAATGAGAGGATACTTGGATAGTGTAGTCAGAGAAGAATACACTTATAATGAGGCAGATGCCTCAAGAAAGAAGTCAATATCATCAAGGATCCACTTACCCTGGTTATGCTCTCTTCCCACTGCTACCTCAAGAAGATTTAGAAGCCTGAAACCTGGCAGTCAAGAACAGTGTTTTCAACAAGCATCAGTTTCTTGAACCTCCCTGCAGTGAACTGGAATTCGCTGCCTGTGTGTTGTTCTGATGGCTGGCTCCTCCCTCACCTACTCCAATATAAAGCTGTCTTACCTCAGATTCACCTGAGGACTATTGTGTCATTAATTATAAGCTAGCAAAAGCGTGTTTGTACACTTTGTCTCTGAGTGCATTCAGTCACGTTCCACTCCCCGTTCCACCCGAACTAGAATCCAAAGGTCTCTCTGCCCTATTGTGAATCACGTTTTTTTTGCATTGACTTCAAATGTGAATATTTATCCCATTATATTTATTATCTTTATTATATTTGTTATATTATTATATTTATTATATTATTTATTATTATGTGGCAAATTAATGTTCACTTCTTGCTTGTAAGATTATTTTATATATCTGTGGAGCTGCAGTGAACATGAAGAATTGCAGTGTATTAATAAAAGGGGAGGCTGCGGCAGTGACGGAGGCAAATCCACAGACACCTGGTGACTCTTGGGGGGGGGGACCTCTCTTTTTCTCCCTTTTTTCTGACTGGATGGGGCGCCGGGCAATGGTAATGCTATTGTCGAACCTTATGCAAGCGAGAGTCAATTTCATGTAATGGAACAGAATTACATTTCTGTTTTACTTCATGACCATCTCTCACATCAGCTCACTGTTTTACAGATTTATCAAAAGCAGTTAAATATCCAGATTTTCCTAGTTGGCATTGAAGTCTGGACAATCGAAAACAAGATTATCCCTTGCAAGGATACTGCCAAGGCTTTGGAAAAATTCATGCAATGGAGAAGCAAGGAACTTGTACCAAGGAAGCACCATGATAATGCTCAACTTATCAGGTAGATCTGGGACGACGTTTGGTGCCGTAGGTTTTAAAAGGAGCTAAACTGGAAAAGCACACTGTGCCCAGTGTCCACATCCAAACCATATCTCTCACATTCCACTGTTAAACAGAATTACATAGATAAAAACACTAAATAAAAATGATACGATACGCAGGGGTGAAACTCTGTGATTGTGGTAAAAACAGAAATGCTGGAGGAACTCAGCAGGCCATGCAGCATCCGTAGGAGGTAAAGATGCATAGCATTTATATATATATCACGTTTCGGGCCTGAGCCCCTCTGAAATAAAAGCGCCACTAGTTAATGGTCCTAAAGAACGCACGTCCCTACTGGTTCAGCATTTCATAATAAACAGGACAGACAAGACCATTCAGCCTAGTGGAGTGTAACAAGATCGTCTGCAGATGCTTTGTTTGTAGGAAATACGCAGAAGAGCTGGAGAATGGACCATTCAGCCCCTCCAGCCTACTAGCCCATGTCATGGCTGATCCTTTACCTCAACTTCCCTCATGATATCCATCTGCTTCCTACATCCACTGTGGCCTCAAGAACTCCTCTCTGTAATGTCAAGCTTTACTTATACAATTACTCCCAATTTGGCACAGGTTTAGCTAAGAAATCATTGAAAATCGATGTTAAAAATATTTTATACTGGAAGATGAAAATATGTTCACTCATCTCAAACCCTTGAGATGAGTTCAAGTTTATGAGTTCAAGTTTATTATCATCTGACTCTACATATACAACCAGACGAAGCAATGTTTCTCATGACAAACACAGGCACAGAATACATTTCTCAAGCAGCACATATTAATCGCATACTTACATAAACATAAATACGTGCAAACACTCTGGAGGATTTTACTAAGTTTCATTTAGAAGAGACCAAGGTTACAGGACCCTGTTCATCAGTCTCACAGCCTGTAGGAAGAAGATATTTGCCAGCCTGGAAGTTCTGATTTTATAACCATATAACAATTACAGCACGGCAACAGGCCAATTTGGCCCTTCTAGTCCGCACTGATCCAAGTACCCTCCTCTAATCCCACTTACCAGCACTCTGCCCATATCCCTCCATCCCCCTCCCATCTAATTCATTATCCAACTCTTTCTTAAATGACAAAATTGACCCTGCCTCCACCACCTTTCCTGGAAGCCCATTCCACACAGTAACCACTCTCTGAGTAAAGAAGTTCCCCCTCATGTTACTCCTAAACCTTTGCCCGTCAACTCTCAACCCATGACCTCTTGTATCTATCTCTCCTACTCTCAATGGGAAAAGCCTTTCCACATCAACTCTATCTATCCTCTCATTATCTTAAACACCTCTATCAAATCCCCTCTCAGCCTTCAATGTTCCAGGGAATAAAGACCTAATTTGTTGAATCTCTCCTTGTCTTCCAGATGCTGAAACCTAGGTAACATTTTTTTAAATCTTCTCTGCACTCTCTCTATCTTGTTAATATCCTTCCTATAAATCGGTTTTGATGCTCATGTCCCTTCTTCCTGATGCTGGTAGGTCAGAGATCCCTGTGTTGGGTGGTAGGGGTCCTCAGTAATTCTTTGAGTCCCATTTAAGATACACTCCAGGTGAATGCCATCAAAGAGGAAAGGGAGACCCCAATGACTTTGGTCATGTCAGTGATCCTCTGTATTGACTTCCGGTCTGATGCTATGTAGCATGAAGATGCAGCCAGACTGGACACTCTCAAATGTGCTCCTGTAAAATATTGTCAAGATGGAGGCAGGTAGCCTCGCCCTCCTCAACCTCCTTAGAAAGTATAGGCACTGCTACTAATGAGGAGATGTTGTGAGTCCAGGATAGGTCATTCATTAGATGCACACAAAAGAACCATTTATATGTAGTGAAGAAGGGTCTACCTTCATCCTCCTGAAGTCCACAATCATCTTTATAAGGCCTTGTTATAATCCTGGCATCTTGATCTGTAGGAAACCATATCCTCAAGTATCATTAGATGAGTCCATTGATGTGAAGGGGTTGGAGGGTTATGGGCAGGCAGTAGGTAGGTGGAACTAGTTGGAGTTTCACGTAAATTGGTGCGGACTAGAAGGATCGATATGGCCTGTTTCTGTACTGTAATTGTTATATGGTTTTATGGTTATAAACTCTGGAATTCTCTCCCTGAACTTCTCGTTTCCTCCGATGACATTCCCTAAATTCTCTGCGTTTGAACATGGTTTTGGTTAAATTCCCTAATATCCCCTCGTGAGTTTACATCAATTGTCAATTCTTCTGTGAAGCATCTTAGATTATTTGCAATGTTGAGGGCACTGTATAAAATGAAACTGGAACCTCTTCAGACAGGGCCTGGTGCTGCATTTCTCTGCAGCAACAGTAAGGGGAGCTCCAGCATGGTATGGATCTCGAAACAGACCAGGTACTTTCACTGTGAGAGCAACAGAAAATCTGCTGGAGGAGCCCAGCAGGTTGAGCAGCATCAGTGGGAGGGGGAAAAAAATTGTCATCATTATGGGCTTGAACCCTCCATCAATACTGTGGAGGAGAGAAGAGTGGTATGGTGAGAACAGGGTGGGAGGGGTAGGACCAGTGCCAGTGGGGGATTTTGTGGACTAGGGAGAGGTGAAGGATAATGGATGGAGGGCAGATATTAGACAGAGGCAGCCATACCCTAAACACAGCCCAACTGTCTTTCCATCATTCTTCACCTCTCACTGGTCCACCAATGAACCATCCTGATTCTGTCTTACCTTTTCCTTTTATAATTTTAGTATGTTCCTTTAGCATCACCCCCTCATCCTTCTAAACTCCAGTGAGTTCGGCCCTCACCCTCTCCCCATAAGCTTCAGTTCCACAATAGACATGGTGAATCACCTTTGTAGTATATCTTTTCCATAGGACTACACAACACTGCAACAGGCTCTTCGGCCCAAGTGCCTGCACCGAACCTCGTCCAAATCAAATTAAAACTCCACTGCTTGCACATGATAGATATCCCTCCATTCCCTTCATATCCATGTGTCTCATCTCATATCAAGGACAAGGGCCAGAATTAGAATGTAGAAATCTCCAGTACAGTACAGGCCCACAGTGTTGTGTCAATCTAACGACTGCCCATAATGCCCCTACTGCACAAACATCCATATTTTTCAGTTCCACGTACCTATCTAATAAATCTCTTCAAACATCCTATTGAAGCTCCTTCCACCACCTTTGCTGGCAGCACATTCCATGCACCCACCACTCTCTGGGTTAGACACTTACCTCTTACATATCCCCCCCCACCCCCCCGTATTTACTCCCAAGCAGTTTAAAATTATGCCCCCTCATGTTAGCCATTTCAGGCCAGGGGAAAAAGCCTCTGGCCATCCATGCCTTGCACACGGGTCTTAGAAGCAGCCTCATTGGAACCCTGACAGCCCACACCTGCTTGTATTTCTTACGGGTGTGAGGCCTTAAAGCAGAGAGTGGAACGTCTTGAGCTGATACCATTTTAGATCAAACTTGCACTGAATATTTGCTTCCTCCTCTCCAGTGGTGTGCCATTTCAAAGGTCTCTGGGGCAAGCGTACACCAGTGAGATGTGCTCGAAGGAGAGAAGTGGAGGGGTTGTCAAGGTATGAACTGTTGGCATTTGTTTTCCTTCAGGATGTCTTTCGGCAGGATGCCATATGACAGAAAAAGCAAGAAACAATGACATTCTGATTGCCCCTCTCAGGACCTCAGAATGCCCTGAAATATTTTTTTAACCAGTTCAATGCTTGCTTCTGATGCAGCATTGGAGGTGGAGAGACAAATCATTTAAATAGGATAGAAACATGAAATGGAAACGTTACCAGACAATTTGTCTTTTTAATAATGTTGACTCAAGAACAAATATTAACTTAGACGCCCAAGAATAGTACACTTGTTTATTTTGAAAACAATGTCAAAGAATTTTTTATGTTTCCATGTGAGCACCGCCTGGTCTTCCGTTTACTATCTCCTTTAATGGACAGAATCTGCTATGGGTTATATAGAGAACAGGTCCAGTCGTACAGGTTGAAACTCTCTGGTCCAGTAATCTGTGATCCAGCAATTCCCTTGGTCTGATATTTTTGATCTCTACTAATTAACATTCTAACTCAGACCTAAAATTAACAGTACTGATCTTAACCTACCATTATAACTTTAGTGACCTCAGCCAACAGTTGAGTCTCAGAAACCTATGTGGTCCAGGGAGTGCCTAAAAGAACAGTGTTTATTAAATTATGTGAGGCATTGATGGGGTTGACAGCCAAAATCTTTATCCCAGGTTAAAAATGTCACAAACTAGGGGACTTAAGAAGCGAGGGTGGGGTGGGGCACTGGTGAATGGGGGGGGGGGGGTTAAGGGTGGGGTGGAAGAGAGAGAGTTTAAAGGAGATTTTTTACACAGAGAGTGGTGGTGTCTGGAATGGGCTGCCAGGAGTAGAGGTGGAAGTAAGTACAGCGGTGACCATTAAGAGGGTTCTAGATAGACACGTGAATATCACCAACGAGCCTGCAGCTGACGTGGACATTACCCCTCCATAAATCTTCGTCCACGAAGCCAAGCCAAACGATGGATACAGATCATATACAACCAGCATAGACAGAGGAGGAGAAATAGGCTATTCAGACCATCGAGTCTGCCCCACCTTTCAACGTTGAGCTGATTCATTTTTGCACTCAGCCCCACAACCCAATCTTCTCCCCATAACCTGGCTCATCAAGAGCCTGTCAATATTTGTCTTAAATTACTTGGCCTCACTCTTGTCCTAGACTCTCCCACCCTGGGAAACAACCTTTCTAACATTTACTCTGTCCATGCCTTTCAACGTTTGAAATGCTTCAATGGAATCCTCCCTCATTGTCCTCAATTCCAATGAGTACAGGCAAAGAACATTTTAGTTTAACTTGGGCGTAACGTTAGGGATAGACATGTCGGCCAAAGAGTCTGTTCCTGTGCAGTACTGTTCAGAATGAAATTGGGGGAGGGGGGGGAGGCGGGGGAAGAGGTGGCAATTTTGAGGTCCATATTGATTGTCCTCTGGAGCCAGTCAGGTTCCACAGGCGCTGCACTGGAGCGTTCAACCTTGCATCAAAAAACTTGCATTTAGATCCTGCAAATTCACGATTAACTGAAGCTTCACATTATTCCGAATATGAACCTGACCATTGCTGGGTATGTGATTCAGCCTAAGGCTCCATAGAGATTATTTCCACCACCACAAAGAATGTTAAAATTCGACCTAATTGATCATTTGTTTTTAAATGGTTGGCAAGTCAATGCCAAAATAACTTTATAATTGTTGAGAATTAAACTAGTGGGGAAGGATGAAGAGAAGTGGATTGTCGGCAGGACACAGTGTTTGTTCAGGGAGGGAATAAGGTAGAGGTGATTTCATTTTGATTTAAAAAAATACATGCACAAGTTTGATTTAGAGGAAGAGACAGGTAAATGAGGGCAGCATATAATAACATTAGTTCTTGATTACATTTATATAGCCGAATGGCTATATATGGAATGGGCTGCCAGAGGAAATAATTCTAAAAAAATTAAATAAAATTAGACATACAGCACAGTAACAGGATCTTTTGGCCCACAAGTCCTTACCGTCCAATTACTCCTAAATATTTTCCAACACTGGTACATTTGGAAAGGTGGTAGGAAACCGGAACACCAGGAGGAATCCCACATTGACGGGAAAGTCTTCGGTCTCACAGCATCCGTAGGAAGTAAATGGTAACCAATATTTTGGGCCTGAGCCCTTTGTCAGAGTCTGAGCAAAAAGCAGGCGGGGTTCTGAACATAAAGATGGGGGGTAGAGAGAGGAGAGAGGAAGAGGCAGGGAGAGGAGCACAGGCTAACAGGTTTAGAAGTCATAGATGGATATGGAAAGGAGGGTAGGAGGTAAAAGCTGAGAAGTGAAGGAGGAGGGGGTGGCTCTCTGAATGTTGAGGGAAGGGCACACAACAACGTCCTTCAGAAAGCAACATGCTGAAGCTGGAATCGTCTTTAGTCAAGACCAGTCTGGAATTAATTTTCCAAGGACGCTTCAAGTTCTCATCTGCTTGGTTTTGCAAAAGCTCCTTGGGATTGTTTTGCATCGACCAAAGAAGGCCCATTAACTCATCTCTGACTGTGCAGTACTGCTCCAGAGTGCCACTCTACATTTTAATATCCTCGTCTCTGACTTGAAGCTGGAACTTCACAGTGAACTACATCTAATAACTGTCAGGTATATTGATGATGCAGCAATGCAGATCATTAATCTAAAGGTTTGGAATATCCACACAGATACCTGGTTCAAATCCTTCCACGGCAGCTGTGCAATTTCTATTCAGTTATAATTCAGTACAGTTATCACAGAACCATCAGATTATCATTAACAAATAAGACCATAAGACATAGGGGCAGAAATAGATATTCAGTCCATCGAGCCTGCCCTGCTACTTAATCATGAGCTGATCCATTTTCCCACTCAACCCCACTGAGCCAACCTTCTCTCCATGGAACCATAGAACACTACAGTACAGAAAACAGGCCATTCAGCCCTTCTAGTCAAAATATTATTCCACCAGTCGTATTTACCTGCACCCAGTCCTCCAGACCTCTCCCATCTATATATATGTATATATATATCCAATTTATTCTTAAAACAAGACTGTGCCTGCATTTACCATGTCAGATGGCAGCTCGTTCCACTCTCAGTTAAGAATTTCCCCTTTCACCTTAAAGCCATATCCTGTCGTATTCATCTCTCCTAACCTAAGTGGAAAGAGCCTACTCCCATTTACTTGTACTATACTCATAATTTTGTGAACCTCTATCAAATCTCCCCTTATTTTTCTACGCTCCAAGGAATAAAGTCCTAACCTGTTTAATCTTTCCCTGAAACTCATCTCCTGAAGACCTGGCAACATCCTAGTAAATCTTCTCTGGACTCTTTCAATCTTACTGATCTCCTTCCTGCAGTTAGGTGACCAGAGCTGCACACAATACTCCAAATTGAGCCTCTCAGACCCACTGACCCAACCTCTCCCCATAACTTTCAATTAACAATCTGTAAATCCACTTTAAATACAGCTATTGACGACCTCCCAAATGTATGTGGGGATAGATTTGACAGATTCACTGCCCTCTGGCTAAAGAAATTCCTGTTCTAAGTGGACGCCCTTCAATAACCCTTGGGTGCCCTGACCTTCAACTAGGGAAAGAATCTGCCATCTGTACCAGGTCTGCTTGTGTATGACTCCAAGCCCACCAATGTGGACGCAGAACTAGACCACCATGACACTCAGAATTAGGGCAATTAGGAATCAGCATTAAATGTTGCCCTTGCTGGTAGCAACCAGATGAATAGATAATAAAAGTAACCTTTGAAAGTTGAGAATGCATTAGATTTGTGCGTAGGGGCTTTTGTATGGATCATGAGGTGTCGTACTAATGCATTTATATTCGTATTTGCAGGATTACAAGGATAATACCAGAGAAGTGGCTAAATATATTGCTCATGAGTTGGGTCACAATTTGGGAATGTATCACGATCAACCTTCTTGCCATTGCCCTGTCGCTGCTGGGAAATGTTTACTGACATCAGTTTTGTAAGGACAATTAACCTTTACCTCCTTCTGTTTAATATCTTTTATTGATCAAGTTATTAGACTGCATGATGGTAATTAAAGAAATATTGGATTCTGAAAGTAAATGTACTGCGTCCTTCCACATATCCTCATGTACCAATTTTTAGGGTAAAATTTAAGGGGTCAATTATTGCATGTATGCTACTTTTGACCATCGTTTGAGGTATCGGGAGCTCGGATGGGTGGCCAACAGGGGTGGGGGGTCAATGGTCGGGAGCCAGGATTTGCGGGCTGGCCAAGGCGTTGGACAGGCAGCCAGGGCCTGGGCGAGGGCCCACGGTCGAGGCATCGGGAGCTCAGTTGGTTGGTTGGCCGAGGCATCAGGAGTTCCAATGGACAGGCAGCCAGGGCCTGGGCGAGGGTTCACAGTTGGGGTGTCAGGAGCTCAGAATGGGAGAGCGGCTGAGGCATTGGGAGATTGGATGTGCGGGCGGGTGGCTGGGGCATGGGCGTGGGATAACGGTTGTGGCATCAGGACCTCCGCTGGTTGGGGTGGTTGGGGCCACAAATAAGGGAGTCCACTTTTAAATGCGATATACGGAACGTACCAGATTTATGGGCCAAAAAATAGGGAGTTGACCTTTACTCTGTATCGACTATATATACAGTAAGTACTCTTTGGAAGTAAGCATAGTGAGGATCACTTTGAAAGGCCTGGACAGAGTAGATGTGGCAAAGTTGTTTCCCATGGTCAAGGATTCTAGGACAAGAGGGTGCAACTTTAGGATTGAAGGGTTTCCATGTGGAGGAATTTCTATAGCCAGAGAATAGTGAACCTCTGGGGTTTGCTGTCTCGGGTGGCTGTGGAAGCCAAATTGTTGGGTGTATTTAAGGCAGAGATTAATAGGTATCTGATTAGTCAGTGCATCAAAGGTTAAGGGGAGAAGGCAGGGAGTGGGGCTGAGTGGGAGAATGAGTCAGCTCATAATAGAATGGCGGAGTGGCCTCAATGGCCTTCTTCTGCTCCTATGTCTTACAGAACTCTGAGCGACAGCAATCAACGCTGACTTGAGTGAAATAAGCACAAACTGTCGGCCAATGTTGAAACCAACATCAAGATCAAGTTCAGGTCTATTGTCACACTATTGTCACACTACACCTCGTACAGCGAGCAGGGTTTGTTTTGTGGGCGGGCCAGCAAGTCATCTCTGACGTGCGTACAGGAGCACAAAGGAGAAGAGCACTGTGGTTAAAGAAGAACATCTTTAGATGCTGGGGTGGAGAGAAAGACAGAAGTACATGGGAGAAGGTCAGCAGGTCATGCAGCATCTATGGTCGCCTATGATTCAGGCGTGGGTCAAGAATTTTGATAAAGAGGTAGTTCCTCCTCCCAGTTTAATATTCAGGTAAGGGGAAACAGGAGGAGCCCAGGTTAACGAGTAAGATGTGATTGATGGATGCAGGTGGGAGGGTTGAAGAGAAAGAGGCTGAGGTCATGGGGGAAGAGACAGAAGACGAAGAATGGGAGCACTCTGTTAGGAGGAAGGGAAGGGGTGGGGAGCTGGAGGGAAGGGGACAGAGAGATAGGGAGTATGGTGTTCAGTTTTTGTCACTGAGATGCAGGAAAGATTTTGCGAAGGTGCAGAGATTTACAAAGATGTTCCCTGAGCTCAAAGGTGGCACTGATGCTCGGGCTTCTCTTCTTGGAGAGTGAGGGGGAGGGTGGGGGATGAAGGGTGATCTCAGAGAGGTGTTCAAATTCATGACAGGAATAGATCGGGTGAGCAACCAGAGTCGGGGAATCGGTAAACATAGGTTGAAGGGTGAGTGGGGAGAGATGTAACAGGGGCCTAAGGGTGAGGCAGGTATTATTGCAATGTTTAAGAAAAAGGATTGGACGGATGCATGAATAGGATAGATTTAGAGGGATATGGGCCAAATACAGACTGGTGGGATATTTGGTCAGCATTTTGGGGAAGTTGGCCAAGGGGCCTGTTTCTAGGGTCTATATCCAAGCACTTGGTAATCATTCCTATAAATGAACATGTACGCCACTTATTAGAGACAAAGTGGCTGCAGATAAATCATGGACATTTCGATTAACAAAAGTTTAAAAGATGACAGGCAATTCTCCCAATAGCTGAGTAGATGGTACGGCTAACAGACCAGGGCGTTCAGTTCAATCCCTGGTCATTTCTGTTGGTTGATGTGACTTGAGCCATTCGGTTGGATGACGACTTGTCTTGAATTCAGTAAGAGTGACACTGCCTCTCGAAGGGAGTTGAATGCGGGGAGATGACAGAAATAGGTTCCAAAATGACGGTCCCCTCAGACACAAAGTGGCGAACACCTGGGTGAGGGATGGAGAGGTCTAGGTTGCGTAAAGATCAGAATGGTCTTTGGGGGAAAAGTTAGTGCAGGAATGCACAGCACAGAAGCTATTTGATCGATTGCCTCTGACCTCTCTCTGTGAATGATCTTATCCATCACTGCAACTCCCTTCGCTTCATCGAGCGCCTTTGTTCCCCTCATTTCAAGTATGTAAATAATTCCACAGAATCTGCTTCCATCGCTGCTAAATTCTTTACTTCATAACACACAGAAAATGCCTCCCTTCATCAAAACCACTCATTGTTTTCTTAATCGTCCCCCCAAAAGAGGCGCATCCCTCATTCACCCCAGAGGTATCTTGGTTCCTTTTCACACTACTGATATTATTTAGAACAATCATTGCAGTATCTTTATACTTTTCCTCAGAACAATCAAGGTTTAATGCAGGCTCTATTTATTTTCATCCACCAATGAATCAATCAAGTGTTTTTATATAAAAATAAAACCATGTCTGTCATTTCCTCTTCCACCCCCCCACCCCCACCACCCAACAGGTCAACGATGAATCCAATATTCAATGATTGCAGTAAAAAATTTTTGAACCGCTTCTTGAATCATTTCAATGTCAGTTGTCTGAAGGATCGACCAGAGACTTCAATAGTAAGTGATGATATTTCACATGGGTGCAAGGAAAAAATAAACACTGTTCCAGCAATGAGTCCAGCAGTAGTTTGCAATACACAAACAGGCTGGGAAAACTCTGCAGGTCGCGCAGCATCCATAGGAACCCAAGGGTAACCAATGCTTTGGGCCTTGGGCCTTCGCCAAGTTTTAGAAAAAAATAGGCAGGTGCCTGAATAAAAATGGTGAGGGGGAGGTGGGGGGGGGGATGAGAGGAAGGGGCAGGGGGAGGAGCACAGTTGAGAGGTCATAGGTGAATGCAGGGGAAAGGATAGGAGAAAAGAAATGAAGGGGGGAGAGGGTCGAGGGTAGGGGGAGGGATATGGGGTAGACAGCTGGAGCTTAGGAGCTTAGGAGGCAGAGAGATAGAGAAAGAGAGAGACTTGGGGGAGGGGTTTAACGGAAATTGGAAAAGTCGATGTTAATGCCTTTTGGTTGGAGAGGGCCCAGACAGAAAATAACGTGTCGTTCTCCAATTTGTGGTTGGCCTCGGTTTGGCAGTGAACAAGGCCATGGACAAACACGTGGCTGTGGAAATGGTGTGCGGAATTAAAATGGTCAACCACTGGCAGGTCATTGCTGTTGCAGGAGGCAAAGCAAAGGTGCTCCACAGAACGACCTCCCAAATTAGCGTACCAACTTAACTTACCAGCTCAATTTTTTTAGGGCCTGGCAAGAATTTTAAGCGCTTGCAAGGAACCCATGTGATTACAGGGAGAAGGCACAAAATTCACGCAGGCCAAACCAGAATTGAACCAGGGACTGTAAAGCACCTGAAGTCGCAGCACTAACCTCAATTTAATTAAACTGCAAATGGACTCTCTTGGCCATGGACCCACTTTCTTATTCAGGCCTGACAACAAATGTTAATCTGATGATGGAGAACCCTCCTTATTATTCCAGTCAATTTATTCCCCAGATCGATTCATTCCTGGGATTTAACGTCATTAGTACTACTCAACCCTGCTTTTGCCCTTGAACTGAGGATCTTGTTCAAACATTGCAAGGAGCAGTGGCAATACTGTGGTTCTGGATACACATGGATCAGGCAAACTTTCTCCCCTGATCCTTGGATTTTAACAATAATCCATTTCCTTTATGGTTCAATGTTGGAAAACTGCAGTCAGACGAAGCGAGAGGAAACTTCCAGGCAAACCTCAAAGCAAAGCTCGACGTTGCAACCCGCCTCACGGACCCGTCCCCTGAAACCCTCTGGGATCAGTTGAAGACTACCATACTGCAATCCACTGAAGAGGTACTGGGCTTCTCCTCCAGGAAAAACAAGGACTGGTTTGACGAAAACAGCCAGGAAATCCAGGAGCTGCTGGCAAAGAAGCGAGCTGCCCACCAGGCTCACCTTACAAAGCCGTCCTGTCCAGAGAAGAAACAAGCCTTCCGTCGCGCATGCAGCCATCTTCAGCGCAAACTCCGGGAGATCCAAAATGAGTGGTGGACTAGCCTCGCCAAACGAACACAGCTCAGCGCGGACATTGGCGACTTCAGGGGTTTCTACGAGGCTCTAAAGGCTGTGTACGGCCCCTCACCCCAAGTCCAAAGCCCGCTGCGCAGCTCAGACGGCAAAGTCCTCCTCAGCGACAAGATCTCCATCCTCAACCGATGGTCAGAACACTTCCAATCTCTTTTCAGTACCAACCGCTCAGTCCAAGATTCCGCCCTGCTCCAGCTCCCTCAACAGCCCCTAAGGCTAGAGCTGGATGAGGTTCCCACCCTGGATGAGACATATAAGGCAATCGAACAACTGAAAAGTGGCAAAGCAGCAGGTATGGATGGAATCCCCCCAGAAGTCTGGAAGGCTGGCGGCAAAACTCTGCATGCCAAACTGCATGAGTTTTTCAAGCTTTGTTGGGACCAAGGTAAACTGCCTCAGGATCTTCGTGATGCCACCATCATCACCCTGTACAAAAACAAAGGCGAGAAATCAGACTGCTCAAACTACAGGGGAATCACGTTGCTCTCCATTGCAGGCAAAATCTTCGCTAGGATTCTACTAAATAGAATAATACCTAGTGTCGCCGAGGATGTTCTCCCAGAATCACAGTGCGGCTTTCGCGCTAACAGAGGAACCACTGACATGGTCTTTGCCCTCAGACAGCTCCAAGAAAAGTGCAGAGAACAAAACAAAGGACTCTACATCACCTTTGTTGACCTCACCAAAGCCTTCGACACCGTGAGCAGGAAAGGGCTTTGGCAAATACTAGAGCGCATCGGATGTCCCCCAAAGTTCCTCAACATGATTATCCAACTGCACGAAAACCAACAAGGTCGGGTCAGATACAGCAATGAGCTCTCTGAACCCTTCTCCATTAACAATGGCGTGAAGCAAGGCTGTGTTCTCGCACCAACCCTCTTTTCAATCTTCTTCAGCATGATGCTGAACCAAGCCATGAAAGACCCCAACAATGAAGACGCTGTTTACATCCGGTACCGCACGGATGGCAGTCTCTTCAATCTGAGGCGCCTGCAAGCTCACACCAAGACACAAGAGAAACTTGTCCGTGAACTACTCTTTGCAGATGATGCCGCTTTAGTTGCCCATTCAGAGCCAGCTCTTCAGCGCTTGACGTCCTGCTTTGCGGAAACTGCCAAAATGTTTGGCCTGGAAGTCAGCCTGAAGAAAACTGAGGTCCTCCATCAGCCAGCTCCCCACCATGACTACCAGCCCCCCCACATCTCCATCGGGCACACAAAACTCAAAACGGTCAACCAGTTTACCTATCTCGGCTGCACCATTTCATCAGATGCAAGGATCGACAATGAGATAGACAACAGACTCGCCAAGGCAAATAGCGCCTTTGGAAGACTACACAAAAGAGTCTGGAAAAACAACCAACTGAAAAACCTCACAAAGATAAGCGTATACAGAGCCGTTGTCATACCCACACTCCTGTTCGGCTCCGAATCATGGGTCCTCTACCGGCACCACCTACGGCTCCTAGAACGCTTCCACCAGCGTTGTCTCCGCTCCATCCTCAACATCCATTGGAGCGCTCACACCCCTAACGTCGAGGTACTCGAGATGGCAGAGGTCGACAGCATCGAGTCCACGCTGCTGAAGATCCAGCTGCGCTGGATGGGTCACGTCTCCAGAATGGAGGACCATCGCCTTCCCAAGATCGTATTATATGGCGAGCTCTCCACTGGCCACCGTGACAGAGGTGCACCAAAGAAAAGGTACAAGGACTGCCTAAAGAAATCTCTTGGTGCCTGCCACATTGACCACCGCCAGTGGGCTGATAACGCCTCAAACCGTGCATCTTGGCGCCTCACAGTTTGGCGGGCAGCAGCCTCCTTTGAAGAAGACCGCAGAGCCCACCTCACTGACAAAAGGCAAAGGAGGAAAAACCCAACACCCAACCCCAACCAACCAATTTTCCCTTGCAACCGCTGCAATCGTGTCTGCCTGTCCCGCATCGGACTGGTCAGCCACAAACGAGCCTGCAGCTGACGTGGACTTTTTACCCCCTCCATAAATCTTCGTCCGCGAAGCCAAGCCAAAGACAAGTGTTGACAAAAAAAATATCCTGATGTCCATAATCAATTAAAATTAAATCTGTCAGCTGCTGTGATGGATTTGAACTCATCTTATTTGATCTTTGGTTCATGATAGTTCAACACTGTAACCTGATTTTGTTGGATCAATGAAGATTGGAATAATTTATTTTGTTGCCAACACCAGATTCAAGAAACATCCCAGGCCCGAGTGATATGAGATGTGAGTTTCCCGTTTTATATATGCGAGTACAATTAAATTCTTGCTTGCTGTCACCACATAGATATACACCAGCCACGATAGTATAAATTAAATTACCGCATTACACCATGAGAAGGAAAAGAGAAAATAAATGCAAAAGGAAAGACAAAATAAGTATTTACAGTTGCAATTAATGCAAAAAATGAAAATGATTTAAAGATGGGTGGCCAACAAACCTTCCCAGTCTGCTTCACTTCCCATCCATCTTGGAGGGCTCATTTCTCTCTTTGTCTCTTTAAGGCAGTAGGTTGGTGGTTCTAAAAGTTAAGGAAGCTACAAATAGCTCTTAAATTATCCATTATACCAATAGACCTAATCCATGGTCGGCAATACAAGTTTCATCCATGCCTGAAGCTCCATTTGTGATCTACAATGAATCCCTAGCCATTGACTTAGACCTATCCAAGCTCTTTGATAGGGTTTAGGAGCCAGGGAGTAAAAACACTGTGAAATGCTGGAGGAACTCAGGCAGTCCTTCAGCGTCCATAAAAAGCAAAGATGTATTGCTGACATTTTGGACCTGAGCTCTTCTTCAAGGAATAAGTAGAATGAGCTAGAAGCAGAAATCTCAGAATTCAGGCAATGCTGGCTGAGGGAGGAATCCAGTCCAACAAAAGGTGTTAACTGTATGTGATAAGGGAAGAGATGAGAATTTATCATGGCTAAGCGAAAGGAGACATGGAAAAGGAGGAGACAGAGCTGGGGAAGGCAATGGGGGAAGAAGTGGGGGAGGGGGGTATTTAACGAAAGCCAGAGAAGTCGATGTTAATGTCATTTGGTTGGAGGGTGTCCAGTAGGAAAATGAGGTGTTGCTCCTCCAATTTTTGGTTGGTCTCAATCTGCCAGTGCATGAGACCATGGACAGATATGTTAGCAAGGGAATAGCATGGATAATTGAAATGGGTGGCCACTGGGAGATCCATGCTATTGCGGTGAACAGAGTCGGGGTGCTTTCCCAGTCTGCGATCTCCCAGTCTACGCCCAGTCTGCCCAATTTAGATGAGACATGTTGCTGTGGGAATGGGATGTAGAAAAGAAACTCAGTCAGTCTCATAATGGAACACTGCACCTCATGCCACATTCTGATGAATTTCCTCTCTACTCTCTCCATGTAATCAATGTATTGAATTGTGTTTTGTCATATGTGGCAAGGTAAAGTGAAAATGTCTGTTTTATGTACTATCCAGGCAAGTCAACTCCTACTCAAATATAACAGGTAGTACAATAATAAAGCAAAATGTGGCATGAGAGTAGGTCAAAGAGTGCAGGGTATAGTGTTACTCAGACAAAGTGCAAACATAGAGGCAAGTACAGTTAAACAGCGCAAGGCCATCTCCTTTTAACAGTGGGATATCATAAGTCTGATAACAGCAGGAAACAAACTGTCCTTGAGCCTGGAGGCTTGTGTTTCTAAGAGAAAACAGAAATGCTGGAGAAACTCAGTAGCTCTGGCAGCATTGATGGGAGTTAAGGAGTTAACGATATCCCTTAGATGTTTCAGGGTTGAGCCCTTCTTCAAAGGTGAGTAAAAAGCAAGCAGGCACCTGAATTAAAAGGCCAGGGAGAAGGAAAGAAAGAGCAGGGGAAGGAGCACAGACCAACAGGCAGAAGGTGAGTCTTGGACATGGGTAGGACAGGAGAGGAAAGGTGAGAACTGATATTGGGGGGGGGGGGGGGTGCGGGGGAGGGGAGGCTCTGTGAAGGCAATGGAATGGGGAGAAGAGAGTGTGACCAGGGTGGGATGTGTCATTCCACAACTGTCTGCAGTTTTTTTGCAGTCTTGGACAGAGCAGGTCTTGTACTGAGATGAGATGGGTCCAGGCAGGATACTTTCCATGGTGCATCTAGAAAAACTGGTCAAAGGCATTGGGGGAATTTCCTTCAGCTTTTGAGGAAATGAAAGGATTGATGCACTTTCTTGGCCATGGGGTCAATGTGCTTGGACTAGAAACAGGTTGATGGTAATATTAGAACCACAGAATAATTACACCACAGAAACAGATCACCTTGACCCCTCTTAGCTGTGCCGAACCATCTATTTTCCTAGCGTCACTGATCTGCACCAAGTCCATAGCCCTCCATACCTCTCCCATCAAGGTACCTGCCCAAATTCTTCTTTAATGTTAAAATTTAGCCCGCATTTACCACTTCAGCTAGAAGCTAGTTCCACACCCCCACCACTCACTGTGTGAAGAAGCTCCTCCTCATGTTCCCCCTAAACTTTAACCCATGTCCTCTGGTTTGCATCTCGCCTACTCTCAATGGAAAAAAGCCTGTCTGCATTTACTCTGTCTTAAATCCCTCCATCAAATCTCCCCTCATTCTTCCACACTCCAGTCCTAACCTGTTTAACCTTTTCCTGCAACTCAGTTCCTGAAGTCCGGGTAACATCCGAGTAAATCTTCTCTGCATTCTTTCCATCTTATTGATATCTTTCCTGTAGTTAGATGACTAACATAGCACACAATACTCCAAATTTGGCCTCACCCACTTCAACATAACATCTCAACTCCTGTATTCAGTTCTTTGATTTATGAAGGCCAATATACCAAAATCTCTCTTTACAACCCTATCCACCTCTGATGTCACTTTCAGGGAATTATGTATCTGTATTTCCAGATCCCTCTCTTCTACCGCACTCCTCAGAGCCCTACCATTCACCGTGTCCACCCTTTCTAGGTTTGTCCTTCCAAAATGCAACATCTCACAATTGTCTGCTTTGAACTCCTATTCATTGCACCACCTCCACGGATGCAGACAGGGGCTTGACTTAATCAACTCATCTTCATTGTTAAAGCTGCTAAAGAAAAGTGTTTTACTCACAGTACTAAACCCTGTATTGTTTAAAATGTATTTACTTTGAGACTAAATGTAATGGTTTCATTCTTTTCTTTTCACCAGAATATCACGGTTGCTTTAGTAAATGATGACTGGTCAATAAATTATAAAGTTGGTGAGTACATATCCTAAGACTCTCAACTGAGAAACTGAAGAACAGACAGTGCAAATAGACAAATATTGGTGGGGTTTGTGCAGGATTTAGGGAACTGAGCAAAACACTGTGGGAATGTTGTATTAATTCTTCAGCTGTGCATTGAATTGGAATACATTGCTTGAAAGTTAGAGCAAATTGATTCAAAATAAATTTCAAAATGGAATGGAATATACCTGTGTATATGTCATACCCACACTCCTGTTCGGCTCCGAATCATGGGTCCTCTACCGGCACCACCTACGGCTCCTAGAACGCTTCCACCAGCGTTGTCTCCGCTCCATCCTCAACATCCATTGGAGCGCTCACACCCCTAACGTCGAGGTACTCGAGATGGCAGAGGTCGACAGCATCGAGTCCACGCTGCTGAAGATCCAGCTGCGCTGGATGGGTCACGTCTCCAGAATGGAGGACCATCGCCTTCCCAAGATCGTATTATATGGCGAGCTCTCCACTGGCCACCGTGACAGAGGTGCACCAAAGAAAAGGTACAAGGACTGCCTAAAGAAATCTCTTGGTGCCTGCCACATTGACCACCGCCAGTGGGCTGATAACGCCTCAAACCGTGCATCTTGGCGCCTCACAGTTTGGCGGGCAGCAGCCTCCTTTGAAGAAGACCGCAGAGCCCACCTCACTGACAAAAGGCAAAGGAGGAAAAACCCAACACCCAACCCCAACCAACCAATTTTCCCTTGCAACCGCTGCAATCGTGTCTGCCTGTCCCGCATCGGACTGGTCAGCCACAAACGAGCCTGCAGCTGACGTGGACTTTTTACCCCCTCCATAAATCTTCGTCCGCGAAGCCAAGCCAAAGAAGATAAAGACGTAAGGTCACGAGGAAACAGGAGAGAAGTAGAAGAGTGTAGATTGTAGAGAGGAGTAGCATGGAGCATGATGGGTTAAGTTCTTTAAAGATCAAGGTAGGGGCATAGAAACCATTTCTCTGCCCTACTACTACCACCACCACGACCCCCCCCCACCCGAGGTCAAAGGTAGTTGAAATATATTTTTCCACGCTTGACCATTCTGGCAGCCATCCTTTATCAGTGAGGCTGGAATTGGATCAGGACCTGCAAAGAGCATGAAGGGATGGGGAGATCAAAATGGAGTGGGATTAGTGGAAGAGGGTCCACTTTAAAAAAAAAAGCAGAATGAGCATGATGGGCTGAGTGGCCTTCTCTATGCTGTAATTGCTGCCACTGAGTTCACTGATCAGGCGCTCATACGAGGTATCAGCCCTTCGAAGAGGGTGCAGGCTGGACCACTGATGGTCCTTCCAGGGAAGGCCGTTCTTTTTACATTTAGACTTGCAGTATGGTAACAGGCCATTTTGGCTCACAAGCCGTGCTGCCCAAATACAAGCCCCATACATTTTTGAAGGGTGGCTGGAAATCTGAGCCCCCGGAGGAAACCCACGGGAACAATGTACAAACTTCTTACAGACTGCACCGGATTGTAATCCAGGTTGCTGGCGCTGTAATAGCGTTATGCTAAACGTGGCGCTAACCTCGCCACCCCATGCTGCTTGGGCAGATTGCTGAAAGAAAGCTGATTGGTTTTCTCCTCCTTCACTCTTAGGGGTTTAATTTTTTACCTCATTAAAGCAAGCTGCTTTAAATAATGAGCAGGTGAGATGTATAAACAAGTTTTTCTGTTGTTTTGAATTGTTAGTTGGAATAAATGGGAGGAGAATTACTTCAGCTTTGATGGTTATGCCATTGGTCAGTGCTGTGGCAAGGAGTCCTGTGTCGTGACAGGATTCAGCTTGGTGTAATGTTCTCCAAAGGTCATATCACCAGAGACATCCCTTGGAACCTTCATAAGGCTGACTTCAGTGGGGATTGAGAGCCTGGCAGAGGTTTTGGGGGATAAGGCAACAGAATAGATTTATTGGTGAAATGTATAAATCAGATGTATCTCTTCATTAAGCTGGAACAATATTCCATCTGTTGACAGGTGTAATTGCCTCTGCATCGCTGCTTGTTCCCCTTCTGGCTGCACTCGTCATGTTGGTTTTCCTGAAAGAAAGGATACCAGAAAACAATATTGACTGCACAAACCATATTTCCAGTAATCTCCTTCCACAAAGCTGCATGTGAAGTGAAGAGGCTGATTCTCCACATCGTGTCTCAGAGTTAATAGAAGGAGCCTTAAACTACCTCAACAGATTGAGCAACCGACAATGGATAGAATCATTCACTCAAATCAACAGGCGAGACCAGTGACCAGTGAATGTTTGCTACACTTGTGGGAAGGTATTTTGCCAAGGTGCACGATTTGCCATCGCCCACCATGTTTCTATAGGCTTTTGCATCAAAGGAAGTTTGCACTTGTGTTGGATGAAGCACATGATTCAGGAGGAATGCCATGGTTGTCTGGTAAGGACAAGACCATGCTCGAGATACCTTTAGCTCGTATGGACATTACGAGACTGGCTGAGCTCCTCCAGCAATTCTGTGTGCTTTGTCGACAAGACAAAGGAGATAATTGTGGATTTCTGGGGGATCACGGATGACTGCCCAATGCCACATGCTAATAGCTTGGTAGTGGAGAGAGTGGAGAGGGCCAAGTTCTTTGAAGTCTACTTAAGGAGTGACCTTTCCTGGACACTCAATTCTAAACTTCCGCAAAACACAAAAGTCCGCAGATGCTGAGATTGGAGTAAAAACACAGCTGGCCAGGACACTCTCAATAGGGCTCCTGTAAAAAGTTGATAGAATGGTGGTCGGCAGTCTTGCGCACCTCAATCTTCTGAGGAAGTGCAGTCGCTGTTGTGCATTCCTGACAAGTGAGGCAATATGAAGGTTATGGTTAGGGTTAGAGTATTTCCAAAAGGCTAAGCCAGGGTAAAATATTGATAATTCATTTGGGACCAGGAGTCATAGTCTCAGGATCAGCCCCAAGAAAGAAATGGGATGAATTTTCTGCCCAGTTAGTTGTGCATCTATTGATAATTACTCATTGATTACGCTCATTGCCCTTGCAGACATTGGGCTTTAAGAAAGGAGGTATATCAGGATCAGGTAGAGAGCGGATATGAGTTCACAATCAGTCATGATTTCATGGAATGGCAAATTATACTTGAATGGCTTAACCTTGCTTTGATTTCCTATTCAGAGTGAAATGCGAATTTCAGACAGGGACCAAGACTGTGGCCTTGTCTGAACATTCTCGTTTAGCTACTGTGAATCTGACCTCCAAATATGTGAAGCCATTTAACCAGAATTACTATTTTATTGCAGGGGCAGAAATTTGCCAACCTTACACTAATGCTACTTAATTCATTGATTTTGGACAACTGTTTGCGTTTGTGAAATGATAAATGACACCAAAAGGGTCTTGAAACGAAGCATTTTATTTCATGCTGAGGGAAGGTTATGGAACTGATGTATTTAATCAGTGAAAACAACAAAATGTTTGGAGGAACTCATCAGATCTCGGAGTGTCCATAGAAGGTAAAGGTGTATTACCAACGTAACAGGCCTGAGCCCTTCTTTCAGGTATGAGCAAAAAGCAGGCAGGTGCCTGAATTGAAAAGCTGGGGAGAAGGAAAGAATGGGCAAGGGGAGGAGAGCAGACCAACAGACAAAAGGTAATAATTGGATGTGGATGAGAGGAGGATGGCACTGTGAATGCAAATTTGGACCAAAGGAGTCAGAGGGAAAAGGAAAGAGAGAGAGAGAGAGAGAGAGAGAATCAGAGCTAGAGGAAAGGAGAAATAGGAATCCCAAAACCTGGGTTACACATCTTTACCTTCTACGGACGCTGCGAGACCGGCCACCATATATGTTGGAAACCTGAAATACTGGAAATCCCTCAGCAGGTCAGACAACGTTGGTGGGGAAAGAAATAGTAAATGATTAGAGATGGACTTTTCTACTCTCTGGGGTCTGCAACATGTTCTGCTTCTGCTTTGGATAGCGAACAGGTGCATTTTACAGCAATTTATCATTCTCTGAAAGTAATGTGTAATAATGCAGAACATTGCAGACCCTTCAGCCCACAATGTTGTGCTGACCTTGGTAAACCTACTCCACAACAATCTTCACCCTCCCTTTCTCACACCCATAATCCTCTAGCTTTCTTATATCCATGGCCCTGAGGAGTACAGTATTACAGAAGGATCTGAGAATACAGATGCATAATAACCTGATGGTGGCATCGCATGTAGATAGGGATGGAAAGAGATCTTTTGGCATGCTTACCTTCATTAATCAAAGTAGAAATTACAGGGGTTGAGATGATATGGTGAAGTTGTATAAGATAGGGAAAGGTTAAATAGGCTAAAACTTTATTCCCTAGAGCATAGATGAATGAGAGGAAATTTGATATAGGTATAAAAATTATGAGGGGTACAGACAGAGTAAGTGCAAACAGGCATTTTCCACTGTGGTTAGGTGACATGAGAACTGGAGGATATGGGTTAAGAATGAAATGTTTAGGATGAATAAAAGGGGGAACTTCTTCAAGCAGAGATTGGTGAATCCGGGTTCGATTTTGATATTTAAGAAAAGTTTGGACAGGTACAGAAATCAGGAGGGGTATGAATGGGTATGGTGCAGATTAAAGGGACTGGGCAGAAAATAGTTCAGGACAGATTAGACACGACAAATGACCTGTTTCTGAACTGCAGTTGTTCTATGATTCTATCTGCCTATCTTAGAGTGTTTGAAGGTCCCAATTGTACCAGCCTCCACTACACGCCCCAGTAATGCATTCCAGGCACCCACCAATCTCTGGGTAAAAATCTACCTCTAATCTCTCCCCTGAACTTTCCGCCTCTCACCTTAAAAATACATCCTCAGGTACATATTTGTTACTGTCGCCCTGGGAAAAAAAGTAACGAAACCATTTTAAACCAATTAACAATGTTTGTTTATTTCACATCTAATGCATGTTCCAAGATTGTGAATTTGAAGGACTGTTGTTCAATTAACAAGTGTTAATTCTACTTTCTAAGTATTGTAACCCTAAACTGTGACATTTTGACAAAGTTTGTGTGAAGTAAACTGTTTTGGTTCACAAAAAGCTTGAGTTAGTTTTGCAGATCCTATCAAGTATGCTGCTTAATGCCCGGTTGTAAAGAGGATTGCTGCACCTCATTGCCCTGCCTACCCCTCTTCCTCTTCAACTTGGGAGAGGGGAGAGGATGAGGGGTCTGTCTCTTTCCAGCCCGGAAAAGTCATGAAAAAAGATTGACCTGAACCCGGGCCGTTGAGCCATGCCAGACCTACAACTCCCCGATTTGATTTACTTCTTTGCTGTGTGTTTTTTGTGTCCGATGTGTTTTTTTTAATTATTGAAGCATTAAGTGTGAGGTGTCAAGGGAATGGGGGGAGGGAGGAAGGAAGGGGAGGGGATAAACTTGGGCTCAGCAGAGGAACCTGTATAGAATAGTTATGGATAAGTTGTAGTCAGTGAAGGTTTGTAATCACAGATAATGACAATGTCGAAAACTGTTTGAGTTCAAGTCTGGAAAATTACAAATAAAATATTACCAAAAAATGCTGCTTAATGTTTGATGATCTGTACATGTGATGTGCCTGTGGTGTTTCAGAGAATTACGAGAGATTGTTGATGCAGACACACTTAGGTTCTGACCTGTAGTAGCCACTCAGTTACATGGGATACAGCAGCACAGAAAATATGAATTAAATTACCAAAAATATGTCATTGACAGAAAAAGTGGGAATAAATATACAAGGGTAGTGAAATAAATATTAACAGATACCGTCCTTTGGATGCTGCGTGACCTGCTGGGTTTCTCTAGCGTGTTTGTGCATCTATAAACTCTCTTGTTTAACTCAAATTCCCTTCAAGCTAGCAAGGATGAGATCATGAAGTGAAATCACGTAAGAGAGTGTGACATTATATGCTGGATAAATGATAATGAAAGGAATTGAGAGGCTAGTTTTGCACTGCTGAGGGTATTCAGAGTTACAGAGATGTTTGGGGAGATTTCCTCAGATGAGTAAGAGATGCATGGACTTCTCCCCACAACACTGAGCAGATGGAACCCTTTGCTTTGAGAGGTTGGTCATTGGCCAGAATTAACTTGTACCCAAGTAAAAACCTGGACCCACTGCAATACACCTACCTACTGCCACAATCAGTCCACAGCAGATGTAATCTCACTGGCTCACCACTCAGCCCTGGATCACCTGGACAACAGCAAAACCTACTTCAGGTGGGTTTTTCATCAATTACACTGGACAACAAAGATTTTGGGTGTATTTTTCGACTGCAGATCACGAAAATCATCTTAAAAATTTCCCATAATGTACCTTTTTTTTAAAAATAAGCTACTTTTGTGATTTTCCTGTTATATTTCAAGTCCACTTCAAGCATACAAAACAATGAAGTGCAAAATATCACTGAAAATTCATTTTCTGCATTGACACGGGGTTCTCCCCGACTGATCTTGTGCAGTCAGTGATGAACATGGTGGAAGAATATTGCAACCATGCAAAAGCAGCATCAGGTTAACTGGAATCCATCAATGTTCACCGACTAGGAACATAGGAAGTAGGAACAGGAGTAGGCCAAAAATGGCCCATCGAGCCTGCTCCGCCATTCAATACGATCATGGCTGATCTAATTTATGACCTAACTCCACCTACCTGCCTTCTCCCCATATCCCCTAATTCCTCTATCATGTAAAAATTTATCTAACCGAATTTTAAATATGTTTAATGAGGCACCTCAACCACTTCCCTGGTGAGAGAATTCCAAACATTCACTACTCTCTGGGAAAAACTATTTTTCCTCATCTCTGTCCTAAATCTACTCCCCCGAATCTTGAGACTGTGTCCTCTCATTTTAGTTTCCCCGGCCAGCTCAAAAAACCTTCCTACATCTATCCTATCCATACCCTTCATAATCCTATATGTTTCTATAAGATCTCCTCTCATTCTTCTGAACTTGAGCGAATACAATCCTAGACGATTTAATCTTTCATCATAAGTCAACCCCTTCATCTCAAGGATCAACCTAGTAAACCTCCTCTGGACCGTCTCCAAAGCCAGTATATCCTTCCTCAAATATGGAGACCAGAACTGGACTCAGTACTCCAGGTGCGGTCTCACCAGTACCTTGTACAGTTGCAACATGACCTCCCTACTCCTGAATTCAATTCCTCTAGCGATGAAGGCCAACATTCCATTTGCCTTCTTAATAACCTGCTGCACCTGCAAGCTAACTTTTTGCGATTCATGCACAAGCCCTCCCAAGTCCCTCTGCACAACAGCATGCTGTAGTTTTTCACCCTTTCAATAATATTCAGCTCTTTTATTTTTCTTGCCAAAGTGGATAACCTCACACTTACTAACATTGTACTCCATCTGCCAGACCTTTGCCCACTCATCCAGCTTAACTCTATCCCTCTGCAGACTCTCCACATCCTCATTACAATTTGCTCTTCCACTCAATTTGATGTCATCCGCAAACTTGGCTACACCACATTTTGTCCCCTCCTCCAAGTCATCAATGTAAATGATGAACAGGTGTGGGCCTAACACTGACCCCTGCGGCAACCCACTTACCACTCTGCCAACCTGAAAAACTCCCATTTATCCCGACTCTCTGCCTCCTGTCAGACAACCAATTTTCAATCCAGGCCAATATACTTCCCCGGACTCCACTTTCCTGTAACATACTGAGAAGTCTCTTGTGCGGCACCTTATCAAATGCTTTCTGGAAATCCAAATATACAACATCAACCTGTTCCCCTCTATCCACCGCACCCATTATATCCTCAAAGAATCCTAACAAGTTTGTCAAACAAGATCTTCCCTTTCTAAAACCATGCTGCATCTGGCTGACATACAACACAGCCAGTATTACGTTCCAAAAGTTTCACTCTTTCATCTTTAATGACGGCTTCAAGCATTTTTCCAACCACAGACGTCAAGCTAATTGGCCGATAATTTCCAGTCTTCTGCCTACATCCCTTCTTAAAAAGTGACGTGACATTTGCTGTCTTCCAGTCTGCCGGGACCTGCCCAGAATCCAAGGAATTTTGGTCTATGACCACCAATGCATCAACTATAACTTCTGCCATTTCCTTCAGAACCCTTGGATGCATATCATCAGGACCATGTGATTTGTCTGGCTTTAGTCCCATTAGTTTCTCACTATTGGTGAACACATGAGGCATCGGATGCTGAGTACAAATGAAAACCTGCAGAAAACATTTTTAGGTCAATTGAACTAATGCAAAGTCCAGTATCACACTAAATTCACTTAACGTTATTTAATGTTTCTCCAACTTCCTATGTGATACAGCAAATCTGAAATTATCTTTGTCTCATCTCGAAGTCATCCTAATTATCCTCAGTTTTTTCAGGAAGAAAATCTTTTGAAAACATTTGCTATCCAGTGCTATCAGATGTGTGGGAGTGCATTTTATTAGATGTGTTGGAGTGCCATATAAAAAGATGTGTTGGAGTGGTGTATTATTAAATGGGTTGGAGTGGTGTAATATTAGATGTATTGGAGTGCCATGTTACCGGATGAGTTGGAGTGGTGTATTATTAGATATGTAGGGGTGCTATGTTACAAAACGTGCTGGAGTGTATATTATTAGATGTGTTGGAGGCAATATTATCAGATATGTTGGAGTGCCATATCATTAAATGTATTGGAGTGCCGTAATTTAAATTTATTGGAGTGCCATATTACACGATGTGTTAGAGAGTGCTGTCTTATAGGATGTAATGAAGTGCCATGGGAACAGATGTGTTGGAGTGCCATTATTAGATGTATTGGAGTGCCATGTAACCGGATGAATTGGAGAGTCGTATTATCAGATGTATTGGAGTGCCATGTTAGCGGATGAGTTGGAGTGCAGTATTAGTAGATGTATTGGAGTGCCATGTTACCAGATGTGTTGGAGTGATGTATTATTAGATGTGTTGGAGTTCCATGTAACCAGATGTGTTGTATTGGTGTATTATTAGATGCGTAGGAGAGCTATGTTACCAGACATGTTGGAGTGTATAATATTAGATGTCTTGAAGTGCCATGTTAGCAGATGTGTTGGAAGACTATTATTAAATGTTTTGGAGTGCTGTATTACTAGATGTGTTGGAGATTGTATTATTAGATGTGTTGTATGTCTGAATTATTATATGTTTTGGGGGCTGTATTATTATAGGTGTTGGAGGGCTGTATTACTAGATGTATTTTAGGGCTCTGTTATTGGATGGGTTGGAGTGCTGTATTATAAGATGTGTTGGAGGGATGTATTGTTAGATGTGTTGAAGGACTCTATTATTAGATGTGTTGGAATTCTTTATTATTAGATGTGTTGGAGGGATTTATTATTCGATGTGCTGGAGAGCTTTATTATTAGGTGTGTTGGAGGGCTGTATTATTAGATGTGTTGGAGTCCTGTATTATTGGATGTGTTGGAGGGATTTATTATTCGATGTGCTGGAAGCTCTTTTATTAGATGTGTTGGAGGGCTGTATTATTAGATGTGTTGGAGGCTCTTTTATTAGATGTGTTGGAGGGCTGTATTATTTGATGTGTTGTAGGTCTAATGGAGGATTTAAACCATGCTTTTGCTTATGCAAGGCTGAGCATCAATAACCTACTTTGAGAATAATGTAAGAATCCGGAGACATAGGATAAATTCCACCATGGGGCACAGAGTTGCAGTTATCTGACAAAAAGACATTTGGTACCAAGAACGTTTAATCTTCCTGCTTAGCCAGTTGCTGTTTGAGATTGGTGGGATTGTTGGTCGCAGACTGTCAGGCGAGGCCTCGAAGCTAAGTAAACCATTGTATTAAAAGTGATAAGCTAGAATGGGTAATATAAGCCGTGGTCCCGCTGCTGAAGTTTCAGACTCTCTGAGGGGTGGAAACTTCTCTCAGCAAGAAGAAGAACTTCTAGAGTCCAACCAACGTCCCGGTCGGGGGAGGTGGGGAAGCTGCTACCGGCGCCCCAACAACCTGTTACATGTGTGCGGTCGTTGCCTCGCTTTGGCAGTTGAGACCAGACCAGGCGTTGGTAAGTATAATTTGGAAGGGCTTGCATATTGTAGTTTGAAATCAGCTTAAGATTTTGTAATAAATATTTGTATAAATTGAAGTGCTCTCAATGTGTGTCTCTGTTTTCTTTCGGTAGCTCAAACACTGTGACCAATCTAAAATGAACAAAGTGAGAGGTACAAGTTTACCCAGGACAATTGGCGTAGTTGGCAGGATTGGTCTCGAGATGTTTCGCCGAAAGAAAGAGGTAGCCCTGAGCAGTTCTTGATTCCGGGATCGACTTGCAAAGATGATGGGTTTGGCATGTTGGCCAATACCCTGTCTATGTTGGGACTACCCATTAATTGGGATGAGAAGTTAGATCCACCAAGTGCTCCTCTGGGAGAGCCGGTTGCCACTCTCCTTCAAGAAAGTAAATTTCCTGTTAAAAAGGGTCGCTGACTGATGGTCTTTGGCTGCTGGCCACAGCCTTAAGCCAGGCCGTTCAGCGGGAAGCAGAATTAGTTCAGCGAGAAGTAGATTCCCAATACAAGGGAGAGCAACTAGAGGAGGAGATAGAAGCCATGCGACAACGCTGTTCCATGATGAGCGAGATTGTTCGCACCAGTCAGGACCGAGCCAAAGAATGGGAGGATAAGCATGTCCAAACGATCTGCTGTAATATTAAACTCCAGCAGTAGCTCTGTGCAGATAAGGAAAAGCAAGGGGTAGAACCCGATCCACATCGTATTCGTGCCATGATAAGCAATGGCGACGATCCTGATGTAATTGATGATTGGGATGGGAATATCTGGAATGACAATGGTAATAATGCAGACACCCCTCGGCATGTGCCTGATGTACTCTCCTCTCCACCTCCTGTTCATGCCCGCCCCATAAGGCAACAGACTTCCCAAACAGACAGAGACAGAGATGATGTAATGGTAGAGTTTGAAGGGATAGATGCCCCGGCCTCCCAAGCGGACCCAGGGGAAGGTACCCGAACCCCTGCTTATGCTCAATGGCCCCCTTCTCTATGGGATGGCCTCGGCCTCCTCCCGTTCACTGGGTTGAGGGCCCTGTGGGCCAAAGTGGGAAACAGGGGTCAAGAGCAATCAACAATACATGACTTCTCTATAAAAGAGCTGGCCGCCATTGGAGATTGATTTAGGCAAAAGACGGGAGAAACTCTGATGGCCTTGCTCCTGCATGTTTGGGAGCAAGGAGGGGGTAATGTATTTTTAAACCCTGAGGAATTATTGGGATAAGGAATGTTGACTACTGATATCCGGGTCACTGCTGAGCTACATGGTAGAAGGAGAGGGGTGTATTACTTACTTGCCACTCTAGGGGATGCCCTGTTACGAGTATACCCATCACCAGTAGATTGGGATTTACATTTTCAGAACAATTGAGGCACCCAAGAGGAGGGTATAGCAGGGTGTTTAAGGCTGTGGGTACATGGGAGGAGCCCTGACGGAGATGTTCATGGCCGGAATGCATACCCGATTGGTTCGTTCCGCCCAACCCACTTTACGGGGACTGGTTCTGTCCGTAACTAGTCCGCTAATTGGGCACCCTGTGTCTGAGGTGGTCCACGCTTTATCTGGGTTTCGAGAATTAGAGTTGGGAGGTAAAATCCACTCGCATACAACCCAGGTTAAATCAGACAAGCAGGATGAAAAGAGAGGAGCTGCTACTAATAACGGACCGACAAGAAAGGTCCTTTTTCTAACTTTGTTAAAGTTAGGCGTACCTAAAAGTGATATTGATGGGAAACCTACCGCGGTCCTTTATGCCCTTTAAAAGAGAAAAGCAGGGGAACATCATCCCCAGCTGCTGAGTCCTCCTGGCCCAGCTGTGCCTTCTGCTCCCACTGCCACTCCTATCGAGCCAGTTTCTCTTGCTCCAGTTACCTATGATGAGATTCAACAATTGGTTGAAAAGGCTCTTATGGATAATAGTAGCTTGTGATCCTGGAAGCCCCTGAACCCTACTAAGGCATGAGGGTGCGGGCGGGATTTCCGTGTCTACTCAATTGAGATACGGTGGATACACGGGGACCCACGACCCTACATACTGTTAACAATCCACTGGGGTGGGGGTAATGACCACCAATATTTGGCCTTGGTCGATACCGGTGCAGAGCACTCGGTGATTTCTGGTAACACTGACCTCTGGACTGGACCGACATTTCGAATAGAGGGGATGGGAGGAGCGATCACCCTGGCGAAGGAAATAAAAGTCTGTGCCACGATGGGTGATGGCCCTTCCCCTGTCTGGTTACATGCCCTGGTGGCTGCCACTGACGAGTGTATCCTGGGTATCAATATGTTGACCGGTACGGCCCTTAATACTAGCCAAGGGGGATTTGCATTTGGAATTCGGACTATTACAAAAAGACTAGTGGTGGGTCAGGCTAAGTGAGATCCTGTAATGGTGTCTCCCCCCCGCCAAACCAGTATGCATTCCACAATATCACCTCCCTGGGGGGCAGGAAGAGATTAGTGTCACCATTGATGCTTTGCAAGAAGAAGGGGTAGTGAAGCCTGCAACGTTGCCCTTTATAGCCCTGTTTGGCCGGTCCAAAAGCCGAATGGTTCCTGGAGAATGACAGTTGATTATCGTTTTTTGAACAAACATGTCCCTCCACTTACTTCAGCACTTCCGGACATTGTTACCCTTATTGAAAACATTGCTACTGGGAACTCAGGAACATGGTATGCTGTTATTGATCTCGCTAACACCTTCTTCAGTATTCTTATAGCTGAGGACTCACAGGATCAGTTCGCCTTTACCTGGAAGGGGTGCCAGTATACCTTCACCTGCCTCCCTCAGGGTTATGTCCACTCTCCCACTATTTGCCACAGCCTAATTGCCCGTGATTTGGAGCCGGTGCCAGTATCACCTTCTCTCTCAATTCACCATTATATTGATGATGTGATAATCCTAGGGGCCATGGAAGAGATGGTACATGAAGGTATGGAGTGTGTCCAAGATACCCTGATGCAAAGAGGGTGGGTCATTAACCCCGCCAAGGTACAGGGCCTGCTCCAGACGGTTATTTTCCTTGGAATTCAGTGGCATGCTGGAGAACAGGTGGTTCCTGATAAAGTTCGTAATAAGATCTTAGTCTTGGCCACTCCTACTAGTAAAAAATAAACCCAACATTTGCTAGGGTTATTGGGATACTGGCGACGCCATATTCCACACGGCGTTGCTTTTACGTCCTCTATATAAAGTTACCCGAAAGAAAACAGACGTTTTATGGGGTAACGATCAGGAAAGGGCATTCCAGTCTGCCAAGCAGGCTATTCTTTCGGCCCTGCCCATCTCTCCCTGCATCCCAAATACCCCCTATGAACTACAGGTCTCCATTACTGATTATGTGGACTCCTGGAGCCTCTGGCAGAAACAAGAGGGCCGCCAAGTCCCGCTGGAATTCTGGTCACGAACCATGCCCAAGGCCTCCACTCATTATACTGCTTTTGAACAACAGTTACTGGCTTGTTACTGGGCCCTGCTGGAGATGGAAAGAATGACAGGTGATGCAGATGTTCAGTCGTGACTTGCACTTCCAAAATGAACTGGGTCCTGGCTAGCAAAACATAGAAACATAGAAGATAGGAGCAGGAGTAGGTCATTTGACCCTTCGAGCCTGCTCCACCATTCAACAAGATCATGGCTGATCTTAAAGTTCAGTACCCCGTCCCCACCTTCTCTCCGTAACCTTTAATACCCTTATACTGAAGAAATAGATCTAATTCCCTCTTAAATATATTTAATGAACCTGCCTCTACTGCCCTCTGTGGCAATGATTTCCAAAGATTCACCACCCTCTGGGTAAAGAAATTCCTCCTCATCTCGGTTCTAAATGGTTTGCCTATTATCCTCGAACCTGGCCCCAAGTTCTGGACTCCCCCACCATTGGAAACAACCCTTCCGCATCCATTCTGTCCCGTCCTGCCAGAATTTTATATGTCCCTATGAGATCCCCTCTCAATCTTCTAAACTCCAGCGAGTACAATCCCAACTTGCGCAATCTTTCCTCTTAAGTCATTCCTGCCATTCCAGGTATCAGCCTGGTGAATCGCCTTTGCACTCCCTCCATTGCAAGAACATCCTTCCTTAGATAAGGTGACCAAAACTGCACACAATATTCCAGGTGGGGTCTCACCAAGGCCATGTACAGCTGCAGTAAGGTATCCTTGTTCCTAGACTCAAACCCTCTTGATATGAAGGCCAACATACCATTTGCCTTTTTAACCGCCTGCTGTACCTGCATGCTCGCCTTCAGAGACTGATGTACAAGTACCTCTAGGTCTCTCTGTACTTCCCCATCTCTTAATCTATTGTCATTCAAATAGTAATCTGCCCTCCGGTTTGTGTTAACAAAGTGGATAACCTCACATTTCTCCACATTGTAGTGCATTTTCCATGTATCTGCCCAGTCCCTCAATTTATCTAAATCATACTGGAGCTTCCTGACCCCCTCTTCCGTGCACACAACCCCTCCTAGCTTAGTGTCATCTGCAAATTTGGAGATATTACATCCAATCCCCTCATCCAGATCATGAATGTAAATTGTGAACAGCTGGGGTCCAAGTACAGATCCCTGTGGCACCCCACTGCTCACCACCTGCCACTCAGAAAACGAGCCATTTATCCCAACTCTCTGTCTTCTACCTGCCAGCCAGTTCTCAATCCACATCAATACTTTGCCCCCAATCCCATGAGTCTTGATTTTGGAAGCCAGTCGTTTATGCGGGACCTTATCGAAGGCCTTTTGGAAGTCCAGGTACACCACATCCACTGGCTCTCCCCCATCTATTTTACCTGTCACCATCTCAAAGAATTCCAATAGATTTTGTAAATCCATGTTGATCTGTCCGATCCCTTCTCTGCTAGTCATATGCTCCGCAATTACATCCTTAATAATGGATTCCATCATTTTGCCCACTACTGATGTAAGGCTCACCGGCCTATAATTCCCCGCTTTTTCTCTACCCCCCTTTTTAAATAGTGGGGTAACATTAGCTATCCTCCAATCCATGGGTACTGATCCTGAGTCTATCGAGTTCTGGAAAGTAATTCTTAAAGCATCTGCTATCTGAATGGCCACTTCCTTGAGTACCCTAGGATGTAGATTATCAGGCCCTTGGGATTTATCTGCCTTCAATCCCATCAATTTCCCCAAGATCATGTCCTTAGAGATACTGATTTCTTTCAGTTCCTCCCTTGCATTAGTCTCTATGTTTCCCAACATCCTTGGGAGGTTATTTGTATCCTCTCTTGTAAAAACAGAACTAAAGTAAGAATTTAATTGGTCTGCCATTTCCTTATTCCCCATTATATATTCCCCTGATTCCGACTGCAAGGGACCTACTCTGGATTTCACCAACCTTTTCCTCTTGACATATTTATAAAAGCTTTTGCAGTCGGATTTTATATTTGCCGCAAGCTTACTTTCGTAATTTATTTTTGCTCTCTTGATTAATCCCTTTGTCCTCCTTTGGTGCATCTTGAACTGCTCCCAGTCTTCGGTTGTGGTACTTTTTTTGGCCAATTGATATGCTCTCTCTTTGGACCCAATGCTGTCTCTAATTTCCCTTGTTATCCACGGTTGAGTCACCTTTTTTGGTTTATTTTTATGCCAAACCGGTATAAACGATTTTTGCAATTTCTCCATTAGATCTGTGAATGCTTTCCATTGTCTATCCACAGTCAACTCCCCCATAAACACCACCCAATCAATCTTACTCAACTCCCATCTCATACCATCATAATTCCCTTTATTTAAATTCAGGACCTTAGTCTCGGTTTTAATTTCATCACTCTCCATGTCGAGTGAGAATTCCATCATATTGTGATCACTCCTACCCAAAGGGCCTCGTACAACAAGATTGTTGATTAGCCCCTTATCATTGCATAATACCCAATCTAAAATGGCCTGCTTCCGAGTTGGTTCCTCGACATAATGACACTAATCTAAAGATTGGGCGGACTCAACAGTCTTCTATTGTCAAATGGAAGTGGTATATTCAGAGTTGTGCAACCAGAGGGCCTGAAGGCGTGGGCCGCATACACGAACAGGTGGCTGATCTTCCATCTCATCATGACGACGTTGAATCCGCCTTGACCCCTCCCCTACCCCCTTCACCAGTTCAGTGGAGTCAACCATATGATTCGCTCACTCCAGCAGAACAAGAGGACGCCTAGTTTACTGATGGTAGCAGCCAGTGGGTGCAAGGAAAGCAGAAGTGGAAGGAAGTAACTTACCATCCTAGGTCAGGAACTCACTTATCGGAGGAGGGGGATGGTGGCTCCAGTCAGTATGCTGAGTTGAAGGCGGTCACTTTACCACTAGATCCACATGATCACTCTCTTCGCCTGTTTACCGATTCCTGGGCTGTGGCTAATGGACTAGTGGAATGGATACCTGATTGGCAAAAGAATGACTGGCTGATACATGACCACCCAGTATGGGGCAAACAGTTGTGGCAGCTGTTGTGGGATACATCCCACTATCGTGATATAACCATATATCACATTGACGCCCATACCAATGCGACGACGAACATGGCACAACATAATGAAGTAGCAGATCAGCTTGCCACTATCAGCCACACCGATACCGTCCCCCTGTCTTGATGCGCACACGAACAGAGTGGCCATTTGGGGGAGAAAGGATCAGCTATGTGGGCCCGTACACATGCCTTACCCATCCATCAGGATGATGTCTGCATGGTTGTGCGTACATGCCCAGCATGCCAGCTTGTGAAGTCCTGCACCGTTCCTCCTGGTCCGCATGGCCGAATAAGACAGGGAGATCGCTTGGCTGTGGTCTGGCAAATTGATTACATAAGCCCCATGCCAGACTGTATGGGCAAACATTATGTCCTAGTAATGGTTGACACCTATTCAGGCCTGGTTTTTGCTTTTCCCACCAAGACGGCTGACCAAGCTAGCACTATCCAAGGACTAAACCATTTAATTTCTCATTATGATGTACCAGTGGAGATTCAGTCTGATAATGGCTCGCACTTCTCCGGGAAGGAAATCTGTGATTGGGCAACTGACAACAGTATCTTCTGGGTCCACCATATTCCTTATTACCCGCAGGCTGCTGGGTTAGTTGAACGAATGAACGGCTTACTGAAGGAACAAATTTGTTTATTAACACCATTGGGTGTTTATTAACAGCCATGTGCTGCAGCAGGCAGTCGACAATTTGAATCATCGCCCTTTAAAGGGAGGTACACCTTTCACGCTCCTGAATTACAGCCTAATCCAGAGGAAAAACAGTCATTGCCCCCCATTCCCGAGCTAGAGAATGTCGGACAAAAGGTATGGGTGACACCAACAGGTAGTGGCCTTCCTGTAAAAGGGGAAATAGTGACACCTGCCCAGGGTAACACTCGGTGGGTAGCTATTAAGGGACAGGATGGTTTAGTTTGCTTAAATACTGAATGTTTACGGCATCGTGAGTGACATATGTCAGGCTTCTTTGTTCCAGGTCCTCCGCCTTGCGCTCCTGCTGATCTGGCTTAACAGCTGCTTTGATGCCAGCAATTGGATTTGTAATGTCAAGGACGTTCCGAGGGAGTTGCCCGTGGGGGACATGGCCCGATATATCCACTAATATATCTGATATTGTTCAGCATGTTTCAAAATCTGTTCGTGAGCTTCAGCGTCTGAATATTGTGGCCTACAAGGATAGTTTGAGCCTTGGTTTATTTTTGTGATTATTGTAGTTTTAATTTCTCTTTTTCGCTCCTTCTGTACTCAAATGCTTGTTAGATCTCGTAAGTGACAGACTGCGACCAAGGGGTGGAATGTAATGGAGGATTTAGACCATGTTTTTTCTTATCCAAGGCTGAGTATCAGTAACCTACTTTGAGAATAATGTAAGAATCCGCAGACATAATCTAAATTCCACCATGGGGCCCAGAGATGCAGTTATCTGACAAAAAGGCATCTGGTACCAAGAACGTTTAATCTTCCTGCTTGTTAGCCGGTTGCTGTTTGAGATTGATGGGATTGTTGGTCGCAGACTGTCAGGTGAGACCTTGCAGCTAAGTAAACCATTGTATTCAAAGTGATAAGCTAGAAAGTTGTGGTATTTGATAGAAGCCTAGGATGCTTTGTTATCTTTTTTTTGTGCTGGGAATAGGTGCTTGGGTAAGCAGTTTTTGGGTAATATAAGCCATGGTCCCGCTGCTGAAGTTTCAGACTCTCTGAGGGGTGGCAACGTCTCTCAGCAAGAAGAAGAACTTCTAGAGTCCAACCAACGTTCCGAACGGGGGAGGTGGAGAAGCTGCTACCGGCACCCCGACAAGTGTGCGGTCGTTGCCTCGCTTCGGCAGTTGGGACCGGTCCAGGCATTGATAAGTATAATTTGGAAGGGCTTGCATATTGTAGTTTGAAATCAGCTTAAGTTTTTGTAATAAAGATTTCTATAAACTGAAGTGTTCTCGGCGTGTGTCTCTGTTTTCTTTCGGTATCTCAAACACTGTGACCAATCTAAAACGAACAAAGTGAGAGGTTCAAGTTTACCCAGGACAGTATGGCTGCATTACTAGATGTGTTGGAGTGCTGTATTATTAGATGTGTTGAAGGGCAGTATTATTAGATATGTTGGAGTTCTTTATTATTATGTGTTGGAGGGCTGTATTATTAGATATGTTGGAGTGCTGTATTATTGGATGTGTTTGAGGGCTGAATTATTAGATGTGTTGGGGGGCTGTATTATTAGATGTGTTTGAGGGCTGTATTATTAGATGTGTTGTAGGGCCCTAATGGCAGAGATTGAGCTGTTCGTTTTGGGTTTTTCTTCCTCTTTAGATTCTTCTATTCCTTTTAAAATAGCTAAAAATCTAGGTATTACTAAGAAATTAAATAATTTATTGATAGAAATATTTTAATCTGAATAAATCATTTTAAGAAGTCCTTGACACACTGGTCTCCTCTTTCGACGACATTAAAAATTGGATAGATCAATATTATTAAGATGAATATGCTTCCGAAATTCTTTTTTGATTAATAAATGCCCCCATTTGAATAATAAATGCCCCTGTCTTAGGAATGTCTTCCTTCAAAATATGTATCAAAAAAAATGTGGGATTGGCATCACCTAACTTTAGAATTCATTATTTGGGAGCTAATGTTAGATATATTTCTTTTTGGATTCTCACAAGGAAAATTTAGGTGAATTAATTTGGATTAATTTAGCAATTAAATCTACTAAAATTTATTCTCTTCTTTCGATACTGGGAGCACCTTTGTCATTTTATTGGTATCCAAATTAACTGATTTTTTTTGTTAGACATATATTGAGAATCTGGTTTCAAATCAGGAAACATTTTGGCATCATGGATTTTTTATTAATTAGTCCTATTTTATGTCATTTTTTTTAACCTTCTGTTCAAAATCATGGTTATCATTTACTGGTTACATTTTGGTATGCAGTTTTTTTCAGATTTTTTTACTGTCCAACATCTCACTTCTTTTGAACATTTGTCCACCAAATTTAAAAGTCCTAGTCATCACTTTTTTCCCCGCTGTTTATAGGTTTGGATTTTTAAATTTTTTAAAATTTTGATGTCCCCCTCCCCCCTCCCCCCGAAGTTGATGATTTATAATTTTCAACCTAATTATATGAGTGGTATCTGGTCTTTATGAATAACTTTTAAGATCAAGGGATCGTTTCCTGCACAGAATTTAAAAAACTATGGGAACAAGATTTCCACCAGTCAATTTCTGAAACTTTATGGGATTCTATTTTGCAGCGAGTCCATTCATCCTCTCTTTATGCTTGGACACTCATTATTATAGTTTAATGTCATACACCGGGCCCATTATTCCAAAGTCCAATTGGCTAAAGTCTAGTCGAATCTTTTTTCTAAATCTGATAAATGTGTAACTGAAGAAGGTACACTGTATCATATGTTCTGGTTACGTCCTTCTCTTTCCAATTTCTGGGAAGGGGTATTCCGTTCCTTGTCTTTAGTTCTCAATCCTTTTATTGCTCTCTTTGGAATAAGTGGGCCATCTGTATGAATTCTGACTGCTTCACGGAGTTGCCCTCGCCTCCCTTATCGCAAGAAGGGCCACATTAATGAGATGGAAAGATGCTATCCCTCCCACTCATACTCAGTGGTTGTCTGATATGATGGCATGTTTGACTTTAGAAAAAAAAAATTAGATGTTCCACGACTGAAATGAATCTTAACTTTGTTTCTTTCTGGGCTTCTTAATTTCTTTCAAAATTTGTAAGATTAATTAGTTTTTGGTTTTTGAACCCAATGTTTACCTTCCCTTTTTTATTATTATTAGTTGCCTCCAAAGGGAGGGGGGGTTGAATTAGATATTTAATAGTGTTGCTCTTTTTAATGTAAGAGGTTCTGGGCTATTTATATTGTTGTATGAGATTTCTTACTACTTCATTTTATTGTTATGTACTTATGGAACATTTATTTGTAAAACCAATAAAAATATTGAAAAAGAAGAATCTCAGTCATGCACACACATGTCTGACTGTTCAGTTACTGTGTTTTTCAAACACATTCTCTTCATTATGTGGCCAATTCGTCAGTCACTTCCTTGGTTAATGTATTCGTAAGATCAGTCAACTGTGCCCGAGTCTCTGTGTGAACAGTTCCCCCTGCAATCCTTTCATCCACAATTGCTTTAAAAATATTATGTAAAATTCTAGTTGATTCCTCCTTGCCTGCTGGGGCAGGAAGCTTGCTCAATTTTGATGTGTGTGGAGGTTGTAAAATTCCCTTCAATGCACAGCTATGACCCCTTTCATGTTGTTTTCCTTTGCATTCAACACAATCTGTGATGTCTAAGGCGTGCAGTTTAGTTGGAAGTTTTGCTCCATCATCTTCTCTAATATTGCAAACTGAGGAAAAATCTTACTCAGTCTATGAATTGTGTATCAAACTGGTCGGAAACTCTTTTTTCTCCCACTGATAATGTTAACCCATTGATTTCCTACAGCAAATTGTTTGTTGCTCCAGTTTCCAGTGTCTCCAGAAAAATACTCTCGGTGTTGTTGGCAGAAAACTAGTTAGTGAAAAAGTATTGGCGCTATTCCAAAATGAAGCACCTCACACTTATTAGTATTAAACTCCATCTGACATCTTTCAGCCCACCCTTCTAAGCAGTCCAAATTCCTCTGCAATCTTTGAAAACCTCCTTCATTATCCACAATTCCACCTATTTTAGTATCATCCACATATTTACTAATCCAATTTACCACCCCATCATCCAGATCATTAATGTAAATGACAAACAGCAAGGGATCCAAAACAGAACCCTGAGACATACAGCTTGTTACCAGCATCCAGCCTGACAAACAGTTATCCACCACGACTCTTTGGCATCTCCCTTCCAACCACTGTTGAATCCATTTGACTATCTCAAAAGTTAATACCTAATGACCGAACCTTCCTAAATAACCTTCCATGCGGATTCTTATCAAAGCCCTTACTGAAGTCCATATAGACAACATCAATATTTTTAGTCACCTCTTCAAAAAATTCAACAAGATTTCCCAAATATGACCTTCCACGCACAAATTCTTGTTAAGTATTCATGATCAGACACTGTCTCTCCAGATACTTATATATTATCTCTAAGAACGCTTTCCATTAACTTACACAGACGTCAAACTTACAGGCTGATAATTGCTAGGCTTGCTCCTTGAACACTTTTTAAACAATTGAACCATTTGCGCAACACTCCAATCCTCTGGCACTATACCCGTCATTAATGCCATTTGAAAAATCACCGTAGGAGCCGCTGCGATTTCCTCACTAACTTCTCTCAAGGCCCTGGAGAGAATCCTGTCGAGACCTGGAGACTTATCCACCTTTATATGTTTCAAAAGTTCCAGTACCTCCTCTTTCTTAATCACTACTTTTTCCGTAATTACCCTCTTAGCTTCCTTTACCCCGCACAATTCAATATCTTTCTTAGAAAAAAAATTGTTCAAGATCTCCCCCATCTCTTTTGGCTTCACACACAGTGGTCTGCTCTGATTCTCTAATGGACCAATTTTATCCCTCTCTCTCTGTATTTTGAAAGGTTTAGCTAAAGTGAATGGGGGAAAGTTGTTTCTCTTGGTGGGTGAATCGAGTACAAGGGGTCATAGTTTTAAAATCAGAGGTTATCCATATAAAACAGAGATGAGGAAGAACTTCTTTAGCCAGAGGGTGGTGGATCTGTGGAACTCACTGCCGCATACAGCAGTGGAAGCCAAATCACTGGGAATATTTAAACAAGAAATAGACAGCTATTTCATTAATGAGGGTATCAAGGGATATGGGGAAAAAGCCGGAAATTAGAAGTAGTGTAGAGTAGCTTCGTGTAGATTTACAGAACAGACTCAATGGGCCTAGTGGCCTATTTCTGTCCCTTTGTCTTGTGGTCTTCTGATCTTTTGCTATTAACATATTTATAGAAACCTTTTGGATTTATTTTCACCCTTTTTGCTGAAGCCACCTCATTTAACTTTTCTAATTCCTTTCTTAAGATTCTTTTTACATTCAATGTATTTTCTGAAAATATCCTTTATTCCTTGTTTCTTATATTTATTGCAGGTCTCCCTCTTTTTTCAAACCAAGTTTACAATATCCCCTGAAGACCATGGCTCTCTCAGACGTTTGACTCTGCCTTTTGTCCTGACAGAAACATAAAGATTTTGTACCCTCAAAATCTCGCCTCCATTTCTTTTCTACCTCCTGCCCATAAAACAAATTGTCCCAGTCCACTCCTTGTAAATCCTTTCTCATCTCCTCAAAACTAGATTTTCCCCACTCAAAAATAGCAATCTTAGGTCCTGACCCATCTCTTTCCATAATTACATTGAAGCTAATGGCATTATGATCAATGGATTCAAAGTGCTCCCCAACACTTACCTCCGTCACCTGACCTACCTCATTCCCCAAAAGTAGATCCAACACTGCCGCTTCTCTAGTCAGTACCTCTACGTATTGCTGTAAAAAACTATCTTGCACACATTTTGCAAACTCTAATCCATCCAGCCCTTTCACTGAATGGGTTCCCAATCTATATGTGGAAAATTAAAATCTCCCACTATCACAACCCTGTGCTTATTACAAATATCTGCTATCTCCCTACAAATTTGCTCCTCTCATTCTTGTTCCCCATTAGTTGGTCTATAATACACTCTATAAGTGTGACTACCCCTTTTCCATTCCTTAGTTCCACTGGACGAACCCTCTAATGTATCCTGCTTAAGCACCGCTGTAATATTTTCCCTGACAAGCAATGCTACGCCATTCTCTCTTGCCCTTCCAATTCTATCACACCTAAAGCAACGAAATCCAGGAATATTTAGCTGCCAATCACATCCCTCCTGCAACCATGTTTCACTAATCACTACCACGTCATACTTCTAAGAGTCAATCCATACCCTCAGCTCATCCATCTTCCTTACATCCCTCCTAGCATTAAAGTATATTCATTTTAGAGATTTCCCACTACTTACTCTCTGTTTGTATCTTTACAAACAACTCTATTATGGTCTTTTTCTATCATCTCCCTTCCATCTTTGTACAGAGCATCCTCCTTCTCTATCACCTGCCTTTCCAGCCACAAACTTTGTCTACAAGCTTTCTCTGTTTGCAATCTAACCTTTTCCTTGTAGTTCTCTTCCATTTGGTTCCCTCCCCCAAACATTCTAGTTTAAAGTCTCCTGAGTAGCCTTAGCAAATGTCCTTGCCAGGATCCTGGTTCCCCCTGGGGTTCAAGTGCAACCCATCCATTCTGTACAGGTCCCAGTGATCCAGAAACTTCAATCTCTGCCCCTTCACCCATGCACTCACACTCCACCTCATTCTATTCCTGCTCCCATTGTCGCGTGGCACAGGCAGTAATCCCAAGATTACTCCCTTTGCAGTCCAGCTTTTCAGCTCTCTACCTAACTCCCTGCACTCACTTTTCAGGAACTCTTCACTCTTCCTCCCTACGTCATTGGTACCTACATGTACCACGACCTCTGGCTCATCTCCTTCCTACTTTAGGATATATTAGACACGAGCTGCAACATCCCGGACCCTGGCACCAGGGAGGCAAACCACCATCTGATTCTCCTTACTGCATCCACAGAATCCCTTATCTTTCCACAAATGTTTCCTGGCCTGTTGAGTATATCCAACATTTTCTCTTTTTGTATCTGCCTCTCCTCCTTTAAGGTACTCTTCCTCGGACACAAATAAAGTAATGATTGCTATCACTGGACAACAATTTTATTCAAAATGCTTTGCTTGTTGAAAAAAACATTGGGGATTAAGTTAAACTATTTCACGCTGAACACAAAGGTAATTTCAGATTTTCTGTATCATATAGGAAGCTGGAGAAACATTTAATTAGCTTTTATTGAATTTAGCGTGTTTAATCACATCAGGGTGCTGACACATTGCATTAGTTCAAGTGACCAAAGAATGTTTTGCCGCTGATTCTTGTTTATACTCAGCATTGATGGATTCCAGTCACCCTGATAACTCCTTTTCCGTGGTCGCAATGTCCTGGTGAAACCTTTCACCATGTTCGTCACTGACTGCATCAAGATCAGCAGAGAAGAAAATGAATCTTCAATGACATGTTGCTCTTCATAGTTTTGTATGCTTGAAGTAGACTTAAAACATGACAGGAAATCACAAAAATATATCTTCTATCTAAGAAAAACAATGTGCGATTGGAAAATTTTAAGGTGACTTTTGTGATCAGCCACCCAAAATCCATAAAATGCACCCAGAAGTGTTCAGGAAGCAAAATCATCGTTGCCCTGTCAAATACTCCCATAAAGAGCTGAAGGACATTCTGCTCCATTACAGCTGCCTTATACATGCAGGGTATTTATGCTCTGCTCTGATCAATGTTTCTGACATTTGTGCGCCATTTTCGGCTTCATGCAAACAAAGTTAACTGAAGAAGGGATTGAAAAGCCAAAACGTGACATACATTTTCTCTGTTGTGAATGTAGATTCACATTTATTGTCATGCACACAAAATGCACAATCCCTTTCATTCTCTTTGTTTGCTCTGGAAAGACCACAGAGAGATGCCTCTTGCCCAGCACCTCCATTAAAAGGAGAAAGAGAAACAAAACAGAGTCCTCTTTATTAAAGTTTCATACTTTTCAAACCTTAGAACAAATTTCCACTTTATTCGTTTAGCAAAACCTGAGAACTCGATTAACCCCGGGCGCACTGCTATCAAGCAGCTAGTCGCACAGTAAGCGAGTTGCCCCACCCATCAGGCCCTTATGCTTGCTGATGTATAGGAGGACCCTGGAATTTTCACCTAAAATGGTGGTTTTGAGCACCACCCTTCGTATCAGATGCCCTCCCCCTCCCCTCTCCAAATCTGGCACGCTGACCAGTGGATGCTCTTAAAAGCAAGTCACAAATGTTTAGTAACAAATGGTCATTTAAAGATTTAAATTTTTTTGGGACATTTTAAAATAAACCATTGTCGGCTCCTGTAAAAGGCCATTTGAACCCTGTACAGTACCAACAGCAGTTGGACCCCCACGGACTAACCGAGCATGCCAGCAGGAAGATGGCAGCGGTGTTGCAAATTCGCAGTCAAGGTAAGAATTTTATTCCCTTTATAGAGGACGACCTGATTTTAAGCTGAAATTTTTAAATTTCGAGGATCATCCTATACAATGGCTTATACGGTATATACACTTCTTTCTGACTCCTCTGTCCTTGACCTCAGCCTGTCGCTGAGCAGGTTCCTGTTCCTGTCGCCCATTTCTAACTCAAGCACCAGCATCTGACACCATTGCCCTTCTATTGTATGTGTTTATTGTAATGGATGTAATGGATTTATTTTATATTCTAGTCAATGCTAATTATGTTTCGTTGGCTGGTATAATGACAAGAAAGTGACATCACATCACATTAGCTTGGATCATATATTTTTACAACTCTTTTGGTCGGCACCCAAGGGATATGGCAGTTCCTGTTACTGGTCACACATACTTTTGCACTTTTCCATCTGCACCCAAGGGATAGCTTGTGTGAGATTAAAAACATCCTGTTTTTACATTAAGGAGGAACATAGCTCCAGGCACTAGCCTGCAGCTAGCTCTTCACATTTCATCTTCTTGGGTATTATTCGTGTAAGTCACAAGCTCTGGGGGATGCCAAGCTAGTGAAAATTTACTTGCTTGGTTAGAGTTGCCCAGCAACACACATCATGAAGTAAATGAGGTCTCAGAGGAATATAAAAAAATGTAAAAAGAATTAGAAAGGATAAGAGGATGAGGATACTCTGTCAAGTAGGGTGAAAATTAATCCAAAGTGTTTCTCCAGATATATTAGGAGAAAAAGTATAATGTGTAGTGGGTTGAACCATCCTAACAACGAACCAGATCACCAAGGTTTGAGTCGGCAAGGACAGGAAGCCCTGGAGCACTGGTCTTTCTGCCAATCATCACGGATGATGTTATTTCTGGGCCGAGTGTTGTGAAGGCCCTCGAGAGTGCAGGTGTTTGAAAAGGTTGGGTAAGGCGGTTTGTCTTAACGCGACTACAGCGACTGATGGGTGTAGTTTCTCACAAACCGACTACAGTGGTGACCCCTGATGGCCCCAATCGGGGGGGTTTGGGGCGAGACTTGATGGACTTGATGTGTTGCTGGACTGGCAGTCTGTGCAGGTTTTCGCTCACTCTGTGATCTGCTTGCGTAGACCGTGCCGGACAAATCTGGAGAACACCAGCTGCACTGTCGTGTGGATAGAGGGCTGCCACAAACTATGGATTTTGTTGAAAATTGTTCTTCACCTTTGGGCGGGGTACCAGTGACTGGGGTTGGCCTGTGGAGACGTCGCAGAGGAGCGTAGTGCCATTGGAGTCAAGTGGGACGTCTTGGAGCTACAAGGCCATGACCGCAGTTTTTAAGCTGTGCGTTTCAGGGTCGCCTTGCTGGGCGCAAGCCAGATCATGGAAGTTGATGACTTGCGCTAATGTATTGACCGCTGGCCTGGAGCGTGAGTCAGCGACAACATTGTGTTTTCCGGCGAAATGGCAAATTCAGAGGATAAGTGCCTCTGCTGTTGGGCGGACCATGGGTCGGAGGACTTGGAGAAGCTGAAAGTGATCCGTGTACACAGTGAATGGCCACCCCACCAGGAAGCAGCAGAAATGGAGGAGGGCCAGCAGCTCTCTGTCAAACGCACTGTACTTCAGTTCAGGCGGTCACAGGTGGCAACTGAAAAAGGCGAGAGGTCTCCATGAGTCGTTAATGAACTGTTCCAGGACAGCACCTACTGCTGTGTTTGACTCGTCAACTGTGAGAGCCGTCGGTCCATCCATTCGTGGGTGGTCTAGCATCGTCTCCAGATGCCGTTGGATTTTGGCATCAAGTGGAGGGGTAAGGCTCACGGGCTATCGGAATGGTGAGTTTGTCTGGGGAAGGCGGCAGGCTTGAGAATGCAATGGTAGGCTCTGTGGTTGAGATGGCGGCAGTAAAATGGGGGTGCAGAATAGAGGGAAAATTAGTGAAGATGCGGCTGGGTTGACTGTTTGTTGATGTGCTGAGGGGCACGGTCTGGAAAATCTCAGCATGGACTAATCGTCTGCCCTGGAGCTCCACTAACAGGGAGTGTACCCACAGGAAATCCACACCCAACAGAGGTTTATCCACTGAAGCCAGTGTGAAGGACTAATTGAAGGTGGTCTCTTGGAAACGTACAGGAATGTGCCTCTTGCCAAAAGTTTTAATGGCGATGTTGTTGGCAGCATGCAAGAGCACTCAAGGAACCTGCAGCCTGAGAAGGTTGTTTGGTTGGCCAGCCACTGCAGCCAGTAACTGCAGCTGGCCCCGACATTTCCCAGGAACAAGCATGGCTTGGTGGCACCTGTGTGCTGATGCCCCCCAACGCTAATGGTAGAAGCACCATTTCGGATTGGGACTTTCTGTTCTCTGGTGGGGTGGGGCTGTGCAAATGGTGTGTTGGACAAGCATTGCCCTCGGCTGCAGCCGTTTAACATGGTTGACTGAGTCTATGTCATCATGCTTGGAACGGTAGAGAACGTCTGCTCGTGCTGCAACCTTGTGCAGATCACTGAAATCCGCATTGGCCAATAGGAGTCTGATGTCTTCATGCATTTGCTTGAGGAATGCCTGCTTGAACATGACGTAGGGCTTGTGCCCTTCTGCCAGTGTGAGCATTTCATCCTTGAGGATGGACGGGGTTCTATCACCTAGGCCATTCAAGTGCAGGAGCCTGGCGGCCCTCTCGCGCCGTGAGAGGCCGTACGTGCTAATGAGGAGGTTTTTAAGAGCCATGCATTTACCTTCCTCTGGTGGCACTTGGATGAGGTCATCGAACCATGAGGCAGCTTCCTGGTCAAGTGAGCTGATGACATAGAAATATCTTGCAAATCAGAGGTTATCTGTTTGATCTAGAACTGGGTCTCGCTTGATCAAACCAAGTGCGGGGCCTGTTCGACCAGAATGTTGGCAGCTTCAATGCTATGGCTACAGATTCCATTATGTCGAGTCTTCAGGACGTGGAGACGGAGACTCGTCGGGGTCACCAGTGTGAGCAAGCGTAGAAAAAGAACTAAAAGAGCAGGCTGAGAGGTTGAGTAACACAACTGATTTACTTTGAAATCCACACTGTAGCCTTTCAGCCCATCCCCTGAGTTCTGGCACTAGTGTCACAATGGTGCAAGTGTCTATGTGCCCTTCTGGTCTGGACAGGAAGAGACGGTCCTGTGACGCCATCTTTGCCACGACTGCCCTAATGAATGCGTGTGATCAAACTGAGCCGGTTCGCCGCTGCAAACATGTGCCCACACCTTCCCGATTTATTCCCTTAGGTTTTTCTTGCATTTATGCTCCTCAAGTACCTCATTTTCGCCATGTTGCCTCTACCTGTTACACACCTTCTGAAATAGACCCCTAATATTCCTTGAAAACCAAGGTTCCCTGTGCCTTCTAACTTGCCCTTTAATCCTGACAGGAACATACAGACTGTACTCTCAAAATTTTACATTTGAAGGTCCTTCACTGGCCTCGCACATCCTTGCCTAAAAACAATAAATCCTAATCCACACATCCTAGATCCTTTCACATTTCTTCAAAATTAGTCTTTCTCCAATTTAGAATCTCAAACCGAAGCTCAGACCTATCCTTCTCCATAATTACCTTGAAATTAATGGTATTATGATCACTGGACCCAAACTGTTCCCCTCCACATACTTCAGTCACTTATCCTGTCTCATTCCTTAAAAGGAGATCCAGTATTGTGTACTCTCTTGTTGATACCTCTATATATTGATTTAGAAAACTTTCCTGAACATAGCTGACAAACTCAAGTCATCCAACACTTTCACAGACTGGGAATCCCAGTCAATATGTGGAAAAATAAAATCTCCGACTATCATGACCTTATGTTTCCTGCAGCTGCTTCCTATCCCTCTACAGATTTACTCCTCCAATTCTCGTTTTCTATTGGGTTGTCTATAATTCAACCCCATGAATCTCATCATTGCTTTGCCATTTCTCAGCTCCACCCATATAGCCTCAGTAGATGAGCCCTCAGGTCTGTCCTGCCTAAGCACAGCTGAGATATTTCCTCTGACGGACAAATTCCACTCTTCCCCCTTTCACCTCTTCTTTTCTATCGCATTTAAAGCAACGGAAGCCTGGAACATTGAATTGTCAATCCTGCCCCTCTTCACTAATGACCACAATGTCATAATTCCACGTGCCCATCCACACTCTAATCTCGTCTGCCTTTCCTATAATACCCCTTGCATTGAAATAGATGCACTTTAGAAAAATTCCACCACGCACCACCCCTTCACTTCTAAAGGTGTATGTAATTTCCACATTATCCTTTCCCGCCTCCATTTCTCTATCTATTCTAGCATTCTGGTTCAAATCTTGTTTAAACCCATCGGAGTAGCACGAACAAACCTTCCCACAAGGATGCTATTCCCCCTCCAGTTCAGATACAAACTGTCCCATCGGAACAACACCCACCTTCCCTGGAAGAAGGCCTAATGATCCAGAAACATGCCGAAAGGGGTAATTACTGCTGTCTTGGCATCATCAGAAGGAATCATCAATTGTTGTAAATGTACTAGATCTATTTTTGCAAATATATGTTTGCCATGGAGGTTTGTTGAGAAGTCTTGTAAATTGGGAATGTTGTATTGGTCAAGCATGGTAGAATTGTTTAGGGCACGATAATCACTAGAAGGCCGCCAATCCCCAGGAGATTCTTTTTGGAACCATATGCAACGGTGAAGCCCAGCAGCTGTCAGATCTGCAGACTATGCATGTGGTCAAATTCCGCTTTTGCAATTTTATTACGGTCCAGGGGTAATCTACGAGCCTGTGCTACATCTGGAGGACCCCAAGTCTCTATTATGGTGGGTTATTATTTGTTTAAAATTTGTATCATGATACAATGGGGTCTGTAAGTGAGGGAAACACTCAATCAAGGCTTGGAAAGGGCAAGAGTTAGGTTGAAGGCTCATCAGGTGGCTGATGACATTGAAGGGATAACAGATGCAGCTCACTTGCAGACAAGAGCTGACGTCCATAACAGCCAACAAAGGAAAATGTGACAAGAAATCTGCTCCAGAAATCGAATTTGCCACGTTTGCAACGTGAAAACCCACCGAAAAGGCTTCCTAAGGCCGAATTATGGCTGTTCTGGCCATGGACTCAGCTTCACTTATTTGCCTTTTCCCCATAACATTTTAGTCCCCAAATGTGCAAAAATATATCTGATTGTGTTTAAAGACATTTAATAAGGCAGCTTTTACTGCTTTGTTGGGAACTGAATTCCACAGATTCCTACTCTCTTGGAAAAACAATTATTCCTCATCTCCATCCTAAATCTACCCCCTCGAATCTTGAGGTTATACACCCCAAGGTCTAGTCTCACCTACCATTGGAAACAGCTTTTCTGTCTCAATCTATCCCTATGCTAATTTTAAATGTTTCTCTCTCATTCTACTGATTTCCAGCGGCTTAATCTCTCCTTACAGACTAACTCCCTCATCTCTGGAATCGACCTAGTGAACCTCCTCTGCACCACCCCTAAAGCCAGTGTATCCTTTCTCAAGGAAATAAACTGGCACAGTTGGCGTGGTGGTTAGCGCAATGCCTTTACAGTGCCAACAATTGGGACCTGAGTTCAAATCACGCGGTGTCTGTAAGGAATGTCTGTACATTCTCTCCATGTCTGTGGAAGTTTTGGGAGAGGGTGCTGAGGAAATTTACCAGGATGTTGCATGGATTGGAGAAAAGCCTTAGCTCTTTGGCCCACAAGACAAGGAGACCTCATCTCTCCTTGGCAACTGTTCTCAGTTCGTGTTCTTTCTTATCCCTGTCCCCAGGTGGCTCTGCAGTTCATTGTTGGTTATTTGTTTAAATGTAACCATTAGAGAGCCTGTTTGGCCTGAGAGTTGTGTTTACGCCAAGAAAAAGGTTGAAAACCACTGACCTTTGCCTTCCTGCTTTTGATAGCCCTACCACAAGTAAAAGATTAGCATGATCAGGACATTGTTTGGCCTAGTGGTTCTCAACCTTTTTCTTTCCACTCACATCCCACTTTAAGTAATCCCTATGTCTTAGGGGCTCTGTGATTAGTAAGGGATTGCTTAAGGTGGTATGTGGGTGGAAAGAAAAAGGTTGAAAACCACTGTTATAGACCAAAATGTTACTGAAATATTTTGCTTGAGAAAAATGGCCCATTTCCTTTGGAGTTATGAAACCGTGGACATAACGAGTCAAATAAGTTCAATTAAAAGAGTAGTTTCAAACAGTTTCTTTCCACCCACATGCCACCTTAAACAATCCCTTACTAATCACAGAGCACCCATGGCATAGGGAATACTTAATGGGATGTGAGTGGAAAGAAAAAGATTGAGTACCACTGGTTTAGCCTCCTTCACTTCCAAAAAAACACCCAGATTATCCACTGTGTCTGCATAGTCCTCTAGTCCAGCCAACATCTTGGTGAACTTGACAAGTCCTGATGCAGGGTTTTGACCTGAACGATTGCCTCCACAGATACACCCTGACTCACATTTCCTCCAACAGTTTTTTTTAAACTTCAGATTGTACCATCTGCAGTCTCTTGTGTCTCCATCAAGGTGACTACCTGCTCTGCTCTGCCCAACACAATCTTATCCTTTCACAGCAGATGGCATAACTTGATGTCTTCCTGCCTGGCACTAAAGGGTGGCACAGTTAAGAACATAAGAACAAGGAGCAGATGTAGGGCATCCGGCCATTGAACCTGCTCCACCATTCAACATGATCGTGGCTAATCTCTGGATAGGCTCATCTTCACCTACCTGACATTTTCCCATATTTCTTAATTCCCTTACTATGTAAAAATCTGTCCAACTTTGACATATATACATTTACTGAGGTAGCCTCCACTACTTCAATGGGCAGCAAATTCCACAGATTCACTGTCTCCCAATGGAAACAACTTGCCTACCTCTATCTTGTCTATGCCTTTCATAATTTTATTTTTCTCATTCCTCTAAATACCAGCGAGTACAGTTCCAGATGACTCAATCTCTCGTCATAGGTTAACCGCTCCTTCTCTGGAATCACCCTGGTGAACCTCCTCTGGACCGCCTCCAAAGCCAAGGAAGGAGACCTCAAGGAAGGAGATCAGCGCAATCCTGTTACAGCGCCAGCGACCCTGGTTCGAATCCAGCACTGTCTGTGAGGAGTTTGTACATTCTCCTCGTGTCTGCCTGTGTTTTCCCTGGGTGCACTGGTTTCCACCCACCTTTCTGAAATGTTTGGGGGTTGTGGGTCAATTGGGTGTAATTGGGCAGCACGGACTTGTGGGCCAAGAGGCCTGTTACCGTGCTGGCTGTCCAAATTTGAATATTTAAAATTTAAATTTAAGGCAATTTAAAATAATAAATTTAATGAAATGCACTGTCAGACTACTTCAAAGAGATGGAATTGCTAGGAGCCTTTATTTGCTGAAATGATTATGTTGTCACATTATAATGCAAGATGAGAGCAGGCTATTGGAATGGAGCACTTGACTCCATATAGGTCAAAGACATTCAAATGCAAAGCCTAAAACTGAAGACAATGAAGCGAAAAAGAGAAAAACACACTCAGTTCAGGGTCCCCACCTGAAGGCTGATTGACCAAGGACGTGTGTAACCCTCCAGTATCTCACTGAAGCGGAGAGATAACATAACATAACACATAACAATTACAGCACGGAAACAGGCCATTAGGCCCTTCTAGTCCGCACCGAACCAAACACCCCTCTCTAGTCCCACCTCACTGCACAATGCCCATAACCCTCCATCTTCTTCTCATCCATATACCTGTCCAACCTTTTTTTAAATAATACAATTGACTCCGCCGCCACTATTTCTCCCGGAAGCTCATTCCACACGGCTACCACTCTCTGAGTCAAGAAGTTCCCCCTCATGTTACCTCTAAACCTCTGCCCCTTAACTCTTAACTCATGTCCTCTTGTTTTAATCTTTCCTCCTCTTAACGGAAATAGTCTATCCACATCCACATCTTTCCCAGCAAAGACTGGTGTGTCATTTTTGAAGATCCCATCCTAAAAGTTGCACAGAACTCTTCGCCTAACAACTGGCACATAATCTGCTCAAGCAAATATCTAGCTGTCCAGTGGTTCCATTGGTATTGATATTGGCGATTGCTATTAGCTATTGTGGTTGAGAATGATTTTTGGTATTGGTATTAACTTTGACCTTTTCAGTTCTATGACATCTCCTGGGAAGTGCAAAGAATACATCTTTTAAAATCCTTTTTCTATCTTTCTTTTTAAAATATCTTTATTTTGTTTAATGGATAAAAAAAACATACACATATTAATCTAATACCTGGGCTGAAATATAAGAAAAGGCAGATAATTTATACTTTGTAGCAGCCGTGTAGCGGGCCGAGTGGGCACATAGCGCAGTATTGCAAACCGTTGGGGTTCTTCAGCAAGCGCGCGGAAATGTAGACCAGACCACTGGGTACTCACCTGGTCAATGGACCACACGCGCACGGTGCTACATGCCAAGTAACGGCATGTTGGTTTGCTGTGCCTCCTGTCAGAAGGTGCGGGGGCCCCCACTGTGTCTAATTTAAACCTGCCGGCCCCGCAGATTGGCGGCAAGCTCATAGTGATATGAGGGATGTAAAAGAAGCCCGTAAAACCCAAATAAACAGTCTTGCATTGACTAACCTGGTGTATGTGTATTGTTTAGTAGCTCTACCGAGATAACCACTACAACTTCTCAAATAATACCTTAATTGTACATAGTGTGTGTACCCTTCTCGATCAAACCCATTTTATCAAAATATCTCAACAGAAAAAAAAACAAAAAAGGAAAAAAGAACCCCCCCCCCCCCAACATTAATCAAACCCTTCCCTCTAAACAAGATTAACTTGCATATCTAACATTTTTTTTTAAATTTGGTGTTTGAAGTCTTGACTTGCGTTTGAATTGGATTAAAGTGAAGGAGAGTTGCGCAGGTTGTCAGCCTCACTCTCTCGCCCCAGCCTGTCTAGACCCAGAGGCAAGACATATTTGAGACAGCTGGAGACATGTCAGGATGCACTGGATGGCCAGCAGTGTTCTGTATGTGTCTCACTGTGCCGTCTTAGTGCTCCACGACACATTGCTGAGAATTGCCTTTCTGCTCGTTGAACCAGTGATGGTTTCTTCTGCACAGTCCATCGAATCCAGGCTTCACACTCTAGGCAGACAAGCCCTGAGTGTTATGAGTCCATGGCAGTTCTTGCGGCGTGCTCACAAGCCTCCCCCCCACCATTTTTGGGCATCTTCATCTGCTTTGCAGATGCTGGGAGATGTCTCCTCTTCAGCCTGCTCCACCGTTGGGATGATCACCTAGTGGTGTAGTAATGACACCATCCCCTCACTTGTCTTCACCTGCTAGCTGAAGCGGTTTCCAGGGTGTGGCATCAGGAGCCAACAAATGAGAGGTTTAGGAGATGAATGAGGTCCAGTGATGCATACCATCCCCACCTTATTGAGGCACAGCTCTCAGCACCAAAGGAACTCCTTCTCCTCAAAGCTCCCTACACCCTAACATACTTAGACAATGAAAGACGACATTCAGAAACCAAGCACCCTCATTAAATTATGGTAATACTCCACGAATGGGCCCCACATCTTATTAAAAATTCATTTTTACACCTTTAACATTATATATTTTTTTCTCTAAACTTAGGAAGCACATGACCTCCTGTAACCATTGAATATGAGCGAGTGGAGAGCTGTCTTTCCATTTCACCAGAGAGCCCATCTTACTATCAATGAAGTAAATGCTAAAATTCGCTTTTGAGATGAAGTCAGATCTATTTTCTCTTCAAGGGAGCAACTAAGGTCCTTCATTCTAATCTGACCTTAAAAATGACTGATAAAGTTTGAAAATATTTTTTCCAAAAATATTCTAAACCAGGGGAAGTCCCAAACAATTTTCCATTTATCGCATAATAGATCAATATTAGAATAAAAGTGAATAGTTTAACTTTTGAAATTTGTGCTCAATGCACCACTTTGAACTGCAACAAACAATGTCGCACCGAGAAGAAGAAGCTGTTTAAAGCTTGCACAGAGCTGATGGCGGTTGGACTGGGCTGTTGGACCCCGCAGGATCACTGCGACTCCATTCCCTGTTCTCCATGGGTCTGTATATTTTGTTCACTCTCTTCAGGCAACGATCCTGGTAGATCACATCGATTGGGGGAGAGGGAGACTCCAGCGATCCTCTTTGCCATTCTTATGGTCTTGTGGATTGACCTCAATCCATTTCTCTGCAGCAACCGGACCACACTGGGATGCAGCCGGCCAGGACACATGTGATAAACATCCAGTAGAAGGTGGCCGATAGCCTTGACCACTTCATTCCTCTCAAGAGGTGCAGCCACTGTTCCTCCTTCCTGACAAGTGAGGAGATGTCCAACTCACTGGCAGTTAGAAGGCATAATCTGACACTGCTTGCTGGGACTTCTAGGATTATGCAATGGAAAGGAGGCATGATGCGGAGTCAAAGAACCTTCAAGTGGGAAACAATGGGGGAAAAAGGCTGTGTTGAGGTGATATTTGGAAACGTTGATGTTAAAGGGGACTGGGTATCTTTGACTACAAATCATTAAAAGGTTTTTTTTAATTATTCGGTTTAGATTAGTCGGCAAAGCATCATGAGCCAAAGGCCTGTAATTTACAATTTTCTATGTAATATTCATGAAGTTCAGATAATTGTGGAGATTGGACTCTCATGTTATCAGTGGTTGTCAACCTTTTTCTTTCCACTCACATACCACTTTATAAGTAAATCCTGTACTAGTAAGAGAAGACTGATGGGGGTTTTTGTGGATACGATAGAGGAAACTGGCTCCCTGGTGCCAGGGTCTGGGATGTAAATACACGTATCCTAAAAGGGGAGGGTAATGAACGAGAGGTCGTGGTACATGTTGATCCCAACGGACATTGGGAGGAAGGAGGAAGTGGTCCTAAAGAATGAATACAGGGAGTTAGGTAGGGAGCTCAGAAGGACTGTAAAGGGAGTAATCTCTGGATTACTTCCTGTGCCATGTGATAGTGAGGGCAGAAATAGAATCAGGTGGAGGCTGAATGCTTGGCTAAAGGGGTGGCGTAGAAGTCAGGGATTCAAGTTCTTGGACCACTGGGACCTATTTTGGGGGAGATGGGACCTGTACCTTAAGGACGGGTTGCATCTGAATCCCAGAGGGATTCCTGGCAGGGGTGTTTGCTTGGGCTATCAGGGGGTCATTAAACTAGTATGGTTTGGGAAAGGGGTCCATGTAAGGGAGGACAACAGGTATTGTAGGCAAAGGGAAAAGGCTTATTCACGAAATTTGGGGGTGGAAGAGCAGTTGATTGAAGAGGAAAGGGATAGATGCTATGATGGGGAAGGGAAGATGGTGACAAATAATAGTGCCATCCCAGCAGATCGGGGGGTTAGGCAGAAGGGAAGATCTGGGAAGTCTCTGAGATGCATTTACTTCAATGCAAGGAGTGTTGTAAGGAAGGTGGATGAGCTGAAGGTGTGAATAGATATTTGGCAGTATAATGTGGTGACCATTAGTGTGACGTGGTTGAAGGAGGGTTGTGACTGGCAGTTAAATATTCTGGGATTTCGCTGCTTTAGGTGTGATAGACTTGGAGGGCTCATCAAGGGAGGCGGTGTGAGTAGAATTAAAAAATAAAAGAGGTGAGGTTACTATTATAGACCACGAAATGGGGAGAAGGAACTAGAAGAGCAAATGAGTAACAAAATAGCTGAGCAGTGAGCACAGGGTTGTGTTAGTTGGGGATTTTAATTTTCCTAACATAGATTGGTCTGGATGGCTTAGAGTTTGTAAAATGTGTCCAGGATTCCTTTTCGCATCAATATGTTGAGGTACCCATGAGAGCAGGGCTTTTTGTTCCTCTGTACCCCTTTGGCATTTTTATAGGTTCCCGTGTACCCCTAAAAATTAAGGATAAAAAAAACATGACATTGTGCAATCTGACTGCAGATTGCAAGACCTGTGCACGTACCCCAGGTTGGGAGTCCCTGCACTAGAGGGTGGGGAGTGTTAGATACGGTAGGTGATGGAGGTGTGCGTTGGGGAGCACTTCGAATTAGTTTCAGTTTAATTATTGAAAAGGATAGGCCTGGTTCGAAGCTGAAGGTCTTTGAGTGGGAGAAAGCCAAATTTCGAGAAGGAATTTGCAAGGAGAAGTTTGAGCTGATTTTTTTCTGGAAAGGTGGTAGAGGAGAATTGGAGAGAATTTAAAGAATTTTGAGAGTGCAGAATCTTTATCTTCCTGTCAGGACAAAAGGCAAGGCCAAATGTTCAAGGGAGCCATGGTTTTCTAGAGAGATTAGGAAGTTGGTTCGAGATAAGAAGGAGGCCTACATTAAATATGAGAAGCAAAAGATTTATGAGATGTTTGAACAATACATAGATTGTAGAAAGAATCTTAAGAAGGAAATGAGAAAGGCAAAAAGGTACGAGGGGGCTATAGCAAATAGAGTGGAAGCAAATCTGAAAGGTTTTTACAAATATATGAACAGCAAAAGGAAAGTTAAGGATAGAATAGGTCCACTGGAAAATCAGAGCGGAGTAATGTGTTAGAAACCATATGAGATGGGGGAGATATTGAATAATTTCTTCTCGTCGGTGTTCACAAGAGAAAGAGATACTGAATTGTGTAGGATAAGTGAGGCAAAAGGGTTAGTTATGGAAAAGATAGGGATTAGTAAAGAGGGGATTTTAAAACTTCTGGGGTATATAAAAGTAGATAAGTCTCCTTGACTTGATGGGATTTTTCCCAGGACCGTAAGGGAGGTCAGGGAGGAAATAGCGAAAGTTGTGAAAGTGAATCTTCAACAGTCACTGGAGGAGGGTGTGGTGTCGCAGGATTGGTGGGTTGCAAATGTGGTTTTCTTGATTAAAAAGGGCGCAAGGTGTCGGCCAAGCAATTATCAGCAAGTAATTTTAACACCGATGGTTGGGAAACTAATGGAAGAAATTCTTATGGATAATGTGTATAAATATCTGGATAGGCAGGGATTGACCAGGGACACCCAACATGGGTTTGTGAGGGGAAAGTAGTGTTTGACAAATCTTGTTGAATTTTTTGAAGAGGTGACCAGAAAGGTTGATGAAGGTAGAGCAGTTGATGTGGTCTATTTGGATTTTAGTGAGGCTTTCATTAAAGTTCCAGATGAAAGGTTAGTGAGGAAGGTTCAGGCAATAGGGATTAATGTAGAGATAGTCAGATGGGTTCAATGGTAGCTGGAAGATAGGCACCAGAGATTCATTGTGGACAACTGTCTGTTAGGATGGAGGCCAGTGACAAGCAGTGTGCTGCAGGGATCGGTGTTGGGTCCTTTGTTGTTTGTCATTTCTATTAATGATTTGGATGACGGGGTGGTAAATTGGGTGAGTAAATATGCAGACGATACAAAAGTAAGGGCAGTTGTGGATAGTGAGGAGGGTTTTCAGGCACTACAAAAGGATTTGGGCTGTTTGGAAAGGTGGGTTGAAAGGTGGCAGATGGAGTTTAATGTATATAAGTGTGAGATGCTTCATTTTAGGAAGAATAACCAAAATAGGACATATGCAGTGAAGGGAAGGACATTGAGGAATGCAGAGGAACAGAGAGATCTTGGAATAACGGTTCAGCATTCTTTGAAGGTGGATTCCCATGTAGATAGGGTGGTGAAGAAGGCTTTTGATATGCTGGCCTTCATAAATCATAGCATAGAATATAGGAGCTGGGAGGTGATGTTGAAACTGTTGAAGGCATTGGTGAGGCCAAGTTTGGAGTATTGTGTGCAATTCTGGTCTCCAAATTATAGCAAGGATATAAATAAGATAGAGAGGGTGCAGAGAAGGTTTACAAAAATGTTGCCTGGATTGCAGTATCTAGAATACAGAGAAAGATTGAGTAGATTGGGACTTTATTCATTGGAGCGTAGAAGGTTGAGAGGGGATTTGATGGAGGTATTTAAAATTATGAAAGGAATAGATAGAGTAGATGTGAATAGGCTCTTTCCCCTGAGGGTAGGGGGAGATTGGAACAAGGGGTCATAAGTTAATGGTTGGGGGGAAGAAGATTAGTAGTAATATAAGAGGATACTTGTTCACTCAGAGAGTGGTGGCTGAATGGAATGATCTTCCAGAAGGAATAATTGCCGCAGGGTCAATTCTGTCATTTAAGAGGAGGTTAGCCCACCTCACTGACAAAAGACAAAGGAGGAAAAATCCAACACCCAACCCCAACCAACCGATTTTCCCTTGCAACCGCTGCAACCGTGTCTGCCTGTCCCGCATCGGACTTGTCAGCCACAAACGAGCCTGCAGCTGACGTGGACATACCCCTCCATAAATCTTCGTCCGCGAAGCCAAGCCAAAGAAGAAAGAAGATGAGTACATGGATGTGAGGGGATTGGTGGGTTATGGGCAAGGGAGTGGATAGGTGGAATAAGTGGAGTGTCACGTAAATTGGTGCAGACTAGAAAGGCCGATATGGCCTGTTTCCATACTGTAAAATGTTATATGGTTATATGGTTAAGTTGGTAGATGGGTGGAAAGAAAAAGTTTGAAAACCACTGTTTGAATCATCCCTCATTGACTCGTTATGTTCACGGTTTCAGAACTCCCAAGGAAATGGGCCAATGACAATTTTTCTCAAGCCAAATATTTCAGTAACAATTGAGTCATGAGCAGTGATTCTCAACCTTCCCATTCCACTCACACCACACCTTAAGGAATTCATTACTAACCACAGAGCACCGATGGCATAGGAATTACTTAAAATGATATGTGAATAGAAAGAAAAAGGGTGGTAACCACTTTGTTAGAGGATTTAAGATTGAGTGTTAATATTTTTCTATCTTCTTTCTTTGGCTTGGCTTCGCGGACGAAGGTTTATGGAGGGGGTAAAAAGTCCACGTCAGCTGCAGGCTCGTTTGTGGCTGACAAGTCCGATGCGGGACAGGCAGACACGGTTGCAGCGGTTGCAGGGGAAAATTGGTTGGTTGGGGTTGGGTGTTGGGTTTTTCCTCCTTTGCCTTTTGTCAGTGAGGTGGGCTCTGCGGTCTTCTTCAAAGGAGGTTGCTGCCCGCCAAACTTTTATATTTTTCTATAGGGCCTCAGTAAAGGTCTGGAATATAATTTTGATCTAATTGCCTAGAGGTCTACTTTTAACAGGAGACTGCAATAAAGAGTCACTAACAAGACAAGTCTGTCACATAAGGGAATATTGAATGGCTGAACTTTCTTCCTCTAAAATTTAGAAGAATGAGGCTTTAATAGAAGTGTGTAAAATTCTCATAGGGCTTCAAAATATAGATGCAGGGAGGATGTGTCCTCTGACCGACAATCTTTTGAGATAAGATTCAAAACATGATGTAGAGCATTTAGCACTGAAATGAGCAGAAATTGCTTGCTCAGAAGGGGATGGAACTTTGGAATCCATTCATCTGGAGAACTGAGAAGGCTCAGTCATTCACTTCATTTGGAACTGAGAGGAATAAAAGGTGACCTTATTCAAACAGACAAGATCCTAAACAGAGTTGATGCTGAGATGTTTCAACTGGGGTGAAAGTGACAGATATAAGAACGTAGAAAATAGGAGCAAGAATTGGCTGTTCGACCTGCCATTCAATAGATGATGTGTCCATGGACTCAACTCTGCCGACTTTTCCCCATGACCCTTAATTCTCCAACTATGCATGTGTCTGGCTAACTGCATCTTAAAAACATTCAGTCAGGCAACCGCCACTGCTTCCTTGGGCAGAAATTCCACAGATTCACTAGTCTCTTTGAAGAGCAATTCCTCCTCAATTCCATCCTAAGTCTATTCCCCCGAATCTTGAGGATTTGTGGAGACAGAGGCCATAGCAATAACATTTAAAATAGAGGCGTAGGGACATTTCTTCTCTCAGTGAGAGAATTCTCTGTCCTCCAAGTTGGTGGGGTGGGGGGGTTGGTAGTGGAGGTCAATTCATTGGATATATTTGAGATTAATAAATCTTTGGAAGATTGAGGAATTTGGGGTCATGAGGAACTGGAAGATAAGGCCAGCATAGATCAGTCATGATCACATTGAATGGGGAGCCAAACTTGATGGACCTGATGGCTTATTCTTTGTTGGGCGCTATCTGTAGCCCCAATAATGACACAGACAAAGAATGAGGGGGATCGATATGCTTTATTGTACTAGAGACTGCTGGCTCGGGTCCAGGCTAGGAAATGAGTGAGAAGGAGAGGGGACGACCTTTATGGCCTGGGGTCACATGGGCAGGACCAGGGAGAAGTCAAGGGCAGGAAGACACCCAGAGAGCAGGCCAGCCAGTGCACATAATCATATCACCACATTCTTGCTTCTTTTGTTTTTAATCATGCCCTTTATTGATTGTGTGATTGATTTCTGGATGGTAAAGAAATCAAGAAATGAAAAGGTGGAGCAGGAAATTGATACTGAGCCAAAAGACCAGCGATGGACTTCCTAAATGGTGAAAGGATCATTCTTTCTTGTCTTCTACTCTTAATTGTTATGCCCTTTTTAATTGGCTCTCGGTAGATGTGTCAGGTCAGACTGAGACACAATGATAAAAAGTGGATTACAGAAAAAATTATATTTTAGACCTAGAACACGGTAACAGTCCATTTTGGACCACAAGCCCGTGACACACAATTACACCCAATTGAGAGGTGGGAGGAAACTGGAGCCACTCAGGGAAAACCCATGCAGACATGGGGAGAATGTACAAACTCCTTACAGATATAGCTCGGGATTTAAACCCCAATCCCGAGCGTTGGCACCGCCAACCGTCAACGAAGATGTTGTCTTTCTAAAATTAGTTTTCCATCCTTTCATGTTTTTAACAATTTATCTCTGAAGTCCAGTTGAGTTTTTAGATTTTGAAATAACTTTTAAAATATTTTATCTCAATTTGCTTTAATTTCAGATAAATTTAAAAAAAAATATTTATGTCAATTTACTTTAACTTCAGACAATTTTAAAATTATTTGATATCAATTTGCCTCAATTTCAGACACATTTGACATTACTATAACCACACAGCTTGCTCATCCATTGTCACCATTGCCTTGAGCACTGTAAACTGGTAAACGCTGTTTAAGGACTTTGTGGCAGGGACCTTATCTGTGGGCCAATTGAGTTCCTGTTACTAAGACCAGTGCTGGAGTCATGGATGTGGATAGCCAGTGAAGTCAGGCCTCTTATATTCAGACAAAGTAAGTTATACGCTTGTCAGGACAGTGGTCATTTGAGTGCCTGGCTCAATGAGATCTCGTTAACTAAAAGTAGTCTTGCAAGTTCTACTCAGCAAGATTCCAACTATTACCCTTCACAAAGCCTGTCTGGAAACTGGCTTGGATAAGAAGGACCAGATGATCTCCTTCCATTTCACTTTCAGAAAGATTTCATGAAGGGTAATAGTTGGAACCTTGTTGAGTAGAATCTTCTTCCCTGCAAATAAAATACAAAATACCGAGTTCAGGCCCTTCAATGTTGTGCTGACCTAAATAAACCTATTCAAGAATCTAAACCGTCCCTACTTTACACAATTTTTCTTGCATCCATGTGCCTGTCTCAGAGTCTTTAAATGTCCCTTTTGTTCCAGCCTCCACCACCGTCCCTGGCATGCAGTCGAGGCACCTATTGTTCTCTGTGTAAAAATACTTACCCCTGATGTCTCCCCTAAATGTTATTCCCCTCTGGTATTTTCTACCTGGGATAAAGATCCTTACTGTTCACCTCTCATAATGTTGTTGACCTCTATTAAGTCATCTCTTATCTTTCTTTGAGCCAAAAAGAAAAACAAACTCTAGCTCTGTTAACCTTGCCTAATGAGACACATTCTCCAATTGCAGGCAACATCCTGGTGAATCCTCTCTGCACCTTCACCAAAACTTTAACATCCTTCCTGTAATGAAGCAACCAGATCTGAATATGATACTCCAAGTATGGTCTAACCAGAGCTTTAGACAGATGCAACAGTATTGTTATGAGCCCAGAGGACCCCAAAACCCAACAGCAATAGATATTCACCAAGACAAATGGTTACTTAAACAAAGGTTGCTTTCCATTATCTTTAAACATGAAAACAGACTCATACTTTAACTTATTACTATTAACTTAACCCCCTTCTAATTCTAAGTGCAGGTGTATGTAATATGTGTGTAAGTTTAGAAAAGTTATTTGATTCAGAGTCCAATCTCACTTCTCATTTCTCCAAGTTCACTGGTTCCAGCCAATTCTTAACTGTGCACAGAATGTAACATTTGAAAGATAAATGTTTACTGCTCAAGAAGGTTCTTGTCGGTTTTCAGAGAGTGATTTGTTGTTCCAGGTTACCCACAACTGATTTACTTCCATCACCCACTTCAGTGTCTTGCCAAAGATACTTGCCCCCTCAGGGTTCTCCAGATAACCTCTTTCTTTCAGGTCACCATAGAGGCCTTTTAGTTTCTCTTATTCCAAGTAAAACATTAGACAGCCAGTCCTCTCCTTTTGTATGAACTAAGCACTCACAACCCATCTTCCAAATAGGGTTTTCCACAAGCTTTCCAGCTTGTTCTGTTCCAGTCCCAGCTGCTGTTGATGGCTGTAACACTGTAGAACTGATCTCTGTCTCTCTCTTTCTCTCTCTCTCTCTCTCTCTCTCTCTCTCTCTCTCACACACACACACACACACACACACACACACACACACACACACACACATACACACACACACACACACACACACACACACACATAGAGAAAGCCTGTTTGACTCTCTCTGCTTGCAAAACCACATGACCATCTTAGAACAGCAAGTTCCCCTCCAGACAGAATGCGGCTCTGACAACCTATTTCATCTGTTGCCTTTTTGTAAACAATAATCCATTAGTGAAATCTCTTAGGCACTCTCCAAAGCTTTTGCAAAGCCTGAGGCCGACATGTCTAGCATTAGTAGAGCTCCAGAATTTTAAATACGATCTGTTTTAAAGTGTTTGTATGTGATCTACACAAACAATACCTGCCGTAATTTATTTCCCCAAAACAGATCTATATACTCTGTCACAGTACTTCATAACCCTTTAACTCAGTCCTCCAACTAATGAAAGCCAGCACACCATAAGCCTTTTTAACTGCCCTGTCAGCCTGTGAGGCTACCTTGAGAGAGCTATGGGTTTGGATCCCCAATGTCCCTTTGTTCTTCCACACTGTTAAGAATCCTGCCATCAACCATGCACTCTGCCTTAAAGTTTGAAAGATCTTTGGCCATGATCATTTATATGGGACCTTTGATTTTTATAGCATGTCTATCAGGAACCAGTTGGATAAAATTGACACCATCCACAAAGTTAACAGAACAGAAGAAAGAATAATTCAATGAGACTTCCATTCAATGGAGTACGGAGGGAAGAACTCACATAACTGGCCAGAGGAAGTGAAGGAAAGATGTTCTTGCTGTCCAACGATTCAAGGACCAGGGTCCACAGTGATCTGTGGAATTCACTTCCATAGAAAATAGTTGAAGCTAAATCACAAACATTATTCAGGAAGGAGTCAGGTAATGTTTGCTGGGTCAAGGGATGAATAGAGTTGGGGAAAATGCTGGAACAGAATTGGGCATGATGAGCATAGCAGTTAGAGGATCAGAGTTGGAAAACAAAGGAACAGGTCCTTGAGATCATCATGTCCAGGCCAACCATTGCAATTCCCTACACTGGTCAATAACAGCCATACATTAGCCTTCTATACTTGCGGTGCTTGTCTAAATACTTCCTATGTTGGTTCATGGGACTAGAGATATGATATTTTCAGCACAAATTAGAAGGGCTGAATGGCCTGTTTTCTGTGCTGCAGTGTTCTATGGTTACATCTCTCAATTGGTCATCCTTCAGTCCAGATTCTCCTCCCTCTTCAGAATTGAAATGCTCCAATCCAAGCAACATTCTGATGAATAACCTTTGCACCCTCCCCAGTGCCATCACATCTTTCCTTTAGTGGGACGGCCAGCCTCCTGCCTGCTTCCTTTCGCTAGTTTTGGATCTGCAAACTGTGGAATGGTGATTTTTATTTTTTACACACCCAGTTTCCTTAATTAATGGACAATAGCAGTGATTCTCGTCCTACTTCATCTCACAAACCAGCCGCGCCTCCGTCGACTCCATCTGAACCTCTCTCTGCCTCTGGAATGTAGCCAACATCCCATCTCAGTCACATTCTCTTCTCCCTCAATCCTGTTGGGCTGTTTGGAAATAGGCACCTCCAGATTCAAGGACAGGTTCTTTCCTGCTGTTGTCAGGCCCTTAAATGAGACCCCTTTAGTAAAAGATGATGCCTGCTGCATTTATCTATACCCTACGCATTTGTTTCCTTGTAATATTCTCCTTAGAACTTTGTATTCATTGTTACAAAGATTAACTTGTCTGGATAGTAAGCAAACAAAGCTTTTCTTTGTATTTCAGAATATGTGACAATAGAAAAATACACTTCCTAGAGCAATTCCTTCCTGGTGCTTATATAGTCAGTTGGAAGCTAAGTTAGGGATTTGTCTGCAACATGTTTTTAATAATTTCCATTCAAGATCAGTTGTTTTTAACTCCTTTATTGTTAACATGCAAAACTTTTAACCTTCTTTTCTGATATTCTATGTAGTAGATTCCAAACAACAAAACATTCATATAAAAGTTAATGAGGCCTAAGCAATGTTGAAATGATACTTAATGATTCTGAAAGAGGTCAACAGTAATTGTCAACCTCTAACTTACCCTCCTTCTAGTTTCCAACTGCCGTCGCTGGCATGAGAACCTCTTTTTAAGCGTCCGCGTAACTCCTGCGCATGGTCCTTGGTGCAGTGCGCTGGCTCTGGCTCCGACTGCTACACTGCTGGTTCCAAGCCGAACGCACGTGCGTCACCACGCTCCATGGTTCACGTGTGCTGGATGACACTGCCGCCCCTGGGGCCGAGCCAACCACGCAGGCTCCGCTACGCCCAATCTGCTGAAGGAATTCAATGGCTTGAGCAGCATCAGGAGAATTTTATTTTACTCCCACTGACGCTATTGGCCTGATTATTTCCTACAGCAGGCTGCTGGCAGCTGATAATGATTATATAATTCATATTTTACCATGTACGTATGCACCAATATTCTTACTTGCTGCAGTTGAACAGGCACTTTATTAAAAGAAGGAACTACAGAAATAACAAAAACTGCAAATAAAAAAGACGGTCAAATAGATAACAGATATTCACAGTTACCCCAGTAACTTTAGAATCATGAAAACCGTCCTTTTGTGCTGTCAGATTAATCCATGGTCAGTTAACAATGAGGGGGTCTAAGAGTCTCACAGCTGCTGGCAAGAAACTGTTCTTGAATCTGGAGGTGCTGGTCTTCAGGTTTCTGTATCTTCTACCCAAAGGTAGCAAAGGTTATGACCAGGGGAGTTTTTAGACATACAGGCCATCATCCTATTTACACACAATTAACCAACACCCCCGGTCCGTTTCGAACAGTGGGAGGAAACCGGAACCGCCGGGGAAAACCCACGCAGACACGGGGAGAATGTACAAATTCCAACCAACAGTGCAGGATGAGAACCCCAGACCCAATCACTGGTGCTGTCTAGGCATTTCATTAACCACTTATGCCGACAATGCCATCCAGTTTGATACAGTATCAGACGACGTGCCAAATCTTCTGAGACTCTTTTAGGAAGGAGAGGCGGAATGCCTTCTTCACAGTTGCTTCAATGAGCTGGTTCTCGGCGATGTTCTCTGAAATATGGACTCCCAGGAACTCGAAGGTTTAGCGTTTCTTATTGTTTATTGGCCAAGCCAACACCTGGCTGGTGTTGAATCCTCAAACGCATTCCTCAATGAATGTTGTTGCACAGCGCTTCTGTGAATAAGCAGTTTGTGCTTTCCACAAACTCCAAGTGTACATTCCGTCTGGCGACTCTTCAACCAGACGGCATTCACATCAACCTCCAGTTTCCATTGGACCCCTCCCCCAGCCTCTTTCTTTCCCCATCCCTCTCTCTCCTTTCCTCCAGGTCACAATTCCTTCCCATCTCCATTCACCCTGTGTGAATTAGTTTATTAAAGCTGTCTTATACTCGCACTGCTGGTGTGGTTATTGTCAGTACACACTCCCTCTATTACCACAGCACTTTTCTCTTCTGCCCTCATACCCAGATGCATCAATAAGCTCTGCTCCTACCCTTGCCCCTTCCTTCCTCCTTCCTCCCCTCTCCTTCCCCTCCCCTCTCCTTCCCCTCCCCTCTCCTTCCCCTCCCCTCTCCTTCCCCTCCCCTCTCCTTCCCCTCCCCTCTCCTTCCCCTCCCCTCTCCTTCTCTCCTTCCCCTCCCCTGTCCCTCCCCCCCCACCCCGGCAACCTTTTTACTCTTGAGCCTGTCTGTCTACCTTGACGAAGGGCTCAGGCTCGAAACGTTGTTTACCCTTTTCTTCCTATAGGCCTGCTGAGTTTCTCCGACACTTATTTGGACTGCACCAACATCACAGTGTCTGCAGACTTTCCTGTTTAAACACTTCTTTAAAGTGTTCTCATCTACCCTGAAGAGCTCTTACATAAATCTTGCACTTATCCTGGGGTGTCTCTGTGTACATACTTGATGGTTTCCATCCTTTCCAGAAGCCCTACTGTAGTTTAAATGTTCTGCCCATCTGCATGCATCGAGCACAAGTTGTGCAATGAGAAAACTAATTTAAATATGCCCAGTTATGTCAGCAGGAGTTTTTGAAATGTAATGTTGTCTGATGCAGTGTTCCTGTGAAGTGTTTTGAATACAGAAATCCCAGCATGAAAATTTCTATAAATGTTTGCCTGAATTCAGGTTGCTCTTGACAGACTTTTTATCGAAGATAGAGCAAATTAAACAGTTTTTTAACCTCAGCTGGCTACTCACTTTGATCACCCTGACAGCCCTGCATTTGACAGGTTGCACCCAGAATGTAACACACACACACTGGGGAGCATTGAGTGGCATAATCATTGCTGTGATGAAATGATCTAATTAGTGGGTAGCCGGTGTGAGATTTGGTGTAATGGAAGGCTAAAGAGGAAGTCGTCTGTGGACTTTGATGTTTATCTGCTTGCCATGGTTAGCGGAAGGAGGGGGGGCACCCTGCCAATGAATTTTGTTCAAATCCAGTGCCATCTGTGAGGAGTTTGCATGTTCTTCCCGTGACCGGCGTGGGTTTCCCCAAGGGCTTAGGCCCGAAACCCGGTTGTACATTTTTACCTCCAGCCTAGTTTCTCCAACATTTCTTTGTGTTTTTACTATAAACACAGTATTTGCAGACTTTCATGTTTCACTCCAATTTCCAAAACATACGGGGTTGTAGGTTAATTGGGGTACAGGTGTTTGGGGTGGAAAAGCCTATTATCGTGCTGTATATCTAAATTTAAATTTTAAAAAAAGCATCCATTTGCAAACAAGATCATGAGCAAAGACCACATGGAAACATTTCATGTCTGTGGCACCTCTACATCGGTGAGACTGGACAAAGTACAGGAGATCTTTTCGCTCGGCACCTTTGCTCTGTCCACTGCACTAACAGGGACTTCCCAGTGGCCAACCATTTTAATTCCACACACCATTCCCAGGCCGACATGTCTACCCATTGCCTCATGCTCTGCCAAATCAAGGCTTTCTATAAGTTCAGTCTTGGCAGTTTCCAAATAGGCGGCATTAACATCGACTTCCAATTTCCATTAACCTCCTCAACTGAGTCTCCCTCTTCCCTTTTCCCTCTGTCTCCTTTTCTCCAACTCCCGTCCTCTTCCCTTCCTTCACTTATCAGAGAGCTACCCCCTTCCCTATCACCTGTCAGATTTTTTTCTTCTACCCTGCCACCTGTATCCAGCTCTTACCTGTTAGTCTGTGGTCCTCCCCTTCCCCATCCTCTTTTCTCTCCTCTTCTGCCCCCTTCACCCCACCTTTTTTGTCAAGCTCCTGTCTGTCTTTTGCTCTTATCTTGAAGAATGGCTCAAGGTTGAAACAATGGACTTCCAATGAATGCTGCATGAGATGATGGCCGCCTTCATGAAGGGAAAATGAGAGGTGTACAATCTAGTGATCACTAGGGATCAGAGGAGGAGATGGGGGGAAAATTTAAGTTCTTGGGAGTCACTATCTCAGTGGATCATTCCTGGATCCAACACACTAATGGCATCATGAAGAAAGCATGTCATCTCCTCTATTTCCTCAGGAGTTTACAGGGGTTTGGTATGACATCAGAAACCCTGGCAAATTTCTACAGATGTGAGATGGAAAGCATCATGTCTGGTATGGTGGCACCAATATCCTTGAGTGTAAAGACCTCCAAAATGTAGTGGACATAGACCAGAACATTACAGGGAAAACCCTCCCCACCATCAAGAGCGTCTGCAGGGAACGCTGCTGTCGGAGAGCACCAGCAATCATCAAGGATCCAAATCACCCAGCACATGCTCTGTTCTCACTGCTGCCATCAGGAAAGAGGTCTAGGTGCCACAAGGAACAGCTGCAACCCTCCACCATCAGATTCCTCAATGACAAACTCAATCAGTGCCTCATTTAAGGACTCTTGCTTGGGCACTTTATTGATTTTCTTTTTTATTCTCTCTGTATTGCACAGTTTGTTTACATTTGTTATCTGTTTATTTCTTTGTTTACATGTTTATGCTGTACACAGATTATTTTTGACAGTACCAATTAGTGGAAATTCTGCCGGGCCCACAGGAGAAAGGAATCTCAGGGTTGTATGTGATGTCATGCACATACTCTGACAATAAATCTGAAATCTGTATCTGAGGAAAGAGCTAGAGGTGCCAGAGGACTCACATCACCAGATTCAGGAACAGCTGCTACCCTCCACTATCAGACTCCTCAACAACAAACTCAATCAGGGACTCTTTCAGGACTCGTACTTGTGTACTTTACTGATTTTTTTTCTCTCTCTTTAAATTGCACAATCAGTTTGCTTGCATTTTTTAATTTGTTTACATGCATATGTTGAATAAAGTTTTTTCACTGCCAATAAGTGCTAATTTTGCCTCGCCTGCAGGAAAAGGGATCTCAGGGTTGTATATGATGTCATGCTTGCACACTGAGGATAGATCTGAAAACTGAATCTGACCTGCTGAGTGGCTCCAAACCACTGTGCAGATGGTTGAAGAGGCCCACATTTGCAGAGCACCTTCTCCCAGAATAGATCCCCTCAGATAATGGACCTTCGAGAAACACTTGAAATTAAAAGAACAGACATCATTTTCCATGAAGAAAACGTGCAGCATTATGAAGGTCTGGTTAATTTTATTTTGTATTTTTTTAAGAGAAAGTGTTGGTTAATCCTCAGGGAAACTAAGGCAAACGACCTTGTGTAAAGTTCGCTTAACCATAAGAAAATAAGACGTAGGAGGAGAATTAGACCATTTGGACCATTGAGCCAGCTCTGCCTCCTTCACATAATTTCTGGCCCCCTCACTAATCAGAAACTTATCAATCTCTGCTTTAAATGGCTTTTCCTCCACGGCCGACTGTGGCAATGATCTCCTCCCTACCACACCCCCTTCCTCACCCTGATCTCAACCTCCCTCCTCGATGTGATCTACTGGAATATGAAGAGTTCACGCAATATCATTGAGGACCATTCCACCCTGCACTCAGCATCTTTCGCCTATTCCTGCCAGCAAAGAGATACGGAAATAACAGAGCTAGTACCACCGGGCTGAAGAACAGTTTCTTCCCTCCCGTCGTGAGAACGCTGAACAACCCAAGCAACTGCTCATACTGACCATCCGAGACTCTCATATTTACTAAACGACATTAATTTATTATTTTAATGTATGTATATTTGTCTTGCTCAAGCATTATTTGTCTGTTATGTCTGGTTGTGCGTCTGCATGTTAAAGAATGCTGTTCGTCTGGTTGTACTTGTGCAATTGGATGATAATAAACTTGGGCTTGAATTCCACAGATTTACCACTCATACACAGAAATATCTTCTCAACCTTCTTTGTTTCAAGGCAAACAAACCATCTTTCCCAGTTGTAGGGCACTACGGGTAACCGCAAATAGGCCGAGGGAACGATAGGCTTTAATGTATAGAAGAAACTTGCTGGCCTGGATCCAGGTATAGGAATGGAGCGAAGGGAGAGGTGGCTCAACTTTTATGGCCCAAGACCTTGGGGGAGGAGTCATAGGGTATGAGTCATCAGTGGGCGGGCCAGCTCCGTATAAACACCAGTCAATCATAACTATACACAATGGAAGAAACATATCACCACACTAGTTTAACTTTGTAATGAAGTTCAAGTTTATTCTCATCTGATTGGACATATACAATCCGACAAACCAGCGTACCTCCGGATAACAGTGCAAGCACCCAGACGCACATTGCACCCTGCACACAAAGGACATACATGTTTAGCGATCCAAAATGGTGATATATAACAATAATTTCTGGGATTCTGGGATTGTTCAACAGTCTCACCAACTGCAGGAAGAAGCTGGCAGACCTGGCTTTTGCACTCCTGTACATCTTCCTTGAAGGTCATGTCTCAAAGGACCATGCAGTTTCAATACTTGTATTTATGAAGGCCAGGATCCCATGTAGCTAACCATTCTCTCAATATGTTCTGGCACCTTGAAAGATCTCCACATGTGAGTCTACAGTTCACATCTGCATACCACAACCTCTGTTTTGACCTCTCTATCTATCCTTCCAAAATGCAAGATGACTTTCTCAGTATTAAACTCCATTTGCCACTTGTCTGCCCTTTCTGTTAAACTTTTGCTGTACATCGATGACTGATCCTGAGTTTTGTTTCATTGGCAAATTTTAATCCAAATCCATATTGTGCGCAGTTCTGGTCTCCAAATCATAAGAAGGATGTAAGTAAGGTAGAGAGGGTGCAAAGAAGGTTTAGAAGAATGTTGCCTGGATTGCTGTATCTAGAATACAGAGAAAGATTGATTAGACGGGGACTTTATTCATGGGAGCATCGAAGGTTGAGAGGGGATTTGATAGAGGTATTTATGAAGGGAATAGATAGAGTCGATGCGAATAGGCTCTTTTCCCTGAGGGTGGGGGAGATTGGAACAAGAGGTCATAAGTTAAGGGTTAGGGGGCAAAACTTTAGAAGGAATATAGGTGGATGCTGCTTCACTCAGAGAGTGGTGGCTGAGTGGAATGATCTTCCAGAAGTAATTGCGACAGGGTCAATTCTCAGTTAAGAAGAGGTTAGATGAGTACATGGATGTGAGGGGGTTGGAGGGTTATGGGCAAGGGAGTGGAGTGGAGTGGAGTTTCACATAAATTGGGTCAGCCTGTTTCCGTACTGCAATTGTTATATGGTTTTTTTAAACTTTATTTAAAAGAAAATAGAAACATAACATACAGTATAAATAGTCAAAGAAAATTTCTCATTAATACCCATCCCCCCTCCAATCCTTACAGCCATCTCCCTTAAGGGGAGCAAACAAAAGAAGAAAATATTAATTATATATATAGAAAAAGATTTTTAAATGTTAACAACATTTCACAGTATATCTAAATGCATACATTTCAAATACAGAGACCATTTACTAACAAAAGAAGAATTATCATGTAAAGTGTAAGTAATTTTTTCCATAACAGCACATGCTTTCAATTCATTGTGTCAATGAGCGCTATTAATCTCTGTAGTATCTTTCCAAGTGCTAGCAACACATTTACACGCTACTGATAATAGCAAATGTACAAAAGTAATTAGAATTTTATCCAATCCCATTCCTCTTAACGAATATAAATTTCCCAACAAGAAAATCGTTGGATCTAACGGTCGTATAAAATTATATAATTTCTGCAAAACTACTTTAATTCCTTGCCAAAATGATTGAAGTTTAACACAATTCCATACAGCATGTAGAAAAGTTCCAATACATGAACCGCATCTAAAACAAGAATCCGAATTACTAAATCCATATTTTTAAAACTTTTCCGGGGTCAAATATAATTGATGTAGAAAAATTATAATTAACCATTCCATATCGTACATTAGTCAATTTAATTACATTGTCCTGACACATATTCACCCAATCATCTTCGGGAAAAGTAAATACTAAATCACTCTCCCATTTAAGTTTAGATTTCTCCCAATCTGGTTTATCCATACTATCTTGTCACAAATTATACATAACTGAAATATAACCCTTTTTCGGTATCGAGGAAATCAGAAATTCAAATCTCGACAAAGTAGGTAAAATCATCTCTCTACCATCATTATCTTTTATCAAAGCTCTAAGTTGATGATACACAAACAAAGAATTTACAGGTATATCAAATCTTTCTCTCAATTCATTAAAAGAAAGAAATTGCCCCTCTACAAAACAATCTTGTATTGTCTTTATACCTTTCGAGGCCCAAATCTTTAAATGATTATTAAACTTTGAAAAAGGAGTGAGCTGATTGTTAAACAATGGAGTAAAAATAGATAATTTATATTTTGACCCTAACACCCTTGTTTTTTTTAGCCAAATCTTTAATAAATGTTTCAATATCGGCAGATCATATTGCTGTAACAAATTCAAATTCCAATGAAATATAAATTCATGTATTTCAACCCTAGGAACACATGGCATCCCCGCTTTAGCCCAGCTAGGAGGCTGATCTAAATCCATCAATCTACTTATAAACTTCAACTGGGTCGCTTCATAATAATTTTGAAAATGTGTTCATTGTAATCCACCCAGTGTATACTTCCATGTAAGTCTATTCAAGCTAATTTACCTTATGTTCCACCTGAGTTTGACACTCAGAGAAAGCTGTTTCAATTTTCTTAAAATTATCTTGCACAGTATCTACTGACTGTATACATTTATTAATATCACTTTTAACTACAGTCATTTCACAGTTGACATTTCATCACAGGTTAAATGGTTATCTTTATCTCCTATGGACAATGGCTGAGTTCTTTGAGCATGTCTGTGTATTTTTAGTATAGAGCAAGAAAGGTGACAATTAATTTGTGGGGGGGGGGAATAATTTTGGCTCTGAGAAGTGATACAAAGAGAAAAAGGGGAGAGAGAGAAAGAGAGACCAAGGCAGAGAGAGAGACAGAGACAGACAGACAGTCAGACAGACAGAGGAAAGGAGACAAGGAAGAAATGGGGGGTACTAATGGAAACCAGAGAAGTCTGCAACCGTGTCTGCCTGTCCCGCATCGGACTTGTCAGCCACAATCGAGCCTGCAGCTGACGTGGACTTTTACCCCCCTCCATAAATCTTCATCTGCGAAGCCAAGCCAAAGAAAGAAATGGTTATAAAAAGCAATACCCCAACAACTGGTGCTCATGGAGTACTACTGTGGTCAATCTTCTAGTCTGAAGTTAATCACGAAAGTTTTCAGACGCTGTAATTGTAGTAAAAGCAGAGAGATGCTGGAGGAACTCAGCAGGTCTTGCAGCATCTGTAGGAGGTAAAAATATATTACCGACGTTGCCTCAAGGTGTGAGCAAAAAGCAAAAAAGGAGAGGTGAGAATTGATAGGGGGAGGGAGGTAGATTTTGGCTCCGTCAATTGAAAATTCCTCCATAATTGGAGGAATTACACCTCATTTTTGGCTGGGCACCCGCCAACTGGATGGCATTATCATCAACTTCTCTGGTTTCCATTAGTACCCCCCATTTCTTCCTTGTCTCCTTTCCTCTGTCTGTCTGACTGTCTGTCTATCTCTGTCTCTCTCTCTGCCTTGGTCTCTCTTTCTCTCTCTCCCCTTTTTCTCTTTGTATCACTTCTCAGAGCCAAAATTATCCCCCCCCACCCCCACCAATTAATTGTCGCCTTTCTTGCTCTATATTAAAAATTCACAGACATGCTCAAGGAACTCAGCCATCGTCCATAGGAGATAAAGATATATGACCGATGTTTCTGGCTTGTGGTAGCACAGGGCAGTCATCAGCGTGGCTCTAACCTGGACCCTTCATGCAGAGTGTCGTGAGGAAGGAGAGCTGGGTGAGGTTGTTACAGGTCAGTGGTGCAATTTGGGCCACCAGTACAACGTGCTTGCAGTCACTGAACACGTGCGCTATCACGGGTCTGAGGACCTTTGATGGAGAAATCAACACATTCTGGTGATGATGTACACTGAAAAAAGCTCACTGAATTTTGCAACAGCAGGTTTCTCTCCATGTCTGATTTCAAGTGGTGATGTTTGGTCAAAGGGCCTGTTTCTGTGCTTTAAAACTTAATGACACCATCACCTCTCGGAATCCCTTGTGAAATAGACTAACTCTAATGCCAGGACTTCCCAAACATTTTGGCTCACAGAACCTTTTTGGGGAGAACTTGGAAATCGCGGAACCCCAGTCGTCAATTCCAGTTTAATACACAAGCATGGTAAGAAAGTAATAAACTCACCAGTTGCAGATTAACCTCCACCCGGGCCCTAGGCAGAGTTTTAGTAAGGCTCCCCTTGTCCTTGCCCCACCAATGGGCCCAGCTACCCCTGGCACTCCGCTGTTCCCGCCATGGGTCTGGCTACCGCGCCTCCCCTTGCTCACCTGGCCCAAGCCGTCCCCGTCGCTCCCTGCCACGGGTCCAGGCTACCCTCGCTCCACTCCGCGGCCTGGGCCGCAGTGGGGAGCAAGGTGCGGCGGGGATGGCCCGGGCCGCGTCATTCATCGCCGGACGCTCGTCCCTCCCATTGTTCATTGGTGACAGGCTGACACCAGTAGTTCGGAGGCTCCTCCTTGCACAGGCCACAAATCCTCGTGCCGCTGCCACCAGCTCCCAGAAACCACCGCGTGCATCACCCCAGCAACAGCGTAGCGCCGACTCTGGCCCACAGTCTCTGGGTTCATTTGCGCAGATCGTCATTCCACGGAACCCTTACGACTTTTTATGGAACCCCTGAAACCCATTTTGGGAAACACTGCTCTAAAGCTGTACTGCAAAATAATGGTCTGAAAGTAATGACAAACACAATCCAACATTTACGTCTTTTCCACTGTCAGGAAACATGCTGTGTGCAAACAAATCTATCTCTGAAACTCTGCAGTAAAAACACAACGCTGGAGAAACTCAGCAGGTCAAACAGTGTGCTTATCTTTCTTCTTTGGCTTGGCTTCGCGGACGAAGATTTATGGAGGGGGTAAAAGTCCACGTCAGCTGCAGGCTCGTTTGTGGCTGACAAGTCCGATGCGGGACAGGCAGACACGCTTGCAGCGGCTGCAGGGGAAAATTGGTTGGTTGGGGTTGGGTGTTGGGTTTTTCCTCCTTTGCCTTTTGTCAGTGAGGTGGGCTCTGCAGTCTTCTTCAAAGGAGGTTGCTGCCCGCCAAACTGTGAGGCGCCAAGACGCACGGTTTGAGGCGATATCAGCCCACTGGCGGTGGTCAATGTGGCAGGCACCAAGAGATTTCTTTAGGCAGTCCTTGTACCTTTTCTTTGGTGCACCTCTGTCACGGTGGCCAGTGGAGAGCTCGCCATATAACACGATCTTGGGAAGGCGATGGTCCTCCATTCTGGAGACGTGACCCATCCAGCGCAGCTGGATCTTCAGCAGCGTGGACTCGACGTATAAAGCCGAGATAAAGATACATAACCAACATTTCAGGTTTGAAATGAAAGGTAATCCACCTTGATGAAGGGCTCAATTACGAAACGTTGGTTATGTCTTTTTACCTTTTTCTGTAATAAAAAAAAACTGCTTGACCTGGTGATTTTCTCCTGTATGGATTCACTAGTTGACTGTTCGCAAAATGAACCTTCTCACTGTACCTTGGTCCAGTTGAGTATAAACCTGAACTTGAAGGTCATGATTCAGAACTTGTGGTGATACAACCACCAGCCTACTGCAGGGCCAGATCTCTGTACCTGCAGGAAGACCGCATACGGGGCTGACTTCACCCGACCTGAATATAGTCCTGAGCCGGCCCCTCCTGAGCCAGTCACATAGGGAGTGACCAAAGCTTGAACTGGTGCTCAGACTTTTACTGTTGCCCAATCTTTAGAGTTTTGTGCTTTCTCGCTGCGACCTCAGCGCACCACAATTTATTCCAGTAAAATTTAAAGAGAGACCATGGAGAAGTTTCTGATGATCTGGAGCCCAGAGATTGACCTTCAGTACCTGGATGCCCAGGCACGCTTTGAGATGTGGAAGCGCATGATTGAGGCGATCATCCAAACCCAGGCAGCGGTGATCAACACAAACCAGAAACAGCTCATGGTGCTCCGCACCAAGCTGGTCCCATGAGCTTTCCAGGCCATCAAGGACTGCACGGACTACAAACCTGCAATGGCCATTCTGGAGAGCATGTACAAGCCCCTGACAAAAGTGGTCTATATCTGGTACCTGCTCAGCATCAGATGAGTGGACAGCTGCCTATCAGGGGGCCCAGCATGAGCTAGCCCGCCCGTGCCTGGCTGAGACCGGGCTGACCGAAGGGGAAGTGGAGCGCTTGATTATGGATGCCAAGGGCTGCGCTTGAGGAGTGCCCTGGAGGTTGCAGCTCATCATGCAGAGGATTTCAATGCCCAACTTCCCCAACCTCCACCTTGGCAGATGCAAACGACCGCTGTCACTGAAGGGCCCTACGTGGAGGAGAAAATTGCAGTTACTGGCGCAGCTCGCCCCTGTAATTACTGCGGATCCCGGTGTGGGTCAGACAGGTGATCCCGCCAAGGTCTGCCTTTCCCAGGCCCTTCGGGGATGCTGCGACCCTCCATGACCAGCTGGGAGCCCTCCCACCCATTGCTATGTGTGAGGACCGGGTGACAACATAACTGCCCCGCCACTTCTGCCCGCACCACTGATGTCACTTCCGGCCTAGCCACCGACTGGCACCGGTGTAGTGTACTCACCCCGGGCGCAGCCATCTTCCTTCAGATGACTTCCGCCCACACCAAAGCCTGCACCGAAGAAGCCACTTCTGCTCGCTTGAATGACATCAATTCCAACTTCTTCACTGCCTGATGGATCGTCCAACCACACTGATGTCAAGTGTGTACACTGGGCACTGCCATTCTGGGCCAGACGGGATAATGTGGTCAACATGGGTACATACCCGATCGCCCACCCGATGCACCCCACGCCCGAGAAGGAAACCGCTGGCCGCTATTCGCATTATCCATTGCGGAGCAGTGACTCAGACCATGAGATGGTCCTAGCGTCCACCACCTTAAAAAAGGGACATTCCCCATGGACTCGGACACTCAATGATGGACATTGCTCTCAATGGGAAGGTAACAAAATGCTTGTTTGATAGCAGTCGTCCTGAGAGCTTCATGCACCCGAATGTGGCCCGGACATTAAAGCTCAAAATATACCCCACTAACCTTTCCATTGCTTTTGCAGCCCAGGACCGCTCCATCGCAGCCCTTGAGTGCTGCTCAGTGGAGTTGACAGTGGGTGGGGGGGGATATACCAAGGGCTCAGACTCCTGGTCATGCCCCAGCTCTGTGCCCCAGTCATCTTAGGGCTGGATTTGCAGTGCCACCTCCAAATCCTAACCCTCACTTTTAGCGGAACCCTCCTCCCCTGCTCACACTCCACAGCGCACAGCCCAGCAACTGCCCCCAGTCCACCTGTGGCCTCTCCACACTACAGGTAACCACTCCCACCTCTTAATTGACCTTACATCAGAATGCAAGCCCATAGCTGCCAGGAGCAGGCGCTATTGCGCGGCCAATCGGGCCTTCATTAAGGCAGAAGTGAGGCAGCTTCTGATGGAAGGTATCTTAGAGCCCAGCACCAGTCCCTGGAGAGCCCAAGTCCTAGTGGCAAAAGTTGGTCATCGATTATAGCCAGACAATAAACAGGTACACACAGCTGGATGCCTACCCCCTACCCCAAATAGCTGACATTGTCAATGAGATAACCCGCTATAAGGTCTTCTTGACAATTGACCTAAAGTCGGCCTACCATCTGCTCCTTATCCATACTCGGGATAAGCCATATACCATCTTCGAGGCAGATGGGCGGCTCTACCAATTCTGTCGGGTCTCATTTGTGGTCACTAATGGGGTCTCTGTTTTCTAGTGGGAGATGGACTGCATGGCAGACTAGCACAACCTAAGAGTGACCTTCCCATACTTGGACAATGTTACCATCTTGCGCCATGACCACTGATGACAACCTGGAGAGATTTCTGCAGATGGCTGAGGAACTGAACCTCACTTACAACAAAGAGAAGTGCATATTCAGCACCACCCACCTCACCATCCTAGGGTACATCAAGGAACATAGTGTCATTGGTCCCGACTCAGAACGCATGTGTCCAATAGTGGAATTGTCCCGACCCCACATGCTCAAGGCCCTCCACAGGTGCCTTGGGCTTTTCTCCTATTTCTCCCAGTGGGTCCCAATTTTTTGGACAAGGTCCACCCACTGGCCCAAGCCACCACCTTTCCTCGCCCCCCCCCCCCAACCCGAGGCGCAAACAGCTTTCGCTTACATCAGGCAGGATATTGCCGATGCCACGATGCATGCCGTGGATGAGGACACCCCATTTAAGTTGGAGTGTAATGCCTCATAAGTTACCCTCACAGCCAGCCTCAACCAAGGGGGGAGGGCACCCGTGGCCTTCTTCTCCAGGATCCTCTAAGGTTCCGAGCTTAGACACTCCGCCATTGAAAAGGAGGCCCAGGCGATCGAGGAAGCGGTCAGCCACTGGCACCACTACCTGGCAGGCAGGAGGTTCACCCTCCTCACCAACCAGCATGCAGTGGCTTTCATGTTCAGCACCACCCATGAGGGCAAGATCAAGAACGATAGGATCTAGCGCTGGAGAGTCGAGCTGGCCACGTTCAGCTACGACATCCAGTAGAGACCAGGGACATTCAATGACTCCCCTGATGCCCTGTCCTGGACCTGCGCCAAGGTGTAGTCCGAGCAACTGCAGGTGCTGCATGACACCCGGGCGTCACCCAGGCATCAGGTGTCTGCACCATTTCATTGGATCCTGGTACTTCCCTTTTACTGTACAAAAAGTCAGGACCATAATTGAGTCATGCAGGGTTTGTGCAGAGTGCAAAGCGTGCTTCTTCCACCCACCACAGGCCCGCGTTATCAAGGCCACTTGGCCCTTCAAACAGCAGAGCATTGGGGCCCCCTTCCTTCCATGAACAAGAACGTCTACTTCCTCACAGTCATAGACGAGGACTCCCATTTTCTCTTTGCCATCCCTTGCCCTCACAGCTTCCACAGTCACCTTTATTAGGGCTCTGACGCAGATCTTCACCATGTTCAGATACCCGGCATTCATTCACAGTGATTGGGGGTCCAGCTTCATGAGTGAGGAGCTGTGCCTGTTAGCATGAGGTGTTGTGACTAGTCATACAACTAGTTACAATCCGAGGGGCATCGGATTGGTGGAGCGCGAAAACAGGGGTAATCAGGAAGGCAGTTTTCCTGGCCCTGAGGTCCAAAGGCTGGTCCGTTGACTACTGAAAGAGGCCCCCTCCGAGGCACTGCATACCATATGGTCACTCTTGTGCATGGCTACCTTTCAGACCCCTCATGAGCGCCTTTTCTCATTCCACAGGAAATTGGCAAATGGAGTCTCCCTCCCAGCTTGGCTCACATCTCCGGGACCAGTGCTCCTGTGCAAACACACGCGGTCCCACAAGTCCGACCTGCTGGTTGAGCAGGTGCTCCACCTCCACGCCAACCAGAACTACACCTACATCAGGTACCCCAGTGGCCTTGAGGACACTGTCTCGACCAGGGATCTGGCACCAGCAGGGACCCCAACCCCAATCATGACTATCTAGCCCAACCTCCCCACCATGGGTACCCTTGGCCTACCCAGGATCCAGGAGTCGACGCCCTCCCTCCGCCCCTCCAGAGAATCCCCTCCTGGCCACCCCCCCCCACCCCGTGAACAGATGTGCAGATAGACACTACACTGCCCACACTGACGTCAGCTACAGCTACGCTGGACCCAGCCAACCCTCAGGCAGCAGCCACACCATCACCGACCTTTGATCAGAAGCCAACACTGTGACAGTCCCAGAGACTCCAACAGCTGCTGGACCGCCTAAATTTGTAAATACCACTGCAGGAAAACCACCTAAGGGGCTGACCCCACCTGGCCGGCTGTCAATCAGCCAACCCGAATATAGACTTGAGCTGGTCCCTCCTGAGCCAGTTACAAGGGAAGCCACTGCTGTTCAGACTTTTAATGCACTAAAGCCTGTTGAACAGTCTTTTGAGTTTTGTGCTTGCTCGCTGCTACCTCAGCGCACCACAGGACTGCCCTCCCAAGCACCAAATGTCAGCTATGTATTTTTACCTCTGCTACATAAAGGACATTGCTTGACCTGCTGAGTTTCTCCAGCATTGAGTTTTTATTTTCCTTGAATAGCAGGCTCTATTGTTCTCTTGGAGTTTTTCGATGTCAATTTCAATGGACAAGACATCGAAGAGGGGTAGAACTCAAATAGATTCACCATGACGTTGCTAGGACTCGAGGGCGCGAGTGATGGGGTGGTTGGATCGGCTGGGTTCTTCCTTATTTCCTGGAAGGTGGGAAGCAGGTCACCACCTTTTATACTCGTTTAATCATTGATACCATGTAATAGTCAACTCCCAATTTTTTGGCCCAAAAATCAGGTGTTTTTGTATAACCCGTGTAAAAACCCCTTATATTTGGCCCTGACCACCTGCCCATCCGAGTTCCTAATGCCCCGACAGTGGACCCTTGCCCTGGCTGCCCAACCATTAGCACCCCCAATGCCCTGGCCTCCGCCATGCGAACTCCCAAATGCAAATCCACGCCTCAGCCACCTGCCCAGCTGAACCCCTGATGCTCCAGACACCAGCCCATCTGAACACCCGACCACGGATTGTCGTCCCAGCCACCTGCCCATCAGCACTCTTGACATCCCGGCCACCCACTCATCCGCACCTCCGATGCCCCAGCCACCCACCCATCCGCATCCCCAACGCCCAGCCGCTCACCCATCTGAATTCTCAACCATGGATCCTCGCCCTGACCATCTGCCCATCCAAACCCCTGACCACAGATCCTTGCCTCAGCCATCTTCCCATCTGAACCCCCATGCCCCAGTCACCCTAATAACCTGAATACACCTGAGATTGTCTGATCTCGGAGGCTAAGTCGGCTCAGGCCTGGTCAGTACTTGGAGGGGTGATCTAGGAACACCAAGAGTCGCAGGTTTCTCTGCGGACAAAGTGGGGACTCTCTATCTGCCTTACGGTAGACAAAAGTTTAAAAAATTAATGTATGTTACATTGTAAATGTAGTTTTATATGACAATAATTAAATGTTTACTTTTTACCTTTACCCACCATTGAACACCCGACCACAGATCCTCATGCTGGCCACCTGCTCAACTGCACCCCTGATGCCCCAGCCGCCCGCCCATCTGAACTCACATCTGTGGATTTTTGCCCCGACCACCTGCCCATCCAAACTCCTGATCGCAGATCCTCGTCCCAGCCACCCGCCCATCCGAGCTCCCAATGGACTGAACGTGGACTTACCACTGCTCCCGGCCATCCAAGCTCCTGACACCTTGTACAACACAGGTACTTCACGACGTCAGAAGTTTGACCTGTGTAAAGGTTGATCCCCACCTTCCTTTATTCGCCTGAAGCACACGCACACACACACACACACACACACACACACACACACACACACACACACACACACACACACACACACACACACACACACACACACACACACACACACACACACACACACACACACAGTATTTACAGACAGACAGGAAGGGAATTATAGACCAATTGCTGGCAAATAGAACTTGTTCTGTATGCCAATGGTCGGCATGGGCAAGTAGGCCTGAATAGCCTGTTTGATGCTTCATGAACTCTATAGTTCAATGTCTTGGTGAGATTTTTGCATTCCTGAAGAGGATGATCCAACAGTATCATGGAAGTTCTGTCACAAGAAATTGCAGTTACTCAATGTGATCTACTGAGGGGAATTAAGAGTGTCTCATGAATGAATAAAATTGATGGAAAATATTTCTCTCTCAACTTGCAATCATATTCAATTATTTCTCATATTCTGTTGGCCAAATTGGACAGAACTTCACTGCCAATCTTGCCTGGATAGTAAAACTGCCCTGTACAGTGTGAAGAAATTCTGACATTTCTGAGAAATGTGCAATATTTGAGTTATATAAATGGCAATTATGCCTGTGGACTGTTCTCAGATCCACGTTAATTATGGTGCCTGTTTCCAGTCAGTTGAAAATTAGGGCTGTTGATAAAGTGGTCACTGCTCCACTATTGCCAGGTGGTGAATTTCACCTTCACCAGATGTGCTTGCAGGAAACATCACCAGGGAAGGGATGTCCTGAAACCTTGTTTTCCAAAGTTGGAAGGAAATTAAATGTTACTCCATGTTTCTCAGCACTTTCTGGGAAGCAACTTCCCCATTTGATGAGATTATAAGTGACAGGCAACTTCCTCAAATGCTTTTAATGTTTGACGTGGGAACAGAGGCTCGAACCATCTGGCTTCTTGGTTCTGAGCTTATGTGACATTTTACATCTTAGGTTCTGGCATCTCCTTTCCAATCTGTCAGTCAAGTCTCCAAAAACTAATGTCTATCTCAGAGGATTTCTAAATGGAAAGAATAAAGACAAAGATACTGCAAGGCCCTCAGGATTTATTTTCTTTCTCTTGTGTGCATCAAAACAATAGCTTTACCCATTTTACGTTATAAAGAATCTAATGTATTCAAGGAGATTTGGCTCCATTTTAAATGATTGAATTCAGTTCGAGGCAGGTATATACAGAAACTCTCCTGAGTAAATACGGAGAATTCCCTCAAGCAATGCGAGAAGAATTCTTACTTTCTGGGAAAGCACAAGTCAATGAATTGCTCTGTGCAATGTTTGATCAACGATGTGGGCAGAGAAACACCTTAGCACCACCTCCAAGTTGCAGATAGTTGCTGAGCCCAAAGTGGTCAGTACAGCAAGTTGAAGTTTATCATCATCCAACCTGTCCTTGAAGTGAAAACATCAATGCATCCATAGGAAGTCAGTGTGCCAAGGAAAGAAACGCACACTTAGCAGTTTTTATTGGATGGTAACCTGTCCTGATGTCATACAGTTCAGTGCGTAAATTAAAGTTGAACAAGAAGTGGAGTCAATTGCAATCCAAAAATGTTCTGGAGAAACTCATCAGATCACTCAGCACTCATTGGAAGTAAACGCTAACCAATGTTTCGGGCCTGGGCCCTTCGTCAGGAACAGCCCTGCCCAAGGCTGCCAAGAAACTGCAGAGAGTTGTGAGGCAGCGCAGAGCATCCACAACCTTCCCTCCATTGACTCTGTCGATAAAGATTACCAATAGCTATTCATCCATCTCAGTCACACTCTCTCCACCCTCCATGTTCTTCTGTCAGGCTGAAGATCTTCCTCCTGATTCAAGTGTAGTTTCTTTCCTGCTGACATTAGGCTCTTGCATGGGCCTCCCATTGGGAGAAGAAGATTCCCCTGCACTGTTTAACTGTAGATTTCTCTTTTCCCTTGACTTTGTCCCTGTAACACTATACCTGCAATTTTTGACAATATGACAATGGATCCTGCACTTTTGTTTCATTACTGCTCACCTGTTATATTTGAGTATGGGTTGAGTTGTCTGGATAACATGGCACAACAAAATCTTTCACTATTTCTAGAGTCAAAGTTCTAAAGCATGAAAGCCAACTCCCTTGGCCCATCTGGTCCATGCTGACTAAACAAGTTCCATTAGCCTGTGTTCATGGTACACCTGATAACAAATGGATCAAATTCAAAATCAAGGTTTGCATTTGTCTCTCTTTTAAAGGCTCCATTTATCTGGCACCTGCCAATCAACTGGATCTGTCCATTATCCTTCACCCCTCCCTGGTTCACCAGTCCCTCTCTGGTCCCTGTCCAATCTCTCCCACCCTTTCCTCACTCTATCTCCCCTCTGCACTCTCCCTCTTGATGAAGGGTTCTGGCCAGAGAGAGAAAAAAAACCTTTTTTTTTTCTCCCACTGATGCTGCTCGACCTGCTGAGTTCCTCCAGCAGATTTCTTGCAGTTCCAGATTCCTACATCTACAGCAAATCAGGTGTCCTCAAAACAAATGTTGCCTCTTCCCTAAACTTCCTGCGGTGGCTTTTCGACAATTGAAGCTCATTTATTATTGTTCTGTAGCAACTCCACATGCCTCCATAACCATGAGACAAATGAAAAGTCCATTTGTCATGTTGGGTGGTTGAATGTGGATTGTAGATCAGAGGTTCAGATTCACGCAAAAGAGTAGTTAACATCAACTTATTTGACCTTGAGTTGGGAAGATTGAAGGGTGAGTTGTTCAGAATATTAGATGGTTACAAGATGAATAATCCGCATCACCCAAAGGCATCATTTCACTCTTATCCCAATTAATCTTATATCCCCATAATTCAACAAATTAACCATATAACAATTATAGTACGGAAACAGGCCATATTGGTCCTTCTAGTCTACACTGATTTAAATGACTCCTCGAGAACCACCTACCTGCTCCCTGCCCATAACCCTCCAACCCCCTCACATCCATGTATTCATCCAACCTCCTCTTAAATGACAAAATTGACCCTGCTGCAACCAACTCTTCTGGAAGGTCAGCACTCTCAGTAAAAAAAGCTTTCTCTTACATTACTTCAAAAATTTTGCCCCCTAACCCTTAACTTATGTCCCCTCATTCCAATTTCTCCTATCCTCAAGGGGAAGTGCCTATTCACATCTACATTATCTGTTCCCCTCATAATTTTACATACTTCTATCAGCTCCAATGAATAAAGACCGCCTCTACTCAATCTTTCTTTATATTCTAGATACTGCAATCCTGGCAACATTTTAGTAAATCTCTGCACCCTCTCTACCTTATTGATAGACTTCCTATAATGTGGAGACCTGAACTACACACAATATTCCAAACTTTGCCTCACCTATGCCTTGAACAGTCTTAACATCACCTCCCAGCTCCTATGTTCTCTGCTTTGATTTATAAAGCATACCAAAAGTCTTCTTCACCACCCTATCTACATGAGAATCCACTTTCAAAATATGATGCTCCAGTCTTACAGCAGACTCCCTAACGATTGCATAGGTTATGTTAAATATATTCATCTGCTTTTACCTTAATACTCTTAATAGTATGATCTTGTCTAATTAACTGAGTCAAAGGTTCAATGACCAATGCAAACAGAGCTGGTGACAAAGGACACCCCTGTCTAGTCGATTTAGATAATACAAAAGAAGATTCCTGCCCATTTGTCATAACTTTAGCCATAGGGTTTCTATATAAAGCCTTAATCCAGCCAATAAAAAGAGGCCCAAATTTAAATGTTTCCAACACTGTAAACAAAAAATTCCACTCCACTCTATCAAAGGCCTTTTCAGCATCAAGAGCAATTCCTATAGGTTGGTCTGATCGCTCCGGAGAAATATTAATTATAGAAATTAACTTCACAATATTATCTGATGAATATTGATTTTTAATAAAACCCACTTGGCCTACATGAATCAAATCTGGTAAATATTTATCTAGTCTATTAGCTAGAACCATGGCAACAATTTTATAATCTACATTCAATAAAGAAATAGGTCTATAAGATCCCACTTTTAATGGATCCCTATCCTTCTAAGGAATAACCATGGCAGGTGCTCTTTGAAAAAGAATCTGGAAAAGATTAACCATTGCCTGTTTCAATACATCCATCAATACAAGGATTAATAAATCCTGAAATTCTTTATAAAATTCAGAAGTGAAACCATCCTCTCCTGGAGATTTCACACCAGGCATTAATTGCAATGCATCCCTCACCTCTGTAACAATAAAAAGGGCATCTAAATCCTTAATTTCCATATTCTTCAGAGATGGTAAAGCCAATTCAAACTAAAAAGTATCAATTTTAAAATTGTCTTCCAATACTTCAGAAGTAAGCAATTTCTCAAAAAATAAATGAAATTCATCATTAATTTCCTGAGGTTTGTAGGTAATTAACGAGTCACATCTAATAGAATTTATTGTTCTTGAGGCCAGTTCAGTTTTTAATTGCCATGCTCATACTTTATGGGCTCTTTCATCCAACTAATAGCAACACTGTTTAGTCCTCTGCAATAACTTCTCAAATTTATAAGCTTGTAATGAGTTATACCGCAATTTCAAATTAGTTAAACAATTTTTTTTATCTTCCGTAGAATCCCGCTGCAGATCTTTTTCCAAAATCTCAATCTCCTCTAGTTTATTAGTCTCGGCCAAATGTTGTTTTTTATTAAATTTAGCTGTGTAACTAATAATCTGTCCCTGTAAATAAGCTTTCAAAGCATCCCATAAAGCAAATTTACTACTGACTGAACCTACCTTTATTTTCAAAAATAACTGTATTTGATCCTTCATAAACTTAATAAATTTAGGATTTCTCAACAACATAGAATTAAATCTCCAGCCATACACACTCTCCACTATCTCAGAACCAGTACAAGTAATTAACAACAAAGAATAATCAGACAAAATCCTACTCTTATATTCAGCTTTAAAAATGTGTCCTTGTAATTGTGCTAATATGAAAAATAAATCTATTCTTGAAGATGAGTAAAATGAAAAGTCTTTCTCCTTAGGATTTAATTTCCTCCAATTCTCAGATTGATGAGAAGAATATGGACCATTTTATTATAAATGGAATTCTCAGCTTTTACAGAGTTATAATTTACTGGTGTTGAAGCATTTAATGGAGTTCTGGACTAAGAAGAATGAAATTATGGATATGGAAGGCAAAATCCTAGCTAAAATTCCCTTGTTTCAAAATATTTTTTTTTCTTTTACAATAAATAATCAACTTTTGAAAGTGTGGGAACAGAAAGGAATTAAATTGGTAGAGGATTGTTATGAGGCTGGATATTTTATTTCATTCCAAAGAATGAAAGAGAAATATGAAATTTCTTCGAATACTTTGTTTACTTATTATCAGGTTTGAGCCTTACTGTTGGATAATTTTGGGCATACGTTATGGTTACCTGGGCTGTCTAAATTTGAAAGTTTACTTACTGAAGGGGGCAAGTGAGGATTTATATCTGAGATGTATGCTTTATTACGAAATGAAATATTTAAGTTGGATATTTATAAATCTAAATTAAATGGGAAAAAGATTTATCCATATCTATTTCTCAAGATGATTGGATGACTATATGTGAGGATAGTATGACTAAAATTGTAAATGTCATGTATAGATTGGTTCATTATAACTTTATTCACCAGCTATATTTAACTCCTGAGAAGTTAAAGAAATATAAGTTTATTTCTTCTGATTTATGTTTTAGGTGCCATAAACAAGTTGGCTCTTTCTTGCATTCTACTTGGTTATGTGAAACAGTGAAATCTTTTTGGAATAGAATTAAGGAACTTTTAGAAAGTTTTATTTAAATTTAAAATTTCGTTTGATCCTATGGTATTTCCATTGGGTTAAATATTAAGTCATTGAGTTTGTAATTAAAATTAGATAAGTCTCAAATTGCCTTTTTGAGATTGGTATTAGTTGTGCTAGAAAATGTTTGGAAATTACTTGGAAAAATGAGACTGATTTGAGTATTCAATGTTGGCATTCGGAAATGAGGTCTTGCATTCCGTTGGAAAAGATCGTGCACAATTTACGTAATAATTATCCTTTCTTCGTTAAAGTTTGGAGCCCGTAAATGAGATATATGGGATTGAATCGGTAATAGCTTTTTTCCCATGGTCGCTGGGGTTGCACTAAACCATGGCAATGGTAGATGATTGTTATGTAAGTTTATCTCCTCTTCTGTTCTCTTTCTCTCTTTTGGGGTTGGGAGGGGTGGGTGGGTTAGGGTTGGAGGTGGGGGGTTATGGGGGATAAAATATTATGTATTTACTTGTATTTTTATTGTATGACTTACTGATTCAAATAAAATTTGCAAAAACAAAATAAAATATTAGATAGTATAAATAAGAGAATTAGCCTTCCTCCTTCTTCTCACTGTGACAAAATCTCAACATGAAAGTTCATACATAAGAATTAAAACATCTGACTCATCGAGCGTGTTTTGCCATTTAATAAGATCATGGCTGATGTGGCCATTGACTCAGCTCCTCCTTTTCCCTGCTGCAAAAAAAAAATCTGTGTCTTAAATACATTTAGAACATAGAACATGAAATCTCCAGCACACTCCAGGTCCTTCGGCCCACATGGTTTTGCTAATATAGCAACCTACTCCAAAAACAGCCTCAAAATTTTTTTACAATTTAAATTAATTTTTTTAAAGATATACGGCATGATAAGTGGCCCTCCCAGCCATGAACCTTTGCTGTCAAAATTAACCAATAATCCCATATGCTTTGAATGGTGGGAGGAAACCAGAGCACCTGGAGAAAACCAATGTAGACACTTGGAGAGCATGCAAACTCCTTACAGACAGCAATGGATTCAAAGCTGGTTCATTGGCACTGCAATTTCATTGTACTAACCGCGACTGAATATGCCCCCATTTTTCTCTGTTTCACATCCCTATCTAATAGTCTCTTAAAAGATCCTTTTGTACCTACCTCTACCACCGTTGCCAGTAGCATATTCCATGCACCCATCACTCTCAGAGTGAAAACTTACATCTTACATCCTCATTTCTCTCAACACCCTAAAACTATGCCCCCTTGTGTTAACCATTTCAACCCAGGGAAAACGATTCTGGCCATCCACACGTTCAATGCCTCTCATCATCTCACACACCTCTATCAGGTCACCCCTCATCCTCTGTCACTCCAAGAAAAGACAAAGCTCACTCAACCTTTCCTGATAAGGCATGTTCTCTAATCCAGACAACATCCTTGTAAATGTCTTCTGCATCCTGTCAACAGCATCCACATCCTTCCTGTAGTGAAGTGACCAGAACTGAACACAATATTCCAAGTGGGGTCAAAGTAAGGTGTGACAGAGTATTTTGAGATGGCTTGGGAGGAATTGTTAGAGCAGCTTACACACACACACATACACACACACTCACACACACACACACACACACACACACACACACACACACACACACACTCACACACACATACACACACACTCACACACACACACACACTCACACACACACACACACACACACACACACACACACACACACTCACACACACACTCATTTTAAAACACACAATTTTTGTAGGACTTTTGCAGAGTGCTTTTTGCAAAAGAGGAAACAAAGTATCAACATACAGCTTGCTTGGGAGAGCATGTGATTTTTGCAGGCAGAGTCTGAACAGTTTTGCTCTCAGAGATGGGGGGTGTGAAAACTGAGAGAGAGGAGACAGAAATTAGTTCCAGAAGGTCAAAGCTGGCAAACTTTTGGAAGAGTGTCTAGTCAAAGGAGAAGGCTGGCTGTCTGAAAGGTGACCTGAAAGAAAGAAAATCATCTGGAGAACCCTGAAGGGGGCAAATTTCGTCAGCAAGGCAGATTGGAAAGGAATCAGTTGTGGATGACCTGGAAAAGGAATCTCTCTCTGAAGACCAACAAGAACCCTCCTGAGTGGTAACCATTTGCCTGTTAAGCACCAAAGACTGGTGAACTTTGTTAATGCTAACTTCTGTGCACAGTACAAGAATTGCCTGCAACCAGTGAGATTGGACTATGATCCAAAGAACTTTTCTAATCTTAAATATACATTACACATACCTGTGCTTAGTATTAGGGGGGAGGGGGAGATTAAGTAGGTTAGGTAGGTTGAGTAAGTAGGTTAAGTAATAAGTTAAAGTTTAATTCTGTTTTCTTGTTCAAATATAAGTAAAAATTACTTTTGTTTAAGTAACCCTGTGTTATGGTGCATATCCATTGCTGCTAGTTTTTGGAGTCCTCTGGACTCCGCAACAATAGCTGTAGCATTCCCTCACGGATCTTGAACTGAATCCCAATACAGCATAATCTTGCTTAACAACACTATCAACCTGTACAGAATTTTGAGTGGCCTGTGAACACAGACCTCTCAGTTCATCCCACACTACTCAGAGTCCTCCCATTAACATTGTTTTCTGCCTTCAAAGTTGACCATCCAAAGTGAACTACTTCACACTTTCTGGGTTAAACTCCATCTGCCACTTTTCGGCCCAGTTCTGCATCCTATCAATGCCCTTCTATAATCTTTGGTAACCCTCTGGACAAATTACAACACCAACAAGCTTTGCATCATCCGCAAACCTACTAACCCACCCTTCTACTTCACAAAGAGGAGCGGTCCCTGAGCAGATCCCTGTGGAACACCTCTGGTCACTGACCTCCATGCAGAATACAAACTATGAGGCAGCCTCCACTGTTTCCAAATGCAGAGAACCCCCACTCTCTGCGAAAAGAAGTTCCTCCTTATCTCTGTCTGAAATCCATTCCCCTGAACCTTGAGGCTGCGGCCTTGAAGCTTGAGGTGAAATTCGGAAGCAATTCCTTGCACAAGGGGATGGCTCGATGAAAGGTTGAAGCTGCTATTATCTGCCTCATCCATACTTCACAAGGGCCACTCTGTTTTTACATCAGCCTTTTTACATCCTCGGTATTTTCCTTTTGTATCAGCCTGTAAAATGTGTTCCATTTATATGATTATAAATAGCATGCTGTACCATATTATCAAAGAACATTTATCCCACCCAACCAATATTAGGTTGGATCTAACAATGCTTTGGAGAATGAGAGTATAATACAGTTGAGTTTTAATAATATACAATTATTTAAACCCTTCATTTAAGCTGGAATTTTGACTCAAAATTATACCTCGCTGCAGGATCCCGTTAATGAGATTATTTGATTGATGATTACTGATCCCTTGTCACTTGCACTTAGAGCTCATTTCTCAACAGCAGCTTACAAATTGCACACAGGCAATGAATGGTCCGTTTAATCCTTTCCATCTGGCCAGGAACCTGAAGGTAGTCATTCAAATTTGACCTTCATTGCAAGGTTGCCACAGTGGTACAGATAGTCGAGCTTCTGCCCTGCAGTGCCAATGACCCAGTTTCATTTCCGACTTCGGCTACTGAAAGCATGGAGATTTCATGGTCTCCCTATGATGGCAGGGGTCTCCTCCAGGTGCCCACTTTCCTCCCACATCCCAAATGTGTGCAGGCCGGTACATTAATTTGAGGTGAATAGGTGAGAGCGTAGAATCCGTGAGAGCTGATAAGAGAGTGGAGAGAAGAAAAAGAAGGGTTTAAAGTAAGGTTAGAATGAACAGGATGACTGAATTCTGCTATTTCTTTTGAATAAAAACATAGAAATGCTGCAGGAACACAACAGGTCTCACAACATTCATAGGAGGAATATATTCGATATTTTGGGCCTGAACCCTTCTTCAAGGTATGAGACCATCCACTTTGTTGCCAAGGTCCATGATGTAGGGCACTACCAGTAACCAAAAAGACTAAGCTGAGGGAACAATAGGCTTTAATACACAGAAGGACCTCACTGGCCCAGATCCCAGCATAGGGATGGCGGCAAGGGAGAGATGGCTCGACCTTCATGACCCAGGGCCACGGGGGAGGAGTCATAGAGTATGATTCATCAGTGGGCAGGCCAGCTCCATATGTACAACAAGCAATGATGACTATATACAATGGAGGAAACGTATCTCCACACACGTTGACCTCAAATTGGCTTAGAACATCTCTAGCAACTCTCTCCCCCACCCCCTGCCACCACCCTAACTTTCTCAATCTCTCTCTCACTCTTACCCCCCCCTCTCTCTCTCTCTCTCTCTCTCTCTCTCTCTCTCTCTCTCTTTCTCTCTCTCTCTCTCTCTCTCTCTCTCTCTCTCTGTCTCTCTCTCTCCATCTCTGGAAATGTACCGGGGTCATTATTCAACTGGGTATAATTGGGCAGTTCAGCTTGTTGGCGGACAGGACCTCTTACCATGCTGTATGTCTAAATTTTATATTTAAATTAAAAACACTGCACACAATACTCTAAATATGGCCTCATCAAAGCCTTGTAGAACTTTACCAAAGCATCTCAACTCATACACTCAGTAAAGCTCTCTTTACAACCCTATCCACTTTCAGGGAATTATGCATCCTTCTGTTATACCACACACTTCAGTGTCCTAACATTCACCATGTGTGTCCTTTCTTGGTTTGTCCTGCAACACCTCACATTTGTCTGCATTAAATTCCATCTTCCATTTTTCAGTCCATTTTTCCAGCTCGTCAAGAACCGTTGCAAGCTTTGAAAATGTTTGCTGTCCATCGTGCCTCTAATATTAGTGCCATTTGTAAACTTTCTGGGGTGATTGGTAGTTCATGATCCTCCTGGCCACTACAGGGTGTCGGAAATGAATGCTTCACATGGGGTTAGATATAAAATAGATGTCCCATGAGGTCGTGAGTTGTTAATGACAGACATCTTAGACAAACAACTCTAACAGCTACCTGGACTACACTGCTTCACGCTCTGCTCCTTGTTAGAATTCCATTCCTTTTTCTCGATTCCTTGAAGAAGGGTTCAGATCCGAAATGTTGGTTATATATCCTTACCTCATATGGATGCTGCGACATCTGCTGAGTTCCTTCAGCATTTCTGTGTGTTTTTACTAAATCACAGCATCTGCAGATTGTCACGTTTCACTCCCATATTTTTTGGATGTGGAAGGACATGGATTGATGTACGTCTGGGTTGATGTTCCACCTGCAAGGGGCCATGATGATCTTTGTTGCTACCTTCTGGTTTTCGTCCAAGTTCATGACATTCACAAGGCAATTTAACCTGGACTCCAAGATATCTGGTTATATTTAGAAATGCTGTGGTTAAAGGGCTAAAGGCTATTGCATTAAAACCCATTCCAACAAACTCTTCAGCAAAATGAAAATGATGAATTAATTACCATAACACATAAGTTCTGGGATTCTTATTGACAGCAACCAAGATGCGTCAGCTGCAACAGTAAAAATGTAAATGACCACAAATGCCAGACAGAACAATAGACGATAAATATATAAGGACAAATAAACATTCTCAGTTAGTGTCTGTGCAAGAATGAAAAGTGGTATTTTAATAGTGCACTTTTTGGTGGTCCTAGGATAGTTTCTGATATGGGCAGTACAGGGGGAGCTCCTGGATAAAAACTATTCTTGAACCCAGAGGTGCTGGACTATAGACTTGTTTTTAAATTTAGTCACATAGCAAGGTAACAGGCTCTTCCAGCCCATAAGCCTGTGTTGCCCAAATATGGCAATTAACCTACAGCCCCTGTATGTTTTTAAGGGTGGGAGGCAACCAAATACCTGGAGGAAATCCATGCTGACATAGGGAGAGCATGTAAACTCCTTACAGACAGTGCTGGATTTGAACCTGGTGCTGTGATTGCATTGCACTAACTGCCACACTACCCATGCTGGCCACACTCTGTACATTCTACCTGAATGGAGTAATGAGAAGGGGGTGATGGGGGTCCTTTATGATATTGGCTGCCTTCTTGAGAAGTGCCTCACAGACAGATAGATGCTTTTGTTGGATGGGAGGCTGGAGCCTGTGATGAATATGCCTGGGCTTCAAGTTCAAATTCAAGTTTATTTGTCATCCAATGGCATGATAAATCAGGTTTGGTTTGACATCGGAAACCCTGTCAAATTTCTACAGAGGTGTGGAGGAAAATGTACTGACTGGCTGCATCACAACCTGGTGTCGGGACACCAATACTCCTGAGCATAAAGCTCTCCAAAAGGTAGCGGGCACAGCCCAGGGCATCTCAGGCAAAACCCTCCCCACCATCGAGAACATCTCTCCATCAGAGAGCAGCAGCAATCATCAAAGACCCACACCACCCAGCACACGCTCTGCTCTCGCTGCTGCCATCAGGAAGGAGGTATCAGTGCCACAAGACTCGCACCACCAGGTTCAGGAACAGCTGCTCCCCCTCCACCACCAGACTCCTCAACGACAAACTCAATCAGGGACTCATTTAAAGACTCTTGCATTTTATTGTTTGTTTTATTCTCTCTGTTTTGCACAGTCAGTTTGTTTATCTGTTTACAGTTCTTTATTTGTTTACAATGTGTACTTTGTGCACAGTTTTATTTGCACGACTAATAAGTGGTAATTCTACCTCACCTGCAGGTTCAAAGAAAAGAATCTCAGGGTTGTATGTGATGTCATATATGTACTCTGACAATAAACCTGAAATGAAATCTATTAAAAAATCATCAAGACCAAATGAAACAGTGTTCTCAGTGCAAACTCACATCCAGTTATAACACACATATAGATCAATGATTCATAGACACGGTACATAACACATATTAAAATAAATATTACAATGAAATGTTAGAGTCACAAAGAGTTGTTTCATCAGTCGTTCAGCATTCTCACTCCTCATGGGAAGAAGCTGTTCCTCAGCCTGGTGGTTCTGGCTCTGATCCTCCTGTATCTTTTACCCGATGGGAGCAGCTGGAAGATACTGCGTGTGGGGTGGTAGAGGTCCTCCCTGCTTTTGCAAGTTCAAGCTTATTGTCACATGTACTCACCTTCAGCAAAAGTAAGGAATTAATTGCGGACATCGGGAACCCAAACCAGACCTCATCGGAGGGTCAGATGGTAAAGAACTTCAAATTCCCGGGTGTCAACATCTCTGAAGAATCATCATATCATGCAATCATGAAGAAGGTTATGTGTCATTGGGGGTTTGAGTATATTTGGTACGTTATCTAAGACTCTGGCAAACTTTTACAGGTGCACTCTTCTGACGGGTTGCATCACAGGCATGGAGGTGTCAATGCACAGGAAAAAGTTACCGAGGGTTCAAAGATCAGCCAGCAATATTATAAAAGCAATAGTCTTCACTCCATTAAGAGTATCTTTAAGAGGCAGTGTTTCAAGAAAGCCGCCTCTATCATGAACCACCCTCACCACCCAGGCCATGCCCTCTTCACTCTGCTACCATCAGAAAGGAGGCGCAGGAGCCCGAAGACAAACCCCAACCATTACAAAAACAGCTTCTTCTCTTCACTAACGGATTTCTGAACGGTCACTGAACCACCGACACTACCTCACATTTTTCTCTTTTTGCACTAATTATTTATTTTTAAATATTATATTTACAAAACTGTAATTTACAGCAATTTTTCACCTAAAATGCACAAAACTGCCGCTGCAAAACAGCAAATTTTGTGACACGTTCATGGTAATAAACCTGATTTGATTCTGATGCAGTAATAGAGGTTTTGTTGTGAGCAGAACATTCAGACATCTCATACGTAGTACAACATTTAAGACCCAGTCCAAAAGTGCAGAGTTACTGAGAGAGATTAGTTGGTGTGGAGCAAAGGCAACGCGATCTTCCTGATACCAACCGGAAAGAAACTGTCCTTAAAACTGCTGGGGCGTGATCTCATCCCCTTCTTCCAGGCAGGAGGGGGTTGAAGAGTGTGTGACCAGGATGGGATGAGTCCTTTATATGTTTGTTGGGTTTTTGTCCAAGGCAGCGGGAGTTTATGGAGAGATGTGTGTGTGTGTGTGTGTGTGTGTGTGTGTGTGTGTGAGTGTGTGTGTGTGTGTGTGTGTGTGTGTGTGTGTGTGAGTGTGTGTGTGTGTGCACGTGTGTGTGTGTGTGTGTGTGTGTGTGAGTGTGTGTGTGTGTGTGTGTGAGTGTGTGTGTGTGAGTGAGTGTGTGTGTGTGTGTGAGTGTGTGTGTGTGTGTGTGTGTGTGAGTGTGTGTGTGTGTGTGCACGTGTGTGTGTGTGTGTGTGTGTGAGTGTGTGTGTGTGTGAGTGTGTGTGTGTGAGTGTGTGTGTGAGTGTGTGTGTGTGTGTGTGTGTGCACGTGTGTGTGTGTGTGTGAGTGTGTGTGTGTGTGTGAGTGTGTGTGTGAGTGAGTGTGTTTGTGTGTGTGTGTGTGAGAGTGTGTGTGTGTGTGTGTGTGTATGTGTGTGAGTGTGTGTGTGTGTGTGTGAGTGTGTGTGTGTGTATGTGTGTGTGTGTGTGTGTGTGTGTGTGTGTGTGATAGTCTGAGCAAAGTTCACAACCCTCTGCGATTTCTTGTGGTCTTGATCTGAGCAGTTCCTGCCCCACACAGTGATGTTAAGGAAAGCAGGTAACATGCCGAATTTTCTTAGGCTCCTGAGGAACTAGAGGTGCTAGTGCGCAATTTTGGTTTGTCCATCTTCTCTTTAGAGCTCATTCTCTCCATCATTGCAATGTCCTGGTACATCTCTGTGTACCCTTTCCAAAACATCCAGATCTTTCCTTTAATGGCATGACTAAAATTACCGGTACACATAGTATTCCATGTACAGCTAAACCAAAGTTTTGTATCACTTCAACCTGATTTCCTTACATTTATACTCAGTACCTGTGATAGTCCAGATCTATCACCAATGTATATAGTGTATATAGTTACAGTATCTAGACTGTGCTTACAGCGATTGGCTGAGAGCTAAGCCACGCCTACTGTCTGGGCCTTAAAGGGTTGTGTCCCTAGCCAGGTCGGATCATTCCGGACTGGTCGGCCATCTGTGAAGAGCTCCTTTCTTTTGCTAATAAAAGCCTTGGTTTGGATCAACAAGTCTTTGGTTCTTTCGACGAGCTCTTCAGTACCCCATCCAATGAAAGCAAGCAGACCACTTAACAGCACATCTACTTGTCTGGCCACATGGGACTTGAATTGTTAAATCTATCTGCACAGCAATGTTGTAAAGACTCCTCTGAAAAATTTTCTGTGTTTCCCTTACATATCCAACACTTCCCTTGTCTGAAACAGGGCAAAGAAGTCTTGGTAAAAACACAAAAATGCTGGAGAAACTCACAGGTCATGCACCATCCATAGGAGGTAAAGATAGATAACCAACGTTTCAGGCACGAGCCCTGGCAATTTTTTTTTCTCATCTTTTAATCCCATCATAACTTTATCCACCATTTGTGGTGTAATTCGAACAATCGAAATGATGTTTTATTTTCACCTGAATTCAGTGTGACCACATGGAATATTGAAATTATATCAGTTCTGCCACAGATAGCTGACGGGCAAAGGAAGGGGAGGGGGTGGGGTGTTGTTGCCATTGGAAAGAAGTCTGCACTGTATGCTTTGAGAACTAGAGAATACAGCGCTACAGGCTGAGGGCCGCACCCTCTACCACGCAGACTGGTCAGGAAAAAGCAGAGGAGGTGGCATTTGTGTTCCATTAATTCTCCCCTGACCTGGCACACCTGGCAATGAAGCGTTGTCCATTCAATCTGCCATAGGGAGTTCCATTCCATCCCAGGCTAATATCAGGCTAGCACTGGAGGGACTGTCACCAACAGCCATGAGCTGTACACCCTGATGCCTTCCCAATCATGGTAATGTTCTTCAACCATGCCAACCAGAAGAAATCTCTAACAAATTATTACCAACACATTACTTGTTATAGAGGAGCTAACACACTTGACCATCGCTACACCACCAATGGAGAACGCCCTCCGAGCCATCCCATGACCATACTTCGGCAAGTCTGATCACCTGGCTGTTCTGATCCCACCACTGCTCAGAAACAGGCCCTTCAACCCATCTAGCCTGTGCCAAACTATTGGCTATGTTTGCTGTTGAGCCGCGTGTTACCATAGAAGACAAATATTTTCACTGCACTGTAGACCTGAACAAACTCAACATTTTGTAATTTGTATTCAGATTTGATTTATTCATTTAAAATCACAATTACCGACTTGAACAGCCTCATTTCCTTGAGGAAAATGTTCAATGAGAGATTTGGTCAACCGGAACAGTCTGACATTTCCAAGCAGTCCGAGGAAGGCTTGTCCTTATTGATATTGTTGCTTAGACGGAGATTGACATGATGACAAATTATTAAAATGTAGGAGTTTTGACTCGGGTAGTTTGACAACAAGACAGGGGAGGAAATTATCTGGGTTACCAGAGAGGAATCAATTAATCACCAGCAAGAAATGAATGGAGCAAATGCACCAGTAACACATGCCACTGCATTATTCCCAATTTTAAATATTTAGGAGTGCATTATAAAAGATAATTTAGAAGGATATTACCTTTGTGAAATACTCTCAAGCATAAATGTTAAAACTCAGCACAAATTGAACTGTAGTACTGAAGCTTCATTGGCAAGATTGGTATTTATTGTTCTTTCCCCTATTGCTGGTGGCAAGAATTGCATTATTTTCTTAGTCATTTCAGTGGGACAGTTGATATTCAATCATGTTTGAGGAATATTCCTTTCCTACGCTTAGAACAGAGAGGCGGAGGAATTTCTTCAGCCAGAAGGTGGTAAATCTGTGGAATTTGTTGGAGGCCAGGACATTGGGTGTATTTAAGGCAGAGATTGACAGGTTCTTGATTAGCCAGGGCACCAAAGGTTATGGGGAGAAGGCCGGGCAGTGGGGCTGAGGGGGAAAATGGATCAACTCATGAATCAATGGCATGGCGGACTTGATGGGCTGTATGGCCTATTTCTGCTCCTATGTCTTATGGACTATTAAAGCATTAGGAGAAATGAAATTTGAAACAGAACGAATGCAGCATGTAAGGAGGGAGAGAGAGAGAGAGAGTCAGAGAGAGAAAGAGATAAAGCTTCAGTTTTTTTTATGAGCAGAGGAAAGAGATAGAGGTAAACAGTTTCTTAGATGGAAAAGGAGACAGAAAGAAGAGCAAACAAAGGGGGGAGATTAAATGGCAATGAAGCATTTAAAAGTGAGGGTCACACTGATTTGAGTTATTCAGCAAACTGTTAACCAGTATGCATTACATCGACTCATAGTGTTAGCAGCATGGTAACAAGCCCTTCAGCCCATCGTATACATGCCCCCAAATGTGCCTACCCACACATCTCATCTGCATTAGGTGCATAACCTTCAATGCCTTGTTATTCAAGGATTTGTCTGTATTTCTTGAAAGTTGTGTGAATCTCTGCCTCCACCACCTCTTCAGGCAAAACATTCCTGATTCCAACCACCCTCTGGAAAAAAAAATCCCCCTGAGATTTCTCCAGGTTGGTAAGACCACATTCGGAGTATTGTGCGCAGTTCAGGTTGCCCATTTATAGGAAGGATGTTCTGAAACATTGTCGGGACTGAAGAACTTTAGTTGTGGCCAGCTGGATAAGCTGGGACTTTTCTCCCTGAGGTGTAGGATCAGGATGGGTAACTTTGTACAAGGTCCTGGGGATTGGGGGGAGGGGGGTATAGATAAACTAAATCATGACTTGGCTTCATGAACGAAGATTTAGGAAAGATATAAACAAAATAGAGAGAGTGCAGAGAAGGTTCACGAGAATGTTGACAGGATTTCAGGGTCTGAGTTACAGGGAAAGATTGTGCAGACTGGGGCTTTTTTCTCTGGAGCGTAGAAGATTGAGAGGGGACTTGATAGAGGTGTTTAAGATTTTAAAAGGGACAGACAGAGTAAATGTGGATAGGCTTTTTCAATTAAGAAAGGGGGAGATTCAAACTAGAGGACATGGTTTAAGATTGAAGGGGGAAAATTATAAGGGGAACATGAGGGGACATTTCTTTACGTACAGGGTGGTAGGGATGTGGAATGAGCTTCCGGCAGACGTGGTCGAGGCGGAATCATTGGTTACATTTAAGGAAAGACTGGATTGTTACATGGATAAGAGGGGACTAGAGGGGTATGGACCAGGTGCTGGTCAGAGGGACTAGGAGGGTGGGGATTTGCTACGGCATGGACTAGTAGGGCCGAACTGGCCTGTTCTGTGCTGTAAGTGGTTATATGGTTATATGGTTATATGGAAAGGGGCTGTCCACGACTGCTGCAGGTTTGAAGCCAATGTTGGACAGACGTGCCCAGCCACAGGGGCTGCGAGGGAAATTCTGCTCTGGGTTTGGTGCTGCTGTGTCACGGTTCTTCCTCCATTTCCTTTTGTCCTCAAGGCCAACCCTGCATGTGTTCTCGAAGGGGGGGACAGACTGATGAATGGTGTGTCGCCAGGCCACACGAACAGAGGCTAGAGTAGTCCACTGGCGACGGTCAATGTGACACGCACCAAGGGATTCCTTCAGATAGCCCTTGTACCTTTTTTTCAGAGCCCCCATGTCACAGTGGCCAGTGGAGAGTTCGCTATACAGCACGATCTTGAGCAGGTGTTGATCCTCCATCCTAGAGACATGAGCATAGCTGTTTCTTCAACAGCATGGTCTCAATGGTGGTAACCTCCACCTGTTCGAGGACTTCAAAGTTGATGATGAAGTCACTCCAGTGGAAGTTGAGGATCAGCTAAATAATCACTGCCTTTTGCCCAGACCAGGAACGTCTAAAACTAAAGGACATACAGTAGATTTAAGATGAAATTTGAAAAAGACACCTTTTTCACTCGGAGTGGTGGGACTGAAACGAGCTGCCAGGGTAAGTGATAGAGGTGGGAACAATTCCAATGTCCAAAATTCTCCCACCTTCTCCTTCTAACCCTTGATTCCCCTCCTGATCAAGTATGTAAAGGTTAAAAAGGTTAAAGGTTCCATTATTGTCACCTAATGCTACATTTAGAATGTAACATACATGAAATTCTTTAACTTTGTCTACCTCGAGTAAGACAGTTGCCACTTTATCCAGCGCTATTGATGCCACTTTCCTTATTCTAATATATCCTAATTTCAAAGTATCGTCTTCCAAAATGTAAGCTGCGATATCTCAAATTTAGATCCCTTTAATCCAATAAATCAAACTTTGTGGCTGTTACTTTAAGTAGTCTTAGATAAACACTTTGTATAGCTTCGCAACAAGACTTTCATAACGGTGAATAACAAAGTATTCACTGTATCAAGATAAACCTTTAGACTCTAATTACTTAAAAGTTGTCATAAAAAAAGAAATAGATGAAGCCTGCTATTAAAAACACAAAGATAATAGTATTAATTCTTCACTCTTTATCGTGGGGGTGGGGAGGGGGGGTTTAGGGGTTAAAAATAGTTTTTTTTTAGTCTTAGTTTTTAGTTGTTAACATTAACTATGTTACTTTGTACTTGTATTACTTTATTTTGTATTCTTTCTGTACGTGAATTACTTACTTTCTTCATACGTTAAAATTAATAAAGTTTCGAAAGAAAGAAAAAAAACACAAAGATGTATAGAGATACAAAATTTAAAGAAACATTTCTCGTGCTCACGCTTCCTTCACATCTAGTAGAATGAGAGCAAGCAGTTAGCGTGGGTAGATATTACCACATATTACATCATAGTAACACTGCAAAAAATAGTTCTCTTAAAGAGATAGGCATAAAATTAACTAAGAATCAAAAACACAAGGATTTGTGTTTATAAGCACCCATCACAGAAATGAAGCCCACTGAGGACAAACTCATGACCCATGGTTTAGAAGGTCAGTGCTCTAACCACTGAGCTATCTACTTCCACCTTAAATATGCCAGTGACTTGGCCTCTACACCCATTAGCGGCAACAAATTCCACAGATTCACACCGTCTGGGTGAAGAAATTCCTCTTCATCTCTGTTCTAAAAGTGAATCGGCCAGAGGGACACAACCAGAACTGCAACGAATGATCAGGCTGTAGCAGAACTAATAGAGGAGCACAAAAGCTGCAGATGCTGGAATCTTGAATGGACAAAGAATTGCTGGAGAAACCATACCACAGGTATACTTGTGTATCTCTTTCCTTATGTGAGTAGCTAAAAGATGCCGTGTGCGTGGTGGAAGGGGACATTGATGATTTTGCCTGCCCTCTTCAGTCAATGGTCATTAAACCGTGCAGATCATACAGAACAAGGGAGAAGCAAAGAGGCTGCAGGCGCCGTTTTATGAAGCTGTAACATGATGTACTGCTCCTATGTTGTGTCCAACAACTGTTAAGGCAAGTATTTCAGGTACTTCTTCACCACCTATCCACATAATGCATCCACTTCCAGGCAGCGCTTGAGGTATCCACTCTCAGTTCGTCAACAGTCACTTAGGCACTAGCATTTACTGTGCATATGCTGCTCTCATGTGCCTTCCCTGTTTCAATAACTCCTACTTATCAGGATTCAATTCCAATATTCCATCCAACTTTCTCTATATCACCTGCAACCTTAAGCAGCCTTCCTTGCTAACTACAGCTGCATCCTTACTCCTGTCCCTTCTGGACAGACTGAACACCTTCTATGCACAGTCTGATGAGAAGAACAGGGTGATGCCAAAGAAAGCTCCATGTCCCTCTGATAAATGGGCCCCCCGGCATAACCGCAACCAAGGTGGGGAGAACACTATCCAGGATGAACCCACACAAGGCGCCAGGACCATACCTGATCGGGTACAGAAGGACTGCACAGACCAATTGATGGAGGGCTTCATGGACATCTTCAACACCTCACTGCAGCAGTCCTTCATTCCAGCAAGGTTCAAGACAGTCACCAAAACCCGGTATCCAAGAGAGCAACAATAATAGGTCTTAATGACTACTGCCCTGTGACACTGACCTCCACCATTATGAAATGCTTTGAGCATCTGATGATGGAATGCATCAAAGCTCACCTCCTAGAGATGCTGAAACAGGGAAGGCGCAGACGATGCTATAGCCTTGTTGCTTCACTCTACCCTGGCCCACCTGAAGAACGAAGCCTCATACACCAGCCTGCTGTTCATTGACTTCAGCTCAACATTTAATTCTATAATTCCTCAGAGCTTGGTGGAGAAGCTGTCCTCACTGGAACTGAACAGTCCTCTTTGCAACTGGATTCTGGACTTCCTAACAGAAAGACCACAGTCTATCTGGGTCGGTAGCAGGATATCGAGCACCGTCACTCTGTGCACTGGGGCACTTCAGGGTTGTGTGCTTCTGTTCACACTACTGACCCATAAAGGCATTGCCAGACCCAGCTCCAACAGTGACTTCAAGGTTGCAGACGATGCAACAGTCGTTGGCCTCAAGAGCAACAATGATAAGTCACACTATAGAGAAGAGGTGGGAAATGGTGCGAGACTAACAACCTGAGTCTCAAAGTGGACAAGATGAGGGAGATGATTGTGGACTTCAGGAGGACCACTCTCCACTACACCTCAACAACTCTATATTTGAGGGAGTGGAGAGCATCAGGTTCCTTGGAGTTCACTTAACTAGTGATCTACCGTGAACATTCAACACTTCATTGTCAGGATGGGGAAACAGCTGCATCATACTCTGGTACAGTTGCTGCAGAGAAATGGATAGGAGGTCAATCCATAGGACCATAAGAGTGGCAGCAAAGATCACTGGAGTCTCCAACTCCCCATCCACATGACCTACCGAGGTCATTGCCTGAAGAGGGCACATGCAAAATCCTTGAGGACTCCTTCTACCATGCACGCAGCGTCATTCAGCTGCTTCCATTGGGAAAGGGATCCAGGAGGATCAGAGCCAGCACCTCCAGGCTGAGGAACCGCTTCTTCCTGCGGGCAGTGAGAATGCTGAAAGACCAAAGGAACTGCTCGCACTGACCCTCCGGGACTCATTTATTAATTTATTTTTATAAATATAATACCTGTCCTGAATATGTATTATTTGGCTCTGTGTGTGTTTTGTCTGGTTGTATGTCTGCATGTTTTTGCACCGAGGACTGGAGAACGCTGTTTCATCGGGTTGTAATTGTACAATCAGATGTCAATAAATTTGACTTGACTTGCCTCCTTTTTTCTCTTCCTTAACACCCCCCCCCCGACCTTTATCTGCTTCTACCTTTCACTCTTCTACCTCAGTCTCTCAAATCTGATGTTACTGTTCCAACATCTTGCTCCATCTGCCCATCATCTCTCATCATGAAGTGGAAGTTGCCCCATCCTAACCCTAACCTATAACTTCATGTGGAAGTGTCCCTAGAACCAGTGAACATTGTCTCAAGCTATGGTGGAGTGGATTTCGAACAGAGATGAGGAGGAACTGCTTCTCCCAGAGGGTAGTGAATCTGCGGAATTCTCTGTCTCATTAAGTAGATTTAAGACAGTCAGATAGATTTTTCACATGGTAGAGGAATTAAAGGTTCTGAGCGAAATTAGATAAGTCCACAGCCAGATCAGCCATGATCTTATTGAATGGCAGAGCAAGCTCAACAGGCCAGATGGCCGATTTCTGCTCCTATTTCCTGTCCCCAGGGCAATCATTAGGAGATTCAAATAGAAGGTGATTTAAGGAAAGATGCTTTTATGAGGACTGGACTGGCTTCTTCCAAGATTCACAAGCCATGAACCATAGAACCATACAGCACTGAAACAAGTCCTTTAGCCCTTCTAATCTGTGCCAAACTTTTATTCTGCCTTGCACCCAATCCATAGCCCTTCATGCCCTTCCCATCCATGTACCTGTCCAGTAAGCCCGCATTCTGGCAGCTCGTCCCACGCTCCCCCTACTCTCTGTATGTATGAAGATGTTCCCCCTAAACCTTTCTCCCTTAACCCACGTCCTCTGGTTTGTATCTCACCTACTCTCAGTGGAAAAAACCTACTTGCATTTTCTCTGTCTATCCCCCTTATAATTTTGTATACCTCTATCAAATCTCTCCCCATTCTTCTACGCTCCAGGGAATAAAGTCCTAACCTGTTAAATCTTTCCATGTAATGCAGTTCCTGAAGCCCCGGTATCATCCAAGTAAATCTTCTCTGCACTCATTTAATCTTATTGATATAAGTTGACCAATAGCCCTGTCGAGGCCTTGTCGAGTTAACACATCCTCATCATTCCAGGATAGAGAGAAACAGAAAGAGGATTAAATGCCAAATGGAAGCAGAGTGTGACAGCCTCTTCATCTCATTGATTTACATTTATTCTCCCAGATGGCACTTTGAAGTGTAAATGAAAAGGATTAGGCTGCAATTTTAACATAGCCAGTGCCCTGACATTTTCATATAAGCTTCAAAATTGTCCTTTTTTCTCTCTTATTATCCATAATGCATGTTGAACATCTTGTCCTTTTATAATGTCATTGCCTGCTTCTGTTACGGAAATCTGTGGGAGGCTGTGGAAATGTTTTCATCAGAATTCAACATTTTAAATCTGCGCCATGGCTTGATCTACCTGTGAGTGCTGGAATCTGGAGTCGAACAAGGAGTTTCATAAGCTATGCACCACCCCAACTTTCATCTCTCAGGATGTTTGCCTCTTGAAATTCTCTGTGGCAGAAGGACGTCGATGCTGAGCCTTCAAGTGGACTCACAACTGCTATTGTTAGGTTGGGAAGTAAAAGTGAAGTGAACTGCCCCACCAAGACCACCCACAAATTGAAGGAACAACACCTGATTCTACATAGGGCACTCTCCGTCGACTTTTCGGGTTTCTACTAACCTGCTCTCCTCTCCCCCTTTCCCCTTTCTCCTTCCCCTTCCGACTCTCCTCCCCTTCCCTCTATTCACCCAGTGCGGTGATATGTTTCCTCCATTGTATACAGTTATGATTGAGTACTGAATATATGGAGCTGGCCCCGCCCACTGATGACTCATTACCTATGACTCCTCCCTTGTGGTCCTGGGCCATAAAAGTCGAGCCACCTCTCCCTTCCCTCCATTCCTATACCTGGATCTGGGCCAGAAAGTTTCTTCTGTACATTAAAGCCTATTGTTCCCTCAGCCGAGTCATTATGGTTACTGGTAGTGCCCTACAAGTTAAATTATAGAAATGATCTCTCCAGTAATGGAGAAGCTGTTGCACTGCAATCGGTTAGAAATTGACCCCCCCCAATCTCCAGAAGCATCTGAACAGTACAAGCAGTGGATCAGCTGCTTCAGCAACTTCCTCGAGGCCACTGCTGAACTGGTTGACTCTGATGAGAAGAAGCTCAAAGTTCTGCAGGCAAGAGTTGGCCAGCAAACTTTCCAAGGCATCAGGAGCACTTTTGCCGAGGCGATGGCTGACCTTTGGGTCCTCTACAAACCCGAGGTCAACGACGTGTACTCGTGTTATCTCCTGGCATCCCAAAGGCGGTAGCCTGGAGAGTTGGCTGAAGAGTTCATTTGTGCCCTGCTTGTACTTGGAAGAGATTGTAGGGGTAGTTCCATGGCTCCTGTACTGGTGGCCCAGTGTGTCGAAGACCTGGTCCGGGATGCCTGAGTGTCGAGGATGAGATCCAACTACATAAGACGGTGCCTGCTCGAGGAAGACCAGTTGCCAATGAAGCAAGCCATACTGCTGGTAAGCACTCTAGACTCGGCCCAGCACCACACGGAATCGATCGCGGGTGAAAGCGGGCCCTCTGTGTACGCGTCAAAATTGCTACAAAGTTTGTCCTCACAAACTGTTGCGTGATTTCCCCGCCAGGAAAAATATTTGTTTCATCCGCTGAGTGTGCAGGCCAACTTTCAAAAAACAAGATAAACATTACTTACTTTAATCATTTAGATGCACCACTTAACATAACAATTACAGCACGGAAACAGGCCATTAGGCCCTTCTAGTCCGCACCGAACCAAACACTCCTCTCTAGTCTCACCTAACTGCACAATGACCATAACCCTCCACCTTCTTCACATCCATAGACCTGTCCAGCTTTTTCTTAAATAATAACATTGACTCTGCCGCCACTATTTCTCCCGGAAGCTCGTTCCACACCACTACCAGTCTCTGAATAAGGAAGTTCCCCCTCATGTTACCTCTAAACCTCTGCCCCTTAACTCTTAACTTATGTCCTCTTGTTTCAATCTCTCCTACTCTTAACGGAAATAGTCTATCCACATCCACTCTGTCTATCCCTTTCATAATCTTAAATACCTCTATCAAATCCCCTCTCAACCTTCTATGCTCCAAAGAATAAAGACCTAATCTGCCCAATCTCTCCCTGTACTCTAGATGCTTAAACCCAGGTAACATTCTGGTAAACCTTCTCTGCACTCTCTCCATTCTGTTTATATCCTTCCTATAATTAGGCGACCAGAACTGCGCACAGAACTCTAAATTAGGCCGCACCAACACCTTATACAATCGCAACATCACTTCCCAACTCCTATATTCCATGCAATGATTGATAAAGGCCAGCATACTAAAAGCCTTCTTCACCACCCTATTCACGTGAGTTTCTACCTTCAGGGAACGATGTACCGTTACTCCTAAATCCTTCTGCTCTTCTGTATTCATCAATGCTCTCCCATTTACTACGTATGTCCTGTTCTGATTCTTCTTACCAAAATGAAGCACCTCACACTTATCAGCATTAAATTCCATCTGCCATTTTTCAGCCCACTTTTCTAAGCAGCCCAAATCCCTTTGCAATCCTTGAAAACCTTCTTCATTATCCACTATTCCACCTATCTTAGTATCGTCTGCATATTTACTAATCCAATTCACCACCCCATCATCTAGATCATTAATGTATATAACGAACAACAATGGGCCCAATACAGATCCCTGAGGCACACCACTGGTCACCGGCCTCCAACCTGACAGACAATTTTCCACTCTCTGGCCTCTCCCTTTCAGCCAATGTTCAATCCATTTGACTATCTCAAAATTTATACCTAAAGACTGCACCTTCCTAACTAACCTTCCATGTGGTACCTTATCGAAGGCCTTACTGAAGTCCATATAGACAACATCCACCACACTACCCTCATCCACATTCCTAGTCACCTCTTCAAAAAATTCAATCAGATTGGTCAAACAGGATCTTCCGCCCACAAATCCGTGTTGAGTGCTCCTGATCAGACCATGTCTATCCAGATATTTATAAGTACTATCTCTAAGAACTTTCTCCATTAATTTACCTACCACAGACGTCAAACTTACAGCCCAATAATTGCCAGGCTTCCTCCTTGAACCCTTTTTAAATAATGGAACCACATGCGCAATGCGCCAATCCTCCGGCACTATCCCCATCTCTAATGACATTTGGAAAATTACCGTCAGAGCCTCTGCTATTTCCTCCTTTACTTCTCTCAATGTCCTGGGGAAGATCCCGTCTGGTCCCGGAGACTTATCCACCTTTATATTCCTCAAAAGCCCTAACACTACATCTTTCGTAATCACTATATTCTCCATATTTACCCAATTTGCTTTTTTTATCTCACATATCCCAATATCCTTCTCCTTGGTGAATACTGAAAAAAAGAAACTGTTCAATATCTCCCCCATTTCTCTAGGCTCCACACACAGTTTTCCGCTCTGAATCTCTAAGGGACCAATTTTGTCTCTCGCTTTCCTTTTACCATTAACATATTTGTAGAACCCTTTTGGATTAATTTTCACCCTGCTTGCTATAGTCTCCTCGTACCTTCTTTTAGCTTTCCTAATTTCTCTCTTAAGATTCCTCTTACTTCAATGTATTTTTCAAACATCTCCTTAATTCCATGCTTCTTATACCTAATGTACGCCTCCCTTTTTCTTCGAACCAAGTTTCCAATCATCCGGTGTGCCACTTTTGGCACAGGTGCCATAGGTTGGCATCCCTGGTACCACATCTTTTAAAATAGGCTCGTTTGATGACCCTTCACAAAAAGGGAACACAGACGCTAAGCGGTGCATACATTGTATATATAAAAGTCCAATGGCTTATCGCATTATACCTGAATTCGCGTTAAATCAGGAGTGTGTAAAATCAGGTTTCACTGAATTGAATATAGGAGCCAGTCTTATAGTGTCCAGAGGAGGTAAAGATACATTACTGACGTTTTGGGCCTGAGCCTATGATAGAACACAGTATTGCAGGCATGACCTTGCTAGACTGGACAGGGTGGCCTGTATTCCATCCCTGTAGCTCCTCCCTGTAATATCCCTAATAAAGGTTGATAGCCCTTGTCTCCTCCCTCCATACCTGCCTTGGATGTAAGCCAGCAGCATGTAGAGGGATGCCAAGGTTTTCTGGTTAATAAAGCCTTTGATTACTTGCTTTGTGTCTGCAGATGGTCATTGTTTGTGCCACAATTTATTAACTAGAATTTAATTTGCCTTGGAAAAGGTGATTTAGACTGGAGAAGCTGGAAACTGATCCCAAGGAACCAGAGGTCTCTATCAAGTTTGATATGTGGGTACATTGCTTGAAGGCCTACAAGAGGCGCCACAAATTCACAGCGGATAGCGATAGGTACGAACTGCTCTTTGCACCATTGGCCCTCCGAACGTACCAGATAATCCGTGACTCTGAAGAGTACGATGAGGCAATGCCCCTACTGTGACAGCAATACAGAGCCCTAATGAATGCCACGTATGCCCACTACCAGCTGGTCTCCTGACGCCATGGCCCTGGTGAGTCCATCAATTATTTTACAAGGGCCATATGGGAGCTGGGACGAGCCTATGGATGCCGGGATATGACCACAGCGACCTACCAGGTGGAGCTACGGGGATGACCTCCACAGTCTACTGAGGTCATGCCTGCAATACTGTGTTCCACCAAAGAGGCCTTCTTCAATGTATAAGCAAAGAACAGGAAGGCATCAGGATAACGTCTGAAGAATGGTAGAGGGAGGAAACCAGACCTCTGTGTAAGGAGGCAGATGAAAAAAGGAAAAATAGAGAGCTGGGGGAATGGCGACATGGGGAAGAAGAAGAGGGTGGGGTGTAGTTTCAAGGAAACCAGTGAAGACCCAGTTGATGAAGTAGACAAAGACGATGTGGTCAAAGAATAATCATAGCTTTTATTAGCAGAAACTCATGGTACAATAATGAAAGACAATAGGTGCATACACAGTTATACCCAAGGGGAGTGTCCTTCCATTGTTGTCTCTTCTACGTTGAAGAGACTGGGCACAGACTGGGAGATTGCTTTGTTCAGCACCTTGGCTCTGTCCACCGCAATAATGTGGATCACTTGGGGCCACCCATTTCAATTCCCCACCCTGTTCCCTTGCTGACATGTCTGTCTCAGGTCTCATGCACTACCAAACTGAGACCACCTGCAAAATGGAAGAACAACACCTCATCTTTCATCTAGGCACCTTCCAACCGGATTGCATTAACATTGAGTTCTCTGGTTGTGGTGAATGTCTGCCAAGCTGCCTGTCTCCCCTCTGATGAGCCTTGGCTGTGCATTATCTCTACTGAACACCGAATGCAGTCGAAAACCCCTACAGGTTCACAAGTAAAATATTGCTTCACTTGGAAGGACTTTTTGAGGCCCCGAAGGTGCCAAGTAAATGAATGGAGTTGAGGGAGGAGTGAACAAGGGCATCACAGAGAGAACAGTGCCTGTAGAAGATGGAGTATTCTGACATCCACCCAGTGTTCGTCACAAAATTACAAGGTTATCATAAGACCCCACATGGTTAGTTATAGTTATACCACATAGTAGAAGGCCCTTTGGTCCAACCTTTCCATGTTGACCAACGTGTCTCACTGAGCTAGCCCCATTTGTCCGCATATTTCCAATATCTCGTTCATCTTTTCCTATCGATGCACTTACCCAGATGTATTTGAAAGGTTGTAATTGTCCCACCTTCTACCACTTTCTCTGACAGCTCGTTCTCACACTCCTGCCCTGGGAATAAGATGACAACTATTCACCTTTTCCGGGCCACTCTACAAGGTCATAAGACATCAGAGCAGAAATAAGCAATTCAGCCCATTGAGTCTGCCCCGCCATTCATTCATGAGTGGATCTATTTTCCCATTCAGCCCCACTGCCCGGCCTTCTTCCCAAAACCTTTGATGCCCTGACTAATCAAATCTATCAATCTTTCCCCTAATTACACTGAATGAGCCTCAAACTCATTTGCTCCAGGAAAGACAGTTCCAGGCTATCTTTATAATTTAAGCTTTCCAGACCTGGCACATGATTCTCAGTGCATCCTGCCTCTCCCTGACTGAATAACATCCTTCCTGTAGCTAGGTGACAGAACTGCATACACGTCATTATCATCTGATTGCACAAGTACCACCTGGCAAAACAACGTTCTCCAGGTCTTGGTGTCACACAACCAGACATAACACACATGCAGACAAACAATACATATGTAGGACAAGTGTTCATATATACTGTAACAGATTATGTTGTGTTTGTATTGTATATAGATATGTTTTGGGGAGATAAATTGGGGAAAGTTTTTTAGTGTAGGTCACATACAAACACTTTAACAGAGATCTTATTTAAAATACTGGAGCTCTGTTAATGCTAGATGTATCGGCACCAAGAACCTTTGCAAAAGTTTTGGAGAGTGCCCCAGAGACTTCACTAATGGATTTTTGTTTACAAAAAGGCAACAGATGAAAGAACTTGTCGGAGCCACAGATGGTCTGGAGTAGAACTTGCTGTTCTAAGAGAGGCATGTGACTTTGCAAGCAGAGAGAGTCAAACAGGTTTTCTCTCAGAGAGAGAGAGCGAGGAAAATCAGTTCTGCAGTTTTACAGTTAACAGCAGCAGCTGGGTCTGGAACAGGACAAGCTGGCAAGCTTGTAGAAACCCTATTTGGAAGATGGGTTGTGAGTGCTTAGTTCAGCCTGGTCAAAGCCCTTGTGTTTCATGCAAGAGGAGAGGACTGGCTGTCTAATGTTTCACTTGAAATAAAAGAAACAAAAAAGAACTCTGAGGAGATCTGAAAGGAAGAGGTTATCATCTGGAGAACCCTGAGGGGGTAAGTTTCTTCGGCAAGATACTGAAGTGGCTGATTAAAAAGGAATCAGTTGTGGGTCCCCAGCAAACAACAAATCTCTCTCTGAAAACTGACAATAACCTTCCTGAATGGTAATAATTTACCTTTCAAGCACCAAAGCCTGGTGAAATTTATAAATGTTAAATTCTGTGCACAGCATGAGAATTGCCTACAACCAGTGAACTTGGAGGAGTGAGAAGTGAGATTGGACTGTGAACCAAAGAACTTTTTTGAACTTACACACACATTATATACACGTGTGCTTAGAATTAGAAGGGGGTTAAGTTAGATTGGTTAAGTCAATAGTGATAAGTTAAAGTGTGATTCTGTTTTCATGTTTAAAGATAATGAAAAGCAACTTTTGTTTAAGTAACCTTTTGTCTTGGTGAATATCTATTACTACTGGGTTTGGGGGTCCTCTGGGCTCATAACAATACAAATAAATAAATAGATAAATAGATAGATAGATTAACAGAGCTTCGAATATATGATAATCTCGGATGGTTCATGTGAGCAGTTCCTTTGGTCGTTCAGCATTCTCACTGCCCATGGGAAGAAGCTATAACTCAACCCGGTGGTGCTGGCTTCGATACCCCTGTATCTCTTTTACGACAGGAGCAGTTGAAAGATGCTGTGTGTAGGATGGTAGGGGTGTGATAGTACAGATCTATCACCAATGTATATAGTGTATATAGTTACAGTATCTAGACTGTGCTTACAGCGATTGGCTGAGAGCTAATCCACGCCTACTGTCTGGGCCTTAAAGGGTTGTGTCCCTAGCCAGGTCGGATCATTCCGGACTGGTTGGCCACCTGTGAAGAGCTCCTGTCTTTTGCTAATAAAACCCTTGGTTTGGATCAACAAGTCTTTGATTCTTTCGACGAGCTCTACAAGGGGTCCTCAATGATTTTTGAGCCCCCTCTTCAGACAACAATCCTGGTAGATCATGACAATGGTGGTTGGTTTGGGGGTGGGGGGGGGGAATGGTTTGGTGACAGAGGCTCCAATGATCCTGTGGATTGACCTCTGATCCATCTCTCTGCAGCAGCATCGTTTTCTCACCAGCTCCTTGAACAGCTGTGACATGACATCCCAACTCTTGTGCTAACTGCACTAAAGTCCTTTCGGAATCTGCCATTTGACTCCTGGCCCAGTAATGTAGCTGACTTTTCAGTGATTCAGAGAACCCCTTCAGTTGAAGAACAATTAATAACAGGCAAAAACACTGCCCATGACAGGTCCCAAAATATAAATCAACTAAAAAGCGACAAGAGTTCAAAATCAGCTCAGATTGTTCCCAGCCAATGTTGCAAAGGCCATCATTTTATTGAAAAAAACGAGTAAAACCCATGATTAAAAATAGCTTCCCATAAAATGGAGGAACAACACCTGTTATTCCGTCTGGGCACCCTCTCACCATGTGGCATTGATATTGACCTCCAGTTTCTGTTAGCACCCTCCCCTCCCAGTCTCTCCCCTTCCCCCATCCCATCTTTTCCCCCAGCTCTGCATTCACGGAACGACTCCCTCCCCTATTTTTTCTCTCCCCTTTCCCTCTCCCTATGTCTCCTTCTTTCTAGCTCTGTCTCTCTTTCTCTCTTTCCTTTCCTCCCGTCTGTCTCCTTTCCCCAGCTCTGCATTCACGGAACCACTCCCTCCCCTATTTTTTCTCTCCCCTTTCCCTCTCCCTATGTCTCCTTCTTTCTAGCTCTGTCTCTCTTTCTCTCTTTCCCTTTCCTCCCGTCTGTCTCCTTTCCCCAGCTCTGCATTCACGGAACCACTCCCTCCCCTATTTTTTCTCTCCCCTTTCCCTCTCCCTATGTCTCCTTCTTTCTAGCTCTGTCTCTCTTTCTCTCTTTCCCTTTCCTCCAGTCTGTCTCCTTTCCCCAGCTCTGCATTCACAGAGTCATCGTCCTCTTCTAATTAATTCTCACCTCTCCTCTCCTGTCCTTCTATCCATTTCCAGTTATGGCCTTGTCCCTATTGGCATGAGCTCCTCCCCCTGCCCTTTCTTCCTCCTCCCTCCCGACTCTTTAGTCAGGTGCCTGCTTGCTTTTTATTCATACTTGACGAAGGGCTCATATCTTTGCCTCCGATGGAAATTGCCAGACCTGGTGAGTTCCTCCAGAGATTTCACGCTTTAGTCCAATCACAGGGTCGGCAGGCCTTTGTGTTTCACTCAAAATAGCTTCCATCTCCTGTTCGTTTAATGTGGGTACATCCTCTAAATGTTTGGATTGATGGACTTCTTTCCGATCAGTTCCTAATTAGCTCCTGTTCTATTGGTTACCATTGCACTGTCATCCCTTCTGTTTCCATCCCTTCAGAGATGCTTCCTGTTCCACCTATAAGGGCTTCCTGTGTCACCATCTTAAACCCATAAAATTTGGCCTTTGATGTTATTTGAGCCATTATCTCCTTCTGCCATGTCTGGTGTTCATCTCGTGCAGGCCTCATCCTCTTTGCATTGACTCGACTCAGCATCTACAGACTTTCCAGTTTAACTCTTGTTAGCGTTAGTAGGTCTTTTAGCCCCTCTGCTGTTGGGGGTCTGTTCATTTTCCTCTCACTGCCTCCTGTTTCCTTTGAACTGTCTCCTGATATGGTTCTATCCAGCTTTCTGTCATGTGGAGTAGACTTCCATTCATATTATCTAACTATCAATCTATATATAAAACACACACACAGATATATATAGATATACATAGATCTATATAAAGATATATAAATTTATATCTGTGTGTGTGTGTGTGTGTGTGGCTGTGTGTTTGCGTGGTGTGTGTGTGTGTGTGTGTGTGTGTGTGTGTGTGTGTGTGTGTGTGTGTGCGCGTGCGTGTGTGTGTGTGTGTGTGTGTGTGTGTGTGTGTGCGCGTGCGTGTGTGTGTGTGTGTGTGTGTGTGTGTGTGCGCGTGTGTGTGTGTGTGTGTGTGCGTGCGTGCGCGTGTGTTCACAGCTGACACCATTTCCTAAAGCAATGATAGCAAATACCAGAGGACATGGGTTTAAGGTGAGTGGAGGAAAGTTTACAGAAGATGCTAGAGGAAGATGTTTACACAGAGGGTGATGGGTCCCTGCAATGCTAGGAATGGGCAATTTAAAAGCATCCACTGAAGAGCATAAGAAATAGGAGCAGGAGTCGGCCACCTGGCCCATCAAGGCTGCTCCACCATTCATTGAAATCTTGGCTGATCTGATGATAGGCTCATCTCCACCTACCTGCCTTTTTCCCATGTCCCTTAATTCTCCCCTGTGGTGATATGACTGTCTGTACTGGCTGGCCCGCCCTCCGGGGTCTCCCTACCTTAGTTCCTCCCTTGATCCTTCCCATGTGACCCCTGGCCATAAAGGTCGAGTCCCCTCTCCTTCCTGCTCATTTTCCTAGCCTAGACCTGGGCCAGCAGTCTCTTGCTCAATAAAGCCTATCATTCCCCTCAGTCTTCTGTATGTGTAATTATTGGGCTACCGATAGCGCCCAACTGCCCCCTATGTAAAAATCTATTCAACCTTGTCTTAAATATATTCACCAAGGTCGCCTCCACTGCTTCAATGGGCAGTGAATTCCACAGATTCATGAACCTCTACGAAAAGCAATTCCTCCTCATCTCCGCCTTAAATCTACTACCCTGGATCTTGAGGCTGTCTCGACATTCTGGTCTCCCCCTACCTCTATCTTATCTATGCCTTTCATAATTTTATACATTTCTATAAAATTCCCTCATTCTTCTAAATTCAAGTGAGCACAGTCCTAAACAACTCAATATCTCCTCGTGGGCAAATCCTCTCATCCCTGGATTCAACCTGGTGAACCTCCTCTGCACCACCTCCAAAACCAGGACAACCTTCCTGAAGTAAGGAGACCAGAACTGCACGCAGTTCTCCAGATGCGGCCTCACCAGTACCTTATACAGTTGCAGCATAACCTCCCTGCTCCTAAATTCAATCCCTCTAGCATTGAAGGCCTACATTTGATTTGCCTTCTTGATAGTCTGCAGCCTGACCTTTTGCGATTCATGCACAAGCCCTCCCAAATCCTTCTGCATGGCATCAGGCTGCAATCGCTTACCATGTAAATAATTACCCGATCTTTCATTTTTCCTTCCATAATGGCTAAACTCGCATTGCACTCCATCTGGCAGACCATTTCCCACTCAGTTAACCTCTCTGGAGCTCCCTGCAGACTCTCCGTACCCTCTGCACAATTTGCTTTTCCACTCATTCTAGTGTCATCAGTAGACTTAGACACATGACACTCTGTTCACTCTTCCAGATCCTTTATATATATCTTGAATAGTGGCGGGACCAGCACCAGCCCCTGTGGCACCAGCCCCTGTATATAGGTAGTCCTATGCTCATCCCATTTTATTCTCTGCACGATATTTACTCTCCCCAGACTCTACCCCTCATTTATATTGGGGGCAATTAACTGTCTGACCCACACACCTTTGAAGCATGAAAGGTGAAGCAGAGAATGTGCAAACTCCACATAAGCAGCTGGGCTGAAAAGTGGCAGATGGCATTAAACCCATAAAAATGCATTCATTCCTGGAGGTCAAATCTGAAGGCAGAATACAATTTAACGGGAGGACTGAGCAGTGTGGATGAACTGAGTGATCTGGGATCTGGGTTCACAAGACACTCAAAGCAACTGCACCAGTTGATAGTGTTATTATGAAGGGGTGTGCTGTGTTGACCTTCATTACCCGTGGGGTCGAGTTCAAGTCTGTGAGGTAACGTTGCAGCAAAATAGACCTTGGTCAGACCCCACTTGGAATATTGTGTTCCTGTCTGGTCACCTCTCTACAGGAAGGATGTGGGTGCTGTCAAGCGGGTGCAGAGGGGATTTGCAAGGATGATGCCTGGCTTGGAGAGGATGCCTTCTGAAGATAGTTGAGTGAAACTTGGTCCTTTCTCCTTGAAGCAATGGAGGATGAGGGGTCAGCTGATAGAAGATGATGAGAGGAATTGATCGTAGGGATGGCCACAGGCTTTTTCCCAGGGCTGAAGTGACTATAAGGTGCCTGGGTGTAAGTATAGGGAGGATGTAAGAGGTATATTTTTCATACAGAGAGTAGTGGATACATGAAATGCCGACAACAGTGGTGGAAGCAAATCTTTTAGGAGACAATTAACCCATTTCAGATCGGGCCTCTGCCTGGACACCAGCTACGCGGCGGATCCGAAATCTGAAACTTACCATTTCAGACTGCAGCTCAAAAAGGCTGCTCCAGCATCCCTTTCAATGAAGAGGCGCCTTGTAGCACCCTCTGCATCCCCGTGCAGGTAAGCCAACTGGTTCCGTAGTGCCACCTGTCATCTATAGGCAACAGAGCAATGGCCGACTTCCCTACCCATGATCCTCCACACAGATGAAACCACTTTATGGTTCCCAGAACAGTTCCAGCTGCGTGGGGGATCATGGATAGGAAAGACGGCCATTGCTCTGCTGCTTTTTGAACTGCAGAGAATGGCCCCAAAGGCTGAAGCAGCCCAGTGTGACTGTCCCTGCACGCACCGGCTGCCCACTGATGGTCCCCGCTGCCCCGACTGCTCCCGCTGCCCCACTGGTTCCCGCTGCCCTGCTGGTCCTCACTGCCCCGACTGCCCTGAAGGCTCCCCACCGTCCCTGACTTGGAGGGAGAGGCTAAGTGGGGAGATGGGTCATGGGCTGATGGCATCAACAGTACGCCCCCAAACAGCCGTATAGTGCAGCTGCCAATTCATTTTGATCGGCGGACGGCTGCGCTGCGGAGATAATCCCTCTCGGAGACGGGTTGGATTATGCTGCTTGGAGACTGCCTCCGCACATTCAGAGGGTAAGCCTTTATGCATTTTGGTGGATATTTTCTGCCGTTACATCCCGAGTTTTTGCCTATCTGAAATGGTCTATTAGATACGTACATGGGTCTGAGAAAAATGGAGGTTTATGCAGTAGGGAAATTCTTGGAATTGTTTGAGTATGTTATAAGGTCAGCTCATCACTGGGCTAATTAAATGCTGCAACAGCCTGCAATCCACATTCCTTGAATGAGTAAAAACATGCTCACTCACCATTCCTTAAAGTCCACTTATTGTCTGTCAAACAGGGCCTGTTCCTCTCCAGTTCTGTGCTTGTCTCCCCTTGATTACACGGTGCAGTACAAATCCACACAATAACCACAATAATCCATTAAGTGCTCACTGCTAATGTGGTGCCATCTGTATGTGGGTGTATCTCCTTCTGTAATTGGCAGGATAACCTACAAGCCTGACATTTGAAGGAAAGGTTAACCCAACAAAAAAATGATGCTTTCAAAGAGAATTCCACTCAAAACCCACCTCTTGTTTCCAGAAAAATGGTGATTTTTCTTCCACCTAGTATTGGACTTCCTTTTTATTTTGTTTTTTTCTCTTCTTCTTGTATTAATTAACTCTTTCTTCTGAAGACAAGCAAAAGAGAAATTCCAGCCTGGCCAGTTATTTCGAGGTACAAATTCACTTATCTGATGCTCATTTCGATGTGTAAATGCGGATGGGGTTGCCCATGGCATAACAAGTTCCAAGGGCATCAAAGGTTATGGGGAGAAGGTCGGGCAGTGGAGCTGAGTGGGGAAATGGATCAACTCCTAATTAAATGGCGAGGTAGACTCGATGGGCTGGATGGCCAACTTCTGGTCTATTGCCTTATGGTCTCATGGTCAAACATGATACAAAATTTCCTGTAGTAGGAGAGCCTAGGACAAGAAGTCACAGAGATGTGGAGAACTTTTTTAAGAGGATGGAGTATATGTGGAATTTGTGGCCACAGGCAGTCTTGGAGGCCAAGTTATTGGGTGTATTTAAGGCAGAGATTAACAGGTTCTTAATTAGCCAAGGCACCAAAGGTTATGGGTAGAAGTCCGGGCAGTGGGGCTGCATGAGAAAATTGATCACCTCATGATTTAATGGTGGGGCAGACTCAATACACTGAATGGCTGATTCCTGCTATGTTTTGTGGTCTTGAAGGAAGACTCATGCTCTCATTGATTGACATAGGTCCTGCAGGCTGACCAACTTGTGGACATGTATTTTTCCCAATTTGTTGATTTTATTTTAGGATGGGAGTGGAGTGGCCATTATTTCACTTCCAATTCTGTATTGTTCTCGAGAACTTGGTGATGAACCCTATGTTTTGAACCCTTGAAGCCTGGGTGGTAGTTAATCTCCTGATGTGAGCTGGCTTCAGGAATTTCCTTCAGGAACAATAAAGGAATAGCCAATGGTTTGGGAGAGGAGATTTTTTTTTTGAAATTTTTATTTATTAAGGAGAGCTGATTCTTGATGCTCCAAGCTGTCAACTACCATAAGTGATGGAGCTTGTGGATGGGGTTGCCTGTGGCATAATGAGATCCAAGGGGAAAGGTCAGGGCATCAAAGGTTATGGGGAGAAGATCAGACAGTGGAGCTTGATAATCACTGTTGAAGAAGACTTGGGGATATGGATTTTTTTTTCTTCTCTTTTCCAAACAGCTTTATGTTTGGTAATGGGCTTAGATTTTCTTTTTATAATAAAATATTACTATATTTGGTTTGATTAAGAATGCAGGATACCTTGGATGAAATGGTATGATGTAAGTGTACTGTTATAGCAAAGTATTCTAGACCGAGCTACTACAGATGTCGGTATACACGTTGTGGAATTGCTGTACATGTTGTTGAGTTGATGTATACAAGGGTAAGTCGATGTATACACCGCGGAGTCTAGTGCAAGACTGAAACCTCCAAGCTTGCCTGCTGGGCTTGTATACATCACTGCTTCTATCACATAGACAGGAAGTGACATCATCAGGGATGTTATCAGCTCAGATAAAAAACTTGTGTTGGATGTGGGTCAATTTCCTGCGTTTGCTACAACATGTCTGCCATTTTGGGAGCCCGATTTGCTTGCTATATTTATTTTTTTGGCTTTTAATATGTATTTTTCGATGTGGAATTTCAATTTCAATTAAAAAAAATTGAAAAAGGGAGACTTGGTGAGTGGCACACATCATGTTCAAGTTCAAGTTCATTGTTGCATGTACGAATATCCAACATAATGGTTGGTTTGGGATAAGACAAGCTCACAGATAACAAGATAAAGCCCAGGGCAGAGGTATAGAGTTACAGGGAGAGATCATGTTGGCATGAAGCAAAGACAGCAGAATTTTACCCTTTGGGTTAATTCAGCCATCTGATAATGGCAGGAAAGAAATTGTCCTTGAATCTGGTGGTGTGTGACCTCACACTCATGAATCTTCTTGCTGACCGGAAGGGAGTGAAGAGAGTATGGTGGGGTGGGAGGAGATTTTTAATATATTGACTGCTTTTCCAAGGCAGCATGAGTTATAAATGGAAGTGGTTAAATTTTAATATTAAAAAATGTAGACATTCAACATGATAACAGACCCTTTTGGCCCACGAGCCTGCACTGCTTAATTACACCCAATTGATCTACAACCTCGGTATGTTTTAACCGGTGCGAAGAAACTGGAGCCCCCCCCCCCAGAGGAAACCCATGCATATTACACAGGAAGAGTGTGAAAACTCCTTGCGCACAACACCAGATTCGGATCTCCAGTCACTGTGGCTGTCACAAAGTTGCACTAACTGGTACACTAACTATTTGGGGGGTGAGGGGTGGTGGTGAGTAAAGTCCTAAGCCATGTTCACAATGCTCTACAGATTGAAAGAGTGTGGAGAAGATTTACTAGGATACTGCTCAGACTTCAGGAACCAATTTACAGGAAAAGATTAAACAGGTGAGGAGCGTAGAAGAATGAAGGGGGATTTGATAGAGGTATACAATATTATGAAGGCCATGGACAGAGTAAATGTAGAAGCGCTTTTTCAACTGAGGGTATGCAAGATACAAACCAGAGCACAAAGGTTAAGGGTAAGGGTTAAAATGGGAAAGGTTTGGTGGGACCACAAGGGGGACACAGAGAGTGGTGGGAGTGTGGAACAAGCTGTCAGATTGATGTACCATCAATAATCACAAAAGACTGGAGTTGTGAAACTGATAGGCTTTTATTAACTATAAATTGGAACAGCCATCAAACTCTAATCAAGTCAGAGTGGAATGGGGAGCATGCAAAGGGCTATGGGTAGGATTGGTCTTAGGAGGCATGTCCAGCCCGCAGCAGCCAATCATCACACACACAGATGAACCTTCAATTGTAACATTTAAGAAGAATTTGGTCAGGTACATGGATGGGAGATGTATGGAGGCATATTCACTGGGTGCAGGTCAGTGGGACAAGTCTGAAATCCCCTAATTCTTCTAAATTCCAATGAGTACAGACCAAGAGGTGTCATATGATAACCCTTCCATTCCCAGAATCATCTTTGTAACCCTCCAACATCAGCACATCCTTTCTTAAATGAGGAGCCCAGAACTGCTCATGGTACTCCGTGAGGTCCCACCAGTGCCTTATAAAGCCTCAACATCACTTCCCTGCTCTTCTATATTTTGAACACTCTAATCCTCTTGAAATGAAGGCCACCATTGCATTTGCCTTCTTCACCACTGACTCAACATACAAGTTTACCTTCAGGATATCCTGCGCGAGGACGCCCAGATCCATTTGTGTCTGGAAATTTTCAATTTTTCTCCCCAGTCAGAAAATAGCCTGCTCATTTATTTTTTCCCACCCTTCAAAAATGAACGAGGATTGTAGGCTCATAGGTGTATTTTGGGGGGATGGGCTCATGGACCAAATGGGCTTGTTACCATGATGTATGTCTAAACCTAATTTAGATTTATTTACTGTTTGACCCTCGCTCGTCTTGACTAAATGAGAATAATTACACTCGCTGGCCTTGTATGTAATGGAAAGTGTTTCAGGAGTTGGTGGGGGGGGGGAGTATGGTGGAAGGTTGGTTGGCAACACTGTGGAATGGCAGTTACATCTGCTATCTCACAACTCCATGGTTCAATCTGACATTGCATATCACTTGTGTTAAATTGGTAAGTTTTCCCTGCCAAAGGCATGCAGTCGAGGAGGGAAATTGGCTGTTATTAATTGACAGGTAAAATAGATGGGGGAGAGCCAGTGGATGTGGTGTACCTGGACTTCCAAAAGGCCTTCGATAAAGTCCCGCATAAACGAATGGCTTCCAAAATCAAGGCTCATGGGATTGGGGGCAAAGTATTGATGTGGATTGAGAACTGGCTGGCAGGTAGAAGACAGAGAGTTGGGATAAATGGCTCGTTTTCTGAGTGGCAGGCGGTGACCAGTGGGGTGCCACAGGGATCTGTACTGGGACCCCAGCTGTTCACAATTTACATTAATGATCTGGATGAGGGGATCGGATGTAAAATCTCCAAATTTGCAGATGACACTAAGCTAGGAGGGGTTGTGTGCACGGAAGAGGGGATCAGGAAGGTCCAGTGTGATTTGGATAAATTGAGGGACTGGGCAGATACATGGCAAATGCACTACAATGTGGAGAAATGTGAGGTTATCCACTTTGGTAACACAAACCGGAGGGCAGATTACTATTTGAATGGCAATAGATTAAGAGATGGGGAAGTGCAGAGATACCTAAGGGTACTTGTACATCAGTCTCTGAAGGCGAGCATGCAGGTACAGCAGGCGGTTAAAAAGGTAAATGGTATGTTGGCCTTCATATCAAGAGGGTTTGAGTCTAGGAACAAGGATACCTAACTGCAGCTGTACAGGCCTTGGTGAGACCACACTTGGAGTATTGTGTGCAGTTTTGGTCACCTTATCTAAGGAAGGATGTTCTTGCAATGGAGGGAGTGCAGAGGCGATTCACCAGGCTGATACCTGGAATGGCAAGAATGACTTAGGAGGAAAGATTGCGCAAATTGGGATTGTACTCGCTGGAGTTTAGAAGATTGAGAGGGGATCTCATAGAGACCTATAAAATTCTGGCAGGACTGGACAGAATGGATGCAGATGGGATGTTTCCAAGGATGGGAAAATCCAGAACCCGGGGCCATGGTTCGAGGATAATAGGCAAACCATTTAGGACCGAGATGAGGAAGAATTTCTATACCCAGAGGATGGTGAATCTGTGGAATTCATTGCCACAGAGAGCAGTAGAGGCAGGTTCATTAAATATATTTAAGAGGGAATTAGATCTATTTCTTCAGCATTAAAGGTTACGGAGAGAAGGCGGGGACGGGGTACTGAAATTTAAGATCAGCCATGATCTCGTTGAATGGTGGAGCAGGCTCGAAGGGTCGAATGACCTACTCCTGCTCCTATCTTCTATGTTACTATGTTTCTATCCTGTGTTAGTGGTAGGTGGCTTGGGGGGTGGGGGGGGTGGGGGGGTTGGGGGGTGGGGTGGATTATCTCTTTGACCTGGAAAATTTTACCAGGATTGTACTTTTATTCTGATGGTCCCAGGCCAGTTTTCACTTGGTGACAGGAGAGTACAGGAGGTTCAAGAGACTATAGCTCGTGAACAGAAACTGTCTTGACCCCAGATGTGCTAGACTTAGGGCTTCTGTACTATCTATCTGAAGGGAGCAGTGAATAGGCATTGTGACCAGGTTGATGGGGTTCTTCATGATGTTGGCTTCCTTCTTGAGGCAGCGTCTCAAACTTTCCTTTTGTTATCACGACATAATGCCTTAAAATTATAACATATGTATATTGCCTAATTTATTCTTAGAATTGGTCTTTGATGAATATTTATGCACCAAATATAGATGATGAAGGATGTATTAGAGATGCTTTTATGTATTGAGCTGATGCATATGAAAAATTATTGGTAGGAAGGGATTTTAATTGCTGTCTTGATCCAGTTTTGGATAAAATGATCAAATCAGTTACTCCAGTGAAAGAAGCAAAGGCAAAATTTGAATGTAATGATTTTGAATTTAATAGATATTTGGAGTAGATTAAATCCTAAAGGAAAGGACTATTATTTTTATTCTCATAGATCCGATTCTTATTCTAGGATTGCTTTATTTTTAATTTTGATGCAATTGCAAGGAAATGTTATGGAAGTGGATTACAAGGCTAGAATTTTATCTGATCATTCACCACTTTTAATGACATATTTGTTTTTGAAAAAGGAAAAAATGACGATTAAATTCTACCCTGTTAAAAAGGACAGGCTTTTGCAATCTTATAAGAAAACATATTCAGGAGATTTTAGAATTAAATTCTAATTCAATTGTTAATAAATGTATTTTGTGGGATGCATTAAAGGAATATTTGAGAGGACATTTAATGATTTACATCAAAAATTTTAAAAGACTATATGAAAGAGGTTGATCAGTTAGAAAAGGAAATACGAATTTGGTGAAGGAATTACAGAGGAAGGCTACAGATGAGAAAAGAATGGAATTAATAAAGAAAAAGTTTCATTTTAATGCAATTCAGACATCTAGTACTGAAAAATTAATTGATAGACATAAGCAAAGATATTATGAATTATGAGAAAGCCCATAAAATTTTAGCTTGACAGTTAAAAACAGAGCAAATGTTTAGAATAAGTAAGGCTGTTAGGAAAAGTTCAAAGATAATTATTTTTAATAAATCATTAATTTCTCTAGAATTATAAGTTTTTTTATTCTGATTTGTATAAATCAGAATTTATTGGAAATGAACTTAAGATTGATTTTTTTAAAATCTCAGATAAATTTGTCTAGCTTGACATATCAAGATCAGAGAAATTTAGATGCCCCTTTTACAATAAGAGAAGTTAATGGCATGCTTAGTTCGTTTTCAAATGGTAAATGTCCAGAACATGGTTTTCCATTTGAGTTTTATAAGAAATTTAAGGATCTTTTAATATCTCCATTTATGAAGGTAATAAAGCAAGCAATGGAATTCCATTCTTTACCAGAATCTTTTTCAACAATGATAATTAGTTATACCAAAGAAAGATAAAGACTTGTTGAATCCTGCATCTTATCATTCGATATCTTTATTAAATGTGGATTATAAAACTATTGCAAAAATTTTAGCAAATAGATTAACTATATATTTACCTAATTTAATTCATATGGATCAAACAGAATGTATTAAAAAAGATAGTCTGCTTATAATATTGCAAGACTAATTAGTTTAATTAATTTAATTCAAAAAAACTGTAGTGTAGACAAGCTCATTTAACTTTTGACATATAAGCTTGTGCACAACTTTATATTGCAATAGTGAGTGATGGGCACATAGAGATGATGTATTCCTCAATTAAAATGGAATTCTGAGAATCTTCAGAAATTGAAATATGAAGGTCCTGCTTCCATATATTTTTAATTTTTCCAATAAAGTTTGCCTTAATTTCAACAAAGCATCATATACAACAAATATTAACCTTCTCTGCGATGGTTATTGAATGTAAATTGTTTCTATTAGTTTCATAACAGGAACCTGGGAAAGGTTTGCCAGCTGAGAATAGGGAAAGTCCCAAATTTGCAAATATCTAAAAATAATGAGTATTTGGTAAATTAAATTTGGTAAAATGTTGCTCAAACATAGCAAGATTATTATCAAAAAATAAATCATAAAAATATCTAAACCATTCCTGAAAAACAGAGTTCATCAAAGAAGGTTGAAAAAGGTAGTTCGATAGAATAGAGCTAGAAAGAAGAAACTTATGGAGTCCAAAATGTTTTCTAAACTGGAACCAAATCCTAATCGTGCATTTGACCACTAGATTATCAATCTTTGTGACAGATAGGAAAAGGGAGGAATGCTCCAAGAAAAGAAACAATAGAACATTTCTGAGTCAAATTCAACTCCAAGTCAACCTGGGCTGGGCCACTCATTTTGTTATCAAAGTATAATCAAAATATAATATAATGAATATTAACAGCACAATAATCAAATCTAAAATTGGGTTGAGCCAATTTCCTTTTCCTTTTGAGATTTTGGAGATTAATTAAATTAGGACATTTATTTTTCCAAACATATAATGATTATAATAGAATCAAATGAGTCAAAAAAGGATTCATGAACAGAAATTGGAATAGTTTGAAAAATATATAGAAATTTGGGTAAAATATTCATCTTAATAACATTAATTTATGCAATTAGGGACAAAGAAAGAGGAGAACTCTGAATAAAGATATTTTTCACCTCATTTAATAAAATAAGAAAATTTTCCTGAAACAAATATTTGCGATTCTTAGTAATTGTTCACCAAGTGATTTAAATTAGCATTCTTTAAAGGAATAGCAGTGTGTAAAGAGTCTAAAGTGTTCAAAAATAATTTGCACATCTGTAAATTTGTATCCCGAAAACAAACCAAATTGACAGAGTGCTGTTAATGTAGCAGGAATTGAAGAATTGGTATCAGATACAAAAAGCAAAAGGTCATCAGCATGCAGAGAAACTTTGTGCACTGCTCCTCCCCTAATAATCCCAGAATTATCCTGAGATGCTCTAAAAGCAATAGCCAAGGGTTCTAAAACTAAATGAGATGAAACTGAGATAGGAGAAATTTGTTGAGCCAAAGGGTCATGGATTTGTGGAAATTGATGCAAAATATAGCTGTGGAGGCTCAATTATTGGAAGAGTTTAAAGGGGACATTGACAGGTATTTAATTAGTCGAATTATCAAGGGATATGGGGGAAAGGAAGGAAATTGATACTAGAAGTGAGAACAGTTTAGCTCAGGGTGGATTTGCAGAGCAGACTTGATGGGTCAAATGGCCTGTTCATTTACCTTGTGATCAAAATTTAACAACAAGGGGCTGAGAGAGCAACTCTATCTAGTCTGTCAATAAAGTTTAAAAGCTATTAAGTCACCAGGGGAAGATGGATTTCCTGTAGAGTTTTATAAAAAAAATAAGGAAGTCTTCAAGTGGGGGAAGACCAGATTTGGAGAAAAGAGAAGGGATTTGCAGAGAGTTGTGTGGGCTGATCTTTTTGCCGGAAGGGATGTAGAGGAAATTTGGGGGGCATTTAGGGTTGAGATTTTGAGAGTACAGGATCTTTATGTTCCAGTCAGGCCGAAGCAGTCTAAAGGTTCAAGTGAGCCGTGGATTTCTGGCAAAATTAATAAGTTGGTTCGGGCAAGAAGGAGGCCTATACCAAATATAAAAAATCAAGGGATTGAGGAGATGTATGGTTGTTACTTAGATTGCAGGAAGAACCTTTAGAGGGAAATTAGGAAAGTAAAAAGTGTCCATAGCTAATAAGGCAAAGGTGAATCCTAAGTGTTTTTACAGATATGTGAATAGTAAAAGGAGGGTTAAGGATAGAATAGATCCACTGGATAATGGGACCAATGAGCTATGTCAGGAACCATATGAGATGGGAGAAATATTGAACAATTTTTTCCTGTCTGTATTCACGAGGGAAAGGGACATTGGGCTATACGAGATAAGAGAGGCAAAGGGCTTAGTTATGGAAAGGATAGGGATTAGTATAGGCAGCATTTTGGAGCTTTTAGGGTCAATTAAGGTGGATAAGTCTCTTGGGCTGATGGGATTTTTCCCAGGACTTTAAGGGAGGTCAGGGAACAAATAGCGGGGGCACTGACAGTGATTTTTCAAAGATCACTGGAGGAGGGGGTGGTACCACAGGATTGGAGGGTTGCAAATGTTGTTCCATTGTTCAAAAAAGGCAGTAGGTGTAGGCCAAGTAATTATCGGCCAGTAAGTTTGACGTCGGTGGTGGGGAAGGTTATGGAGAGTATTCTTCAAGATAGTATATATGCATATTTGGATAGGCAGGGATTGATTAGGGGGACCCAGGATGGGTTTGTAAAAGGAAAGTCATGTTTGATGAACCTTGTTGAGTTTTTTGAGGAAGTGACAGAAAAGGTGGATGAAGGTAGAGCGATGGATGTGATCTATTTGGATTTTAGTAAGGCTTTTGATAAGGTTCCACATGGTAGGTTAATAAGGAAAGTTCAGTCACTAGGAATTAGTAGAGAGATTGTGACATGGGTTCAGAGCTGGCTGGGAGATAGACAGCAGAGAGTCATGGTGGACAACTGTTGGAAGCCTGTGAGAAGCGGGGTACCTCAGGGATCGGTGCTGGGTCCCTTGTTGTTTATCATTTATATTAATGATTTAGAGGAGGGTGTGGATAATTGGGTAAGCAAATATGTGGATATATGAAAATAGGGGGAGTGGTGGATAGTGAGGTTGATTTTCTTGGATTACAGAAGGATTTGGTTTGTTTGGAAGAGTGGACTGAAAGATGGCAGATGGAATTCAATGTAGACAAGTGTGAGGTGTTGCATTTCGGTAAAAATAACCAGAATAAGAGATATACAGTTAAGGGGAGGGCATTGAGGCTCGCAGAGGAGCAAAGGGACCTGGGGGTTATGGTACAGAGTTCACTAAAGGTGCATTCCCATGTAGACAGGGTGATTAAGAAGGCATATGATATGCTGGCCTTCATAAATCATAGTGTAGAGTATAGGAGCTGGGAGGTGATGCTGCAGCTGTTTAAGGCAATGGTGAGGCCAGGTTTGGAGTACTGTGCTTAGTTCTCGTCTCCAAATTATAGAAAGGATACAGATAAGGTGGAGAGGGTGCAGAGAAGGTTTACAAGGATGTTGCCTGGCTTACAGCATCTGGATTACAGGGAGAGATTAAGGAGACTGGGACTTTATTCATTGGAACGTAGATGACTGAGCTGGGACTTGATGAAGGTATTTAAAATTATTGAAAGGAATAGATAGACTAGACATAAACAGACTCTTTCTCCTGAGGGGAGGGGAGGTTGGAACAAGAGTCCATGAGTTATGAGTAAGGGGGCAACACTTTAGGAGAAATATTAGAGGTGGTTTTTTCACTCAGAGAGTGGTGGCAGAATGGAATGAACTTCCGAATGAGATAGTTGTGGCAGGGTCCCTTCTGTCATTTGAGAAGTTTGGATGTGTACATGGAGGTGAGGGGGTTGGAGGGTTATTGCCGGAGTGCGGGAGGTTTAAGCTAGTGGAGTTGTTCAAGTGAACCAGTGCGGACTTGAAAGGCCGACATGGTCTGTTTCCGCTCCTTAAATGGTTATATGGTAATATGGTAATTATTACTGTAATACCAAAGAGAGTTAGAGATCCCTTGAAACTAGCTTCATATAGACTGATTTTCTTATTGCATGTTGATTATAAGATATTATCTGATGTGTTACATAGAAACATAGAAGATAGGAGCAGGAGTAAGTCATTCGGCCCTTCGAGCCCGCTCCGCCATTCAATTAGATCATGGCTGATCTTTAAGTTCAGTACCCCATCCCCGCCTTCTCTCCATAACCCCTAATTCCCTTATACTGAAGAAATATATCTAATTCCCTCTTAAATATCTTCAATGAACCTGCCTCTACTGCCCTCTGTGGCAATGAATTCCACAGATTCACCACCCTCTGGGTAAAGAAATTCCTACTCATCTCGGTCCTAAATGGTTTGCCTATTATCCTTGAAACATGGCCCTGAGTTCTGGACACCCCCACCATTGGAAACATCCCTTCTGCAAAAGGGTACAAGATTGATTCACATGGACCATGCTGGATTTGTAAAAATAGAATATCTGCAGATAATGTGGCAAAATTGATCAGTTTAGTACATTTTGCTCAAAAAAGGGGTGATATGAGTGTCTTTATATGCAGAAAAGGCTTTTGATAGATTAGAATGGGATTTTATTTTTAAGGTTCTTGAAAAATATGGGCTAATGTCTATATTTATTGATTGGATTAAAATAATATATAAGAACCCTACAGCAAAAGTAGTGACTAATGGTCAAATCTCAACAATTTTTTCAATTGACTAGGTCAAGTATACAAGATTGTTACCAGCTTTATTCATTTTAGCAATTGAACCCTTTGCTGAATTAATAAGACAGGATTCAAAGATACATGGTATTAAAGTGAATCAGGAAGAACACAAAATAAGTTTGTTTGTGGATAATGTTTTGATTTATTTCACAGGTCCATTAAATTCATTGCAACAACTTAAATTTAGATTAAAAGAATATGGAGAAGTATCTGATTAGAAAATTAATTGGCGGAGAAAACTGAAATTATCCTTTATTAAATGGGGATTATGTAAAATGTAAGAAAGTAATTTATTTTAAATGGCCAGATGTGGGAATAAAATATTTAGGTATTTGAGTGGAAGCAGAATTAAAGAAACATTTTTATATTAAATTATTCTCCATTATTAAAAACAATAAAAGTAGATTTAGAAAGATGGAATATGTTACCTATTATTGTAATAGTTAAGAATAAATTGTGTAAAGATGAATGCATTTCATGATTACAATATATTTTTCAATTGGTTCCTGTAGTAATTCCTAAAAAAATTCTTTAAAGAATTAAATGCATGTGTTAAGAAAATTTGAAGGAAAGGAAAGATGACAAGAATGAATTAGGATACGTAGAGAAAATACAAAAAGTATAATAAAGGTGAGAAATAGAATGGTACAATATAATTTTATTCTTCAGTAATATTTAACACTACATAAGTTTTTAAAAAATGAATCAGACTGTTTTGGATCTATGTTTTAGATGTGGACAGGAAATTTTTGCATTCTACTTAGCAGTGTCCTAAAGTTGAAACTTTTTGGTTAGAAATAGGTAATTTATTGGAATGCATAATGTGGATTAAGTTCCCATAGGATCCAATGTTACTTTTACTGAGTGATATTAAGGGTGTTGAACCCAAGTTGAAATTGAATATATATCAAAGGAAGTTTATTCAATTGATTTAGCAAAATCAAAAAAAAATGTATTGCCATAACTGGGATGTCTAAAATAGATTTTGGTATAGAAAGATGGCATGCTGAAGTTCAGAGATGTATACCACTTGAGAAAATTATGTATACTTTAATAGATAAATGCTATATACATTGGAAGATATGGAGCCCATATTTACAAAATATGCGTGTAAATATTTAAATTAAGTTCTGACATTCACTTTCTCCTTAAAGTCTCAATATACTATAATATACTATCAGAAACTTCACAATAATAGGCACTTCTTTTCCGGGTCTCATCCCTTTCTTTTTCTTTATCTTTTTTCTCTCTTATATTTTGCAGGGGATAGAGGGGGGAAGATGGAATATAGCAGGGTTTTCTCATCATTTTTTTCTCTTTTTATAAGCCACAAGTATTAGTATTGATTAGTATTATTTTTAATCATGTGCACTTCTTTGTGGTTCTAAATTCATGAATAATTTTTTTAAAGTTTAATGCCCCGCCACATGGCAATACATGTGGGATCGGTTCGCTATGAGAATGTGCACTGCCACACAAACCTCCCCAGAACTGGGTACATGTCCCGCCGCTTTGGTGGCTGGCCCCGGTGCTTGGGCACGCCCATCTGCACAAGCTGGGATAAGTCCAAATGAGCGGCTTTTAAGCGATCCACAGTAAAAATGTCCTCCTTCCCCCCCCCCCCCGCCCACTTCCAAGGTGAAAGTTCCACCCGACCGCCGGAGAACCTTATACCTTCGTATGGGCGCTGCACCGAGGCCCTCTGTGGTCCTCTCTAGACAAATACAAATCGCGCCGCGTCCAGTTCCTTGGTTCTATAGGATGGTCGGGTGCTGTGGTGTGACGGGGGTGGTGGGGTTAGGTTGGCCAGTCTTTTGTGGAGGTCCGCCAGCAGCTCACCTTCTTTGGGTGTTGCATCAGCATTCAGGCTGAAAAATTCACCTGGTAGGGAGAGTGCCACGCTGTATACCATCTCCACCGATGAGGCTTTCAGGTCCTCCTTAGGAGGACCCAAGGTAGCTCGTCTGACTAGTCCGGGCCGGAAAGTCTTGCCATCAGAGCAGATTTTAAGTGTCGGTGGAACCTCTCCACCAACCCGTTAGATTTGGTGGAGACTCCAGTAGGCCGTGATGTGGTGGAGTGTTACCCCCAAAAGCTTCGCCAGCTGAGTCCACACCGCGGAGGTAAACTGGGCACCTCTGTCACTCGTGATGTGCGCTGGCACACCAAAATGAGCGATCCACTGGCTGACCAGGGCTCTGGCACATGTCTCCGCCGACGCCTCGCGGACCGGATGGCTTCCGGCCATCTCATTGCTCTGTCCACTATCGTAAAAAGGTAACTTGACTCCTTGGACAATGACAAGGGGCCCACGACATCCATGTGGATGTGCTGGAAACTCCGAGTTGCCAGGTCGAAATGTTGGATAGGGGCCTGTGTGTGCCTGTGAATTTTAGAAGCCTGGCACCTGGTGCAGTTCTGGGCCAACTCTGCGACCTCTTTTTTGGGCCCATGCCAGACAAATCATTGCACCACCATATCTACGGTTGCCTTTATTGAGGGATGAGCAAGATCGTGGATTGAGTTGATGACCTTCGCCCTCCACTCCTGCGGAACTACCAGGTGCGGTGGGCCAGTGGAGGTGTCACAAAGCAGTACCTGAGGTGAGTTGGGTAGCCAGATATCCTTGAGGTGCAGACCCAAGAGGGATTGTGTTTCAGCATCATGCTTTTGGGCCTGCGCCAGTTGCGCGTAATCGAGGCTGGGAGCTAACGTGTTGATGGCTGGGCAGGAGAGCGTGTCCACGACCACATTGTCTTTGCCCACCCTGTGCCGAATGTCCATGGTATACTCAGATATATAGGAAGACCACGGGACCTTAGCCATAGTCATTGCTTGGGTGAGGGGCTTATGATCAGTGAAGACTGTGAAAGTTCTGCCCTCCAAGAAATAATGAAAATGGCGGATGGCCAGGTACAGCGTTAGGAGCTCCCGGTTGAACATGCTGTATTTAAGTTCTGGTGACCACAACTGCTTGCTGAGAAAGGCCAGCGGGCACCATTGCCCATCCAGCCACTGCTCCAATACTCCCCCGACTGCTGTAGCCAAAGTGTCAACTGAAAGCTCTGTGTGTGCTTCTGGGCGCAGGTGCACCAATAACATTGCCCTGGCAAGGCCCTGTTTTATCACTGTGAAGGCCTTTTCCACCTCCTTTGACCAGGCTAGGGTCTTCTCCTTAGCCGCGATCAGCGTGAACAGAGGGCGCATGTTGCGTGCGGCGCTGGGGATGAATCTATGGTAGAAATTTACCACCCCCACAAATTCTTGGAGGGCTTTAAGGGTGGAGGGTTTGGGGAAATGCTGGATGGCTGCCACTTTCTCCATTGCCGGAGCAGCCCCAGACACTGAGATGGTGTGCCACAGGAACTTCAGTGTTTGTTTCCCAAACTAGCATTTGGCCTTGTTGACCATAAGGCTGAACTCTGCCAGATGAGCGAACAGGGTAGGGAGATGTGCTTTGTGCTCTTCATGACTGAGGCTGGTGACCAGAATGTCATCCAGATAGATAAAGAGAAGTCCAAATCCCTACCCACCGCGTCCATGAGGCGCTGGAATGTCTGGGCCGCATTCTTTAACTCGAATGACATCCGGAGGAACTTGAATAGGCCGAAAGGGGTGATAATGGTGGTCTTTCCAATGTCGTTGGGTTGGACTGGGATCTGGTGATATCCCCACACTAAGTCTACCTTGGAAAAGAACTGTGCGCCGTGGAGGTTGACCGCAAAGTCTTGGATATGGGGGACCGGGTACCTGTATGGAGTCATGGTGTCATTTAACCATCTATAGTCTCTGCAGGGCCTCCATACACCAGATGATTTCGGGACCATGTGTAGAGGCGCCACCCAAGCACTGTCCGATCGCCGAATGATGCCCAACTGCTGGAGCCTGGAGAATTCCTCCTTCACCTGATGCAATTTTTATGGTGGCAGCCATTGCTCTGGTGTGCAATGGAGGCTTGTGTGGTGATGTGGTAGAACACTCTGTTTTGGGGGAAAGCGATATTGAAGTGTGGCTCCAGGATGGCGGGAAACTCACTGAGAATCTCATCATACTTGTCCCTGGCGGCGGCTACTGCGGCAATTCTGAGCCTGTCGTCATCCGCCATGCCTGTCACACTGAGTTAAAAGTGCACATCTTGAGCAGCCTCATGCCCCTCACGTCCACCAGCAGGCCGTGAACCCTCAGGAAGTCAGCCCCCAACAGCACAGTGTCCACCGAGGCCAGTACGGACCTCCAGGTGAAATTTTCTTCCCCAATCTGTATCTGCACTCTACGGGTGCCATAGGTCTTGATAGTGGAGCCGTTGGCCACCCGCAGGATTGGACCAGGAGTGTGGGTATGAGTCTCTAGCGCTGTTGGGGGCATGGCACTCAGCTTGGCTCCTGTGTCCACCAGGAACCGGCGGCCCATGGATCTTTCTGTGACATGAAGGAGGCTGTTCACATGGCCAACTGTTGCAGCCATCAATGGCGGCTGGCCTGGTCGTTTCCCTGAAAATTGCAGGGTTGGCGGCACTTATGGGCTTGCGATCCCCAGCGCTAGTGGGAAAAGCATCATGTTGTCTTGTGCTTGGCGGCAGCCTGCAGTCGATGGGGTCCCAATTTGGAAAATTGGCTGAAGGCCGCCTTGTTTTCCCTCTTTGTGCGTTAGAGGGCATCTGCCCGGGCTGTTGCCTTACAGGGGGGTCAGTGAAGTCCTCTTCAGACAAGTAGCTGAATATCGTCTGGCAATTGTTCCAGGAAAATCTGGCGGAAAGGGAAACACTGCTCATGATCCTCCTCCAGAGCCAGCATCTCATCCATCAGGGCTGAAGGGCTGTGGTCGCCTAACCCGTCTAGGTGTAGGAGCCTGGAAGCACGCTGCTGGGGGCTAAGGCCAAACGTCCCCAGGAGCAGGTTTTTGAGGGTGGTATATTTGCCCTCGGCTGGTGGTAAATGTATGAGGTCATCCACCCTCGCCGCCGTCTCCTGATCCAGCATGCCCATGACGTGGTAGAGCTTTGTAGCATCACCTGAGATGTTGTGCAGGTGGAATTGTGCCTCCGCCTGCCTGAACCATTTTTGTGGATGATGGGACCAGAAAGGGGGAAGCTTGAGCGCTATGGCATTTACCTCAGCTACGTTGATCGTTAATTGGGTCCAGAAAGATGTCTGGGCCCATTGGGGTCAACACTGTGGTGCTCTGTGCTGCTGGAGAAAACACAGTCACCACACCCAAGGTCATTAACAACTGTTTATTTGAATTCAGTGCACGCCCCTTTAAGGGCAGCACAGGCTCAGCCACCATGTGAATGGTGATGTCATAAGCGCTGCCAAGGCCACGCGCTAGAAGGGAGGCTGGAGACAGGGAGAAACCCCTGATGACACTATCTTCCCATGGCTGCCCCGTCACATGGTAATACACGCGGGGCTGGTTCGCCATGAGAATGTGCGCTGTCACAGCATTGTAAAAGTGGTTGGCACATTCCCAGATTTAAAAGAGTAGAAAATACAAACATAAATAAGGTACCAGCAAATGGGAAGAAGTTTTAGAAAACTCAACAGGAAAGCCATCAGGGCCTGGTGCTTTGCCAACTTGTAATGATTTAACAATCATTATTAATTCTTCTTATGAAATAATTTTTTCTAACTGCTATTGTGCAGAAAGAATAGACAATGTCAACCATCCAAAAAAAAATTGTCATAGGAATTTGAATATCAGAATAGAAGATTAGAATAATATTCTATAAACATATCATTAATTTCAACTTGGTCAGTGGAAACATTACCATCTTCCTTCTGAAGCTCCGTAATAAGACGTTTTGCAACTAAGCCTTTCAGCTGATTTGGCAAAAGTTTACCTGGCTTATCACTGTGAATATAAAATTGACCCTTTCTTTTCAAAATCTGCATTTTGGAAGGATAAGTAAAAAGAAAATCGTACTTAGCTTTAATCTCAATATGTTTTTTTTAAAATATCTCCGACATTGGAGTAAGGGCATAATGTTGATCTAAAAGCTTTATTTGATTATTAAGTGCAGTCCTTTCAGCATTAGCTTTCATTTTAATTTTCACTGTATACAAAATAGTTTGTCCTCTCATATAAGCCTTAAAAGAATCCCAGATAATTAAGCTAGAAACAGAAAAATACAATCTGTTCCTTCATAAATTTCAAAATCTCTGAATTTGAGAGTAATATTGAATTAAAGTACCAATCTCTAACAGATTGAAGTAAATCAGGAAGACTCAGTGATAAAACCACTGGAGCATGGTTTGAAATTACAATAGATTCATATCTACATGCACAATTAATGGAATAATTTGTTTATTAGTTAAAAAAATAATAATTCCATGAATACATATGGTAGACATTAGGAAAAAAAGGGGTATTCCTTATTATTAGCATGGAGAAAATGTCACACATTTAAAATGCCACACTTTAGCAACAGGGCCAGTGCTACCACTAGGTGAACTAGGCAGCTGCCTAGTGTGAAGACCTCAGAGGGGCACAGACAGTGTGGCCAGACGTCCAGTGTGTAGGGGCTAAATGTGCAAAAGTGTACTTAATTTATTATTGGGTTCCCATAGTCCCTTGGCTGGGCACAGCCATCTTTATTCTTGTGTGCATGTGCGAGTGCCACGTGCAATGGATTTGAGTACAAGAGCCGGCCGGCGAATGCATGGTGGTTTAGTTACTGGGGCCGGTTGGTGCATGTGTGGTGGGGCCACAGATTGGGGGAATGTTTAGCAGAGGTGTGCAGTTCTGGCACGATCAGTAGTGTTTTAGTCAATTTCAAGTTGATGCCATCTCACAGTGGTGCAATTGATAGAGCCACTACCTCACCACTCCAGCGATTTGGCTTCTGGCCTGAACTTTGGTACCATCTGTCTGCAGTTTGCACCTTCTCCCCGTGACTGTGTGATAATAAGAAAAGGGAAGAACATAGATTTGTAAAAATGGTTATGGGAAAGTCAGAACAAACTTGATAGGCCAAAGGGGCATTTTCATCCTGCATCATTCACATGGAAAAAACTGGACACTGGAAGGTACATAGACTTAAATGTGTGTGAAGTATAAGGTTTTAATGTTGTTTTGTCCTCGGTGGAGATGTGCATTCTACCGAGTGCCCTTTAGTTCAAAATGTTGTGTGCCAAAATATTTTCTTTTGTTATTGAGAAAGATAATCAAAGATATATGTTTACTTATTCTTGAAATTTAAAATAAATTTAGCAGTATGAAATTTTGTACTTTTTGGGTTTTTTTCTACAAAATGTTTTTGAAAATCAAAGTTGGAAATTTTTTTGGAGAGGGTGCAAGTAGTTGGCCATGCCTAGGGCACAAAATAGTTTGGCACCGGCCCTGTTTAGCAAGAAAGAATTAATGAATAAGGCAGACTTATTTAGTGTAGCTGTTTTAGAAAATGAATGGTCTGGTCTAACCAGCTATTACCAGAGGAATGTCTGGTAAGAAAAGAAAGGACCATTCAAAAAAACCCAGATCATCGACAGTAGGGCCATAAACATTATGAAAAGCAATACTTCTATCATATAGTTTTCCATGAACAATAAGGAAATAGCCATTAGTGTCAGAGACAACATTATGTTGAACAAATGGAATAAATTGGTCAATTAAAATCAAAACCCATCTGGCCTTTGCCATAGAAGATGCATGAAAATGCTACCCCTTCCAACATTGAGAAAGACACGAAGTGTCATTCAAACATATGTATTTCTTGTAAAATTAAATTATCAGCTTTAAATTTTTTTTGTTCATAAATATTTTCTTATGGTTTATAGGATGATTTAAACCATGGGTATTCCAACACACAACATTGATAACTTGACTCATATTAATTAAATTAAAACAAAAGATATTTGAAAAGAAAATTCATAACCCAATTAACTCTATTTGGCCGAAAGATTGGAAAAAAAATGACAAAAAAAGAACTTAAGCAGCCATGAATCACCTCAGCAACTTCAAAAAGGAATCCTAAACAAATAGTCCCTCCCCTAAATCTATCCCAAATCTCAAACAATCCATCTCCTCAAATTCTTCCTTGAAGAAAGAACTTCTTGTCAAAATGTAAACGTCCTTTAATCTTCCAACTAAACTGAACTTGTTGTGATGAATGTCTAAATAGCAAGATCGGATTTAGACAGCTCAACAAAAAATGGGCATTAGAAAAAAAAATACATGTTGAACTATATATTGAATTAACAATATACAACTTTGATGTAACTGGCCAATTAAATTTAAATTATCTTAAAATATTCCAGAAGAGCAAATCTAAATATTAAGAAAAAAATCAAACTCATGTTAGAATAAAGAGTGATACAAAAAAAACCCTTATAATAAAAGCATTTAAAAATAGAGAAGTGGAACACCCTTATTACTCATGCAGATAAATATAAGCCCAGTAACCTTAAGCCATCAGAGTCTCATACATCATGTGAGTTAAAAAAAAACACAGAAACCAAAAAGGCATTACTGATTCACAGAAGGAGAAGTAGAAAGTTCATTGAAAATTTTTTGAGCACCTCATGGTGAATGCAGCCAATGTTTTGAATTGTTTAGGAGTGTAATCCGAAGATTTGCTGGGAAACAAATGTGCTGTAGCCTCCCTTATACAGCCTGTACATATCTTCTGTATATTCGGCATGTTCTTTCATCACCTCCAAGGGATAATCCTCAACGATTCTGATTTTCCATTGATGATATTTTAATATTCCTCTTCAAGATTCCCATATTAATAAATATTTTACTTGGAAATAATGTAAATGGAGAATTACTGAACAGGCTTTATTTGCAGGGGCAGGTTTAGCAGAAAGCGATTTATAAGCTCAGTTCAAGCAAAGTAGGCCACAATCTTTCACCAAACACTTCCCAAAGTGATTCTGCAAAAAGATATAGTAAGTTGACCAGATTTCATTTTCTCTTTCAGACTAACAATTCTCAAGTTATGTTGTCTGCTTCTTACTTCTTCCATAGGTGGCCACCTGATTTGCTTAATCGCACATTAATTGCTTGTATACCACCCAGCTGAAACCTGCACGTTCGGCAGACCGTTCAAGAGATGTAATCCATTCTTCACGGTCTTCAGTTATCTGCGAATTTCATCCTTGAAAGCCTGCAGATGTTGTGATTGTAGCAAGAAACACAGAAATGCCTTGAGGAAGGGCTCGGGCCCAAAACGTTGGTTTATATTTTCACCTCCTATGGACGCTGCGAGACCTGCTGAGTCCTTCTAGCATTTCTGTGTTTTTGATGCCCTTCATCAGGCCCTGGTACTCACTTGCCCATTTCAATGTGCTTGACGGCCATCTATACTTCCTCGGACTTTTTACATAATCCAGGATATTGCAACCAATTTGCTTTTATTCCATGACCTTCTCCACAGCAAAAACTGAAGAAAAAGGTAGAGAAGGTTCAGAGAAGATTTACTAAGATGTGGCCTGGATTGCAGTATCTAGAATACAAAGAAAGATTGAGTAGACTGGGTCTTTATTCATTGGAGCGTAGAAGGTTGAGGGGGGAATCTGATAGAGGTATTTAAGATTATGAGGGGGATAGATAGAGTAGATGTGAATAGGCTCTTAAGGGGTAGGTGAGATTGGAATGAGGGGTCATAAATTAAGGGTTAGGGGGCAAAAGTTTAGAAGTGACATGAGAAGAAGCTTCGTCACTTAGAGAGTGGTGGAAGAGATGGTGGCAGCAGGGTCAGTTTTGTCATTAAAGAGAAGGTTGGATGAGAACATGGATGTGAGGGGATTGGAGGGTTATGGACAGGGAGCAGGTAGGTGGGACTAGAGGAGTTCACTTAAATTGGTGTGGACTAGAGGGGCCGAGATGGCCTGTTTCTGTATAGTAATTGTAATATGGTTATATAAAATCTCACCTGTTTCATATGGTTCAACACAAAGACAGACCTGTGGATCTTCAATGGGATCAATTATTTCCCTTGCCAGCCTAGAGTCCTAGGGCAGAGGGGGTGGTGGTGGGGAAGTGCAGGGGTGGCATAGCCAAAATAAGGTTGGGATTGGCTGACTTATATTAAGAGATAAAAGGGCAGTAAGTGATTTCCTTGAATCCATTGCATAATAAAGAACAGTGAGATAATATTAACCTTCCAAAGCACTGCAATCCAACAATGGGGCGACAAATGCTGAAGTCCTTATAACCATTTGTTAGCAGAAACATCAACTGCCCCATTGCTATCAGGAAGGATATCTACAACACTCAATGCAGGCAAAAGGCAATAAACATCATGAAGGACTCCACACACCCCTCACGCAAACCGTTCTTCCTTTTGCTCACCTGGTAGGAGATATTGGAGTTCTCGGGTCCTAATTGGGCAGATTGGGCAACAGTTTTTTTTACCCCCAAGCCATCAGACTCCTGAACTCCCTGAACATTTGGATCGTTACTGTATATCTCTTAAGTAAGCATTTTATTGTTATTGTGAAAGAAAACATATTGAATTTAAAAACACAACCGCGGTTCTCACAAATGCAACCTACCAGAGCATATAAAACAGTAAAAAAAAGAATGAAAATAAAGCAACATTAAAACAATGCAGAATACAAATTCACTAATTGGCGGAGTTTAATGCTCGAATTGCTCTGGGATAGAAACTGCTCTTGAGTCTGTTTGTCCATGATTTAATCGACCTTAATTGTCTACCTGAGGGCAATAGGTCAAACAAATGATAGCCCAGTTGAGTAGAATCCTTAAGAATATTAGATGCCTTCCCGATACAGCAAGATTGAAATAATTCCTCCAAAGGACACAAGGGAATTCAAATGATCTTCTGGGCCATATTGATAACCCTCTGAAGATCCCTCTTATCTGCTACTGTACAGCTGGCAAACCACACGGGAATTCAGTAAGTCAGCACGCTTTCAACAGAGCAGCGATGGATGGACACCAATAACTTCTCTTGTAGACTTATTTTCCTAAGGATCCGCAGGAAATGGAGACGTTGATGTGCCTTCTTGAGTATAGCGGTGGTATTAATAGTCCAAGAAAGATGCTCCGCTAAATACATTCCCAAAAACCTAAATATCGTAACCCTTTCCACACAGTCCCCATTAATATACAGTGGAGCTGGGGCCAAAGAGTTCCTCCTGAAATCCATCACAAGCTCTTTTGTCTTCAAGGAATTCAATACCAGATTGTTTTCCAAGCACCACACTGACAGTCTGTGGACTTCGTCCCTGTAGGCTGACTCATCACCCCTTGAAATAAGCCCGACCACAGTTGTGTCATCTGCAAATTTAATGATGGTATTAGAAGAAAACACAGAAACACAGTCATAAGTATAAAGAGAAAACAACATTGGGCTCAACTCACAGCCCCGTAGGGAACCAGTGCTAAGTGTGAGAGCTGGGGAATAATGAGCACCTATTCTTACAGTCTGGGAACGGTTGTAAGAATAGACAAATCAATCTGGAAATCCTCAGTCAGCAATTTTAACAACCAGCCTACCTGGAATAACAGTATTAAAAGCAGAACTAAAGTCTATAAAAAAGCCAACTCACCTAGTATCCCTCTTGTTCTAAGTGGGCCAGTGCTAAGTGAAGAACAGTGGCAATAAGACCGATTAGCCCTGGTGTGGATTGAAGGTGGATGGGAGACTGGCTTTAATTTGCTGCAAAACCAGCCTTTCAAAGCACTTTGGAATGACCGGTGTTAAAGCAACCGCACGTTAGTCGTTGAGGCCATTGATAACTTTCTTCTTAACCAGTGGGATGATTGAACCAGCCTTTAAGCCCTGCAGGATGATAGATTTTGACTTAATATTTTAATGTGTTTAACTTCTATTCTAACTTGTGTAAATATGCTCCGTGGTCCTGGAGAATCACTATCGTGTCGTTACCGAGCGAGCATGGTATGAACGATAAATTAAGGTGACTTGATTTGATCTGCTGAGTTTTGCCAGCACTTTTGTGTATTGCTCCTTTACTGTCTCTTATGAGATCTCAAGTCCACAAGACCATAAGACAAAGGAGCAGAAAAAGGCCATTCAACCCATCGAGTCTGCCCTGCCATTCAATCATGAGCTGATCCATTTTCCCACTCAGCCCTACTGCTTGACCTTCTCTCCATAACCTTTGATGCCCTGGCTAAACAAGAATCTCTGCCTTAAACGTACACAATGACCTGACCTCCACAACCGTCTGTGGCAACAAATTTCGTCGATTCACCGTCCTCTGGCCTGAAGAAGTACCTCTGCATTCTGATCTAAGTTTACACCATTTAATACTGCAGTTGTGCCCTCTTGTCCTCAACTCTCCCACCATGGGAAACAACCTTTCAACATCTATTCTGTGTCTGCTGACAGTTCCCGCGATGGTATTCAGAAACACCGAGCTGATGGCTCCGCTGGATCCGTGCAGTTATTTCTGATCAACCTCACTGCTTCTTTTTAAAAAATACATATTTGCTGTGACATTAAAGGGGATTCACAATTCATTTCACTTGTAAATCTGCAGGAGTCATTGACTGCATCTAGAGTTTCTGATGTGGCCTCCACTACATCAAGGAGACTGGACGCAGACTGAGGGATCGCTTCATTTCAGCACCTCCCCTCTGTCGGCTGCAAGGGCAAGGACCTCCCAGTGGCCACAATTCCGCACACCCTTCCCACACTATCGTGTCCGTCTATGGTCTCATGCATTGCCAAACCAAGTCCACCCGCAAATTGGAGGAACATCTTGCCAACCAGGTGGCATTAACATTGACTTCTCCAAGTTCCATTTACACCCTCTCCTGTCTCTCTCTCTCTTTCCTAATCTGTCGCCTTTCCTCCATCTCCCTCCTTCTTATCCCCTCCACTTGAAGAGCTACCCTTGACTCCCTGCCCCAATGACAGCTTGTTTTTCTTCCACCCTCCCCCCTGTATCTATCTCTTACCTGTTAGCCTGAGTTCCTCCCCCTCCTCTCCTCTCTACCTCCTCCCCCCCCCCCCCCCCACCCTACCACTTTCATATTCAGGCATCTACTTGTTTTTCAAGGGCCCAGGCCTGAAACGTTGGTTACCCTATACTTTCTACGGATACAACGTTGCTGCAGTACATTTGTGCATTGCCATGTACCAATCACCATGCTCATGCTCACAGCATGGTGGAAGCCATTCGGCTCAACACTTCCATGCTGATCAAGCTGGTATTCTGAGCTAGTCCCATTTATCTGCACTAGGTCCATCTCCTTCTCAATCCTTCCTATTTAAAAATCTCACAATTTTGTTTCAACTGCAATCATAGCTACTTCTATGTCACCCTCCAGGAGCTTGTTCCAGACACAGACCACATCCTGAGTGAAAAATCCACCTCTCAGATCACTCATAAACCGATGCCTCCAGTTTTAGAATCATCCACCCTGGGAGATAGACTGCAAGCATTTATTTTATCCAAGCCCATTCATTCACCGCAGAGCCTACCTCACTGACAAAAGGCAAAGGAGGAAAAACCCAACACCCATCCCCAACCAACCAATTTTCCCCTGCAACCGCTGCAATCGTGTCTGCCTGTCCCGCATCGGACTTGTCAGCCACAAACGAGTCTGCAGCTGACGTGGACTTTTTACCCCCTCCATAAATCTTCGTCCGCGAAGCCAAGCCAAAGAAACCTCTCGTAAGATTTCCATTCAAACCTCATGTGCTTGAGGGAATAAAGACCCAATCTATCAGACCTCTGCACCCCTTCTAACTGATCCTTCCTACAGCTGGATGGTCACAATTCCCCACTGTACTTCAGGTATGCTTTCACCAACTCTTTCAACAGCTACACCATGAGGTCTCAGCTTTTTGTTTTAACTCATAACTCCAATGGAGCCGGACAAGACAAATGGCTTCTTCCCCACCCTTAGTTACCACTTTTAGGGACTGATGCACATACTGCTTAAATCTCTCAGTTCTACACGACTCTCCAGGGCCCTACCATTGTCCTTGTTTGCCTTACCAAAGTGCAGTACGTCAAATTCGTTTTGACCCTCCTTGGCCCACCTTCCCAACTGATTGGGGTTCTGTTGTTGGATCACAGGATATTCCTCCTCACTGACCCCTACACCAATTTTGGGAGCACCTGCAAATTAACTACTCAATTCAGCTACATTGGCATCCACATTGTTTCTACAGATAACAAACAGCAGTGGATCCAACAATGACCGCTGCGGCACACCACCAACCAGGAAAGCATCCAGCCACGACTGCCCTCTGCCCATCTTCCACTAAGATGGTTTTGAATCCACCCGGCCAACTCACCTTGAATCATGTCCTGCCAAACTGAGGCCATCCTCAAATTGGAGGATCAACACTTCATATTCTATCTCGGAAGTCTTCAACCAGACGGAATTAATATCGACTTTTCCCATTTCCATTAACCCCCACTCCCATGTTTCTGTCTTTACATCACCCCTACTTCTCCATTCGTCCAGTTAACCCCCTCTTCCTTTCGTTATCCTATCAGAAAGCTACCTTCAGCCTCTGCCCTCTTCCCCTATCACTTCATCTTCTTTTGCTCTTCTACCCTCCCCAAGACAAATGCTGTCCCCACTTTCTTACATGCATAATTGTCCGACTTGTGAATGTGTGAACGGTAGCGAACATCCCCACTTCTGGTCTGCTGGCAGAAGGTCTACTGACACCAAAACTCATCCCCTTTCATGCAGTGGCCTACAGTCAGAGATGACACAGAGTGACAGCAGGAGGGAGAGTACAAGGCATCCACATTGGTGAATATGTGTGGGAGCACACTTCAGAGGGAAGTCAAAAGGTCAAAAAAGAGGGCCTGCAAGATTAAATAAAGTCCAAAGAGATTCTACAGTTCTGCTAAGAGTAAAAGGTTTTATGGGGCCCCTTCCCAGTGAAGTAGTCAGGTTTAGCTGGTTCCTTCCATTCTCTCCAACCAATTACATTTTAAAAAAAACGTGATTCCAGTCTGTGGCCTCCCTTAAATATGTTGTGGCCCCAAGAGAGGGTGCATAGTCCCCTTTGACAATTAAGCAGCAATATTTTATTAAGACACATTCCCAAATATTTCAGGAAGTTTGTCATTTTAACAACAACCCAAACTTTTTTCTTAAATAAAACTTTGAACAAAGAATATAACTGAATTACTTCATGGCCTATTTATAGTTTCATATTGCGATTTTCCATTGAATTCATTTGTTCTAAATCATCTGCTTCTCATTCCCTGAAAAAATGGATCCATTATTTATTTCGTCACCATGAATCCCACAGTAATCTCAGTACAATGGGCATTAAATAAGGAACATCTCTCCAGTGGGACAGAGAACACCAGATAGATTGGGGACATAAACGGTAATTAACCGAAGATGTCGTCACCACTTAATTCAATTTAAAATTGTGCGGCTCAACCTAATTGTATTGTGATTAAAGTAGTGAATGTCTTATTCCTGCCTGTTTCTAATTGGATAGTCTATTGATTCTGCTTTTAAGCATTCACTGCATGTACTGCTTGGCACTGACTGAGTCACTTTGGTGGTGTTTACAGAAGCGGTGTTCTGAAGGGGATGAATGATCAGGTGGTGTTAGCAATCATTAACCCATCTCTGCCCTTCTAGATTGGGGCAATATTGAATGGAAGGATCAGGCAAATGGCAAAGATGTTCTGATCCATTAGACTTAAGAGCAGAAAGAGGCTGTTCCTCCCATCAAGTTTGCCCCTCTATTTCCCATCAGAAATGAGAGCTGGTGTTCTATTTATGGAGGGCCATGACTTCGGGTCCTGCTCATGCTGAAGAACTTTTGGCAGAATGAAGGGTCTTACGAGGTGGAACAGGACAGATCTGGCTCCACAGAATCAGCTCAGCCAAACTGAAGCACAAAAGAACACAAGAAATGGGAGCAAGACCCCGGCGTGGGACTATGGGGCTGGGTGGCCAGCGGGATCTACAGTGCTGAGGCAGCCGGCGGGGAACTACAGGGCTGTGACGGCCGGCAGGGTTCTACGGGGCTGGGAAGGGACAGTGGAAGGGAAATGTCAACCTCCACGGATTCACTTCAGCACGAAAAACAAGGTCACAGATTTCTGTCATGTTTCAGTAGTCGGACGCTGACCTCTCCATCGGCAGCAGCGCTGGATCGTTTAAAAATTAGGTTTTAAAATAGTGCAGTTCAGCACAGGTTTTGGCACCTCAGTGCCAAACACAATAGACAGTTGAAACCCGTAGTCCCACGCCGGCCGCACCAGTCCCATAGTCCCCCGCCGGCAGTCCCAGCCCCGTAGTCTCCACCGGCCGCTCCAGTCCCATAGTCTCCTGCCGGCCGTCCCAGCCCTGCAGTCCTGTGCCAGGGGGCTGTCTGGCAGCGGGGAGACAAGCTGTCAGACGGCTGCCCTTGCCCGGACTCAGGAGCCGGCGTTTGCTCTGCGGCCCCTCTCCCCGATTCAGACCTTTCAGGTGGCAGAACACTTCCTTCAGCGCTGCCACCTGAACGTCCCTTCATAGACACACACAGCCGGCTCTGGAGCCACATTCTCCAGGAGACTCCCCCTGAAAGCGGCTAATGTGATCAAGGCTGATCTGATGATCGGCTCAACTCCACCTACCTGCCTTTTCCCCATATCTCTTAATTCCCCCTAGTGTAAAAATCTATGCAAACTTGTCTTAAATATATACTGAGGTCACCTTAACTGCTTCAATGGGCAGGAAATTCCACAGATACACCACCCTCTGCGAAAAGCAGTTCCTCCTCATCTCTGTCCTAAATCTTGAGACTATGCCCCCTAGTTCTGGTCTCCTCTACCAATGGAAACAATACCTACTTCAATCTTATCTATGCATTTCATAATTTTAAATTTCTATAAGATCCCCTCTTATTCTTCTAAATTCCAGCGAGTACAGTTCCAGATAACTCAATCTCTCCTCATAAGCCAACCCCTTCCTCCCTGAAGACAACCTGGTGAACCTCCTCTGCACTGCCTCCAAAGCCAGTAAGTACGTCTTTTCTCAGGTAAGGAGACCAGAACTGCACACAGCCCAGAAGGGATGTTCCATGGAGACCAGCAGGAGGATGAGAGAGCGGAAAGTTTGAGACCTGTTTGCGACTTGCAGAAACTTTTGTTTCGCTTTTTTGTGGAGTGCCGTGTGAATGGCCAGACCAGCACTCTATTGATTTGGCACCTCGCTGTTGCTCCCCCCTCTGCTGTTTGAAGGACTTCCCCTTAGTCTCAGCCCCTCAATGCCCAGCAATGGGAGGATTCTAACCTCTGGTCCTTCCCCCACAGCACACTTATGTCAGCTGCACCAAGCTTCAGTGCGTCCCTCAGCCCTTGCACCTGCAGCCTGGACTGAGCCAGTCAGCAGCATTCCCGCACCGACCTCTCTGTGTGCTTGAAAGACCAACAGGCTTCAGGCAGACCAAAGGATAATTCTTCCTAAAGTGAGTGGATTGCTGACCATTTAGGTAGCTGGATAGAGCTCTTAAAGATAGCAGAGTCGAAGGATATGGGGAGAAGGCAGGAATGGGGAACTGATTATAAATGATCACCCATGATCGCTGTGAATGGCGGTGCTGGCTCGAAAGACTGAATGGCCTACTCCTGCACCTATTGTCTATTTCAAGACAGCAGCCAACCACATTGCATTACTTCAAAACCACCTCATAGAAATAGAACAGTACAGTACAGGCCCTCCAGCCCTCGATGTTGTTTCAACCTAAAAATTCCTTCCAAAGGAAAAACTAAATGCTTCCTAACTCATAACCCCTCTATTTTTCTTTCATCCATGTGCCTGTCTAAGAGTCTCTTAACTGCCCTTAATGTTTCAGACTCCACCACCATCCTTGGCGAGGCATTCCGGGACCTCACAACCCTCTGGATAGACCTGCACTTTGTACTAGAGGGGAGATTAAGTGGGTTAGGTAAGTTAAGTAAGTAGATTAAGTAATAATTTAAAGTTTAATTCTGTTTTCTTGTTCAAATACAATTAAAAACTACTTTGGTTTAAGTAATCCTGTGTTGTAATGCTTATCTATTGCGACTGGTTTTTGGGGTCCTCTGGACTCCGTAACATTATGCACTGGGTGCAAACCATAAATAAAGGGTATAAGCAGCCTGTAAATGATGACGTACTGACCCCTGTTGCACAGAGTGAGTGGGCCTCACCCACAGTTCACGTTCTCAATGTGGATATTCGCTTGTGCTGTGACTACAAGGACGTGAATGAGGTCATCGCAGATGATGGCTACAAGCTGCCCGATGTGCAAGATTTGTTCACGAAACCTGCACAAGATGGTACTAAGCCCAAAGTCATTGACCTAGCTGGCATGCTTAACCAGTTCCTTCTCGATAAGGAGTCCACTGAACTCCTCGTGCTCAACACTCACAAAGGCTTGCTTGTACCCAAGCACTTGTGCTTTGGAGTGAAAACCACAGCAGTCTTGCACCAAGCGACTATGGACAAGATTTTGTTTGGCATAGAGCATATTTTTTGCTGTGCCGATGACATTTTTATTGCGACCAATACTTATGACCAGCACGGGTAGGTTGGACAAACAGAATGTGTGACTGAATCGTGGGAAGTGCCAATTTCTGAAGCCAATGGATCAGTTGCCTTCGACACATTCCCACTGCTGACTGTATTAAGCCATTGCAAGACAAAGTAGAGGCGATCAAAAAGGCGCAAAGACCAGAGAATGTCTCTGAACTGACATCTTTTCTCGGGATGATAAATTACAATGGGAAATTCATTCTGAATTTGAGCTGAAAACTCAATTTGAGCTGCTCTTTCCGCTGCGGTAAAATTCCGCAGAGTGGAAATGGTGCGCAAAATGTGAAGAAGCTTTTGAATATGCAAAAAACATGCTAGCTAGTGACCATGCTCTAGTCCATTACGATCCATTGAAACCACTAGTTTTAAGTGTGGATGCAAGTCCCTATGGACTATGTCACAAACTGGGTGATAGCTCAGAAACGACAATTGCATATGCATCAAGAACGCTGAGCGCTGCTAAATAAAAAAAAATGTGAATAGACAAAGAAGGCTTGCCGATTGTGTTTGGCATGTGGAAGTTTCACCTCTACCTTTATGGTGGAAATTCCACTCTCTTACAAGCATTTAGAGTGTCAAGGAATCCCCCTCTGGCTGCTGCTCACATGCAGAGACAGGCTTTGCTCCTCGCTGGCTACTGATATCAGATCTTCCTCTCGCAACGCAAATGCAGATCTATTGAGTAGTGTGAGAAACAGATGTACCTTCACAGATTTCACACGAGACAAAAATTGAGAACAAAGAACATTTATTGTACAACAGTGCAAAGTTGGGTGCTTCCCCTTACCATGGGAATACACACATATACTGGAGCTCACCCAACTTTTATACAGTTCATTTCAGTGTTGATCTTTAGACCTCTGGACGTATGCCCTTTGTGCGATCTGTAAAAGCTGTGTTATTCCCTGTTCATGCCAATTCTCTGTCTTTTGTAATTTCTTCCTGATATCTGGGGCTGAATTAGTAACAAAGCCCGTCAATACCAACTGTTCACCTGCTGGGGATCCTATATCCAACCCCCCATATTGCTGTATGGCCACACGCAATCTATTCAGAAATGCCGAGGGAGTCTCCTCGGGACCTTGGGGAACCTCAGATGCCTTCTTAAAGTTCTGTCCTTTTGGACAGACTCCTTCATTCCTTTTATTAGATTAATCCTGTACTCATTCATTCGCGCGCGACCATCATTAGTAGTCTTATCCCAATTTGGGTTCGCCAGGGGAAATTTTGCTTCTCCAGGTATCGCCTCTGGTCCCCTTTGGTGTTCCCTATCCCTGCCTGGCGAATCATTCCACATTCATCCAAAGTAAATGGAGTCTTAAAGATAGACATTAATTCATCCCAGGTATATATATTAGGTCCCAAAAATTGATCTAATTGTTCTGCACATCCCTGAGGATCTTCTATCAGAGAGGTCATTTCCTTCTTAAAATTGCGCACCTCCGTACTGGTCAGAGGCACATTTACGAACCCGAGACCCCCCACATCCCCTCCCAAGGGAACCTCTCGTAAAGGTCTCATCCAGTTAATTTCTGGCTTATCCCCTCCTCTATGATGTTCTGAATGACCCTCATAATCAAAGTCTCCTCCCTCTCGTGTCAATTGAGGCGGTAATCTTGTACTCTGTGAGAGGGTCATCATACCACCCCTACTTTCTTTTTCTTTCTCTAACTGTGGAGGAAGAGGGGAAGGTGAAAAAGGGTAAAGCGTAGGTGAGAGGGGGAAGATAGAAGCCGGCACAGGGGGAGCATAAGGTGGAGGAAGGGAATGTAACACATCCCATCCTTGTATTTCAGGGGCAGAAGGTTCCTCATCCTTCTTGTTCTTTCATTCCTTTTCGCTCAAAATCATTTGATCAAACGATCCACTGAGCCAACAGGCTGCATATTCTCTGCTCTCAGTATTACCTCCTTGATTTTGGTAGAGCCAGATGTTCAATGCCTGACACATCCAGTCCTCGTCGGATCCGAACTTTGGCCAATATACCGAACTCCCTTTTATTGGATTCTTAACCCATTCCTGAAAGCAAAACCTGACCATGGTCTGTTTATCTTTCCCACGGGTTTTCCCCGCACCCCAATCAGATAACATTAATCCTAATGGACTATGTTTAGGTATCTGATCTTCCCATCCTTCTCCAGGACTGTTTCCCTTGCTACTTACTCCTCCCATACTAGCAGGTAAATAAATTCCTCTTACCGGGATCCAGTAGCTATTCCTAGTGCGCTTCCTTAACATCCTCCCGTCATTTATTCTCAATACCTCTTATTGGATATCACTCGCTTCGTCCACTGACCAGTCACCCTTCGTCCGGGAGTCCAGCTGAATCAGCCGGGATACACCTACCCCCATTGTCGGGCACTCTGTCAGTGGAGGGAGTGGGATCCCGGACGAGCCCCCATTTGTGAGAAACAAAAATACCTTCACAGATTTCGCTCGAGACAAAAATTGAGAACAAAGAACATTTATTGTACAACAGTGCAAAGTTGGGTGCTTCCCCTTACCATGGGAATACACACATATACTGGGGCTCACCCAACTTTTATAGAGTTCATTTCAGTGTAGAGGTACCCTCCCCCCTTAAACTTTCTTCTGCCTCCTGGATTGGTTTGGCATTTGGTAATTCTGTCTACTGTCTGCCTGCGTGCAGTTTCTTGTAAACTTGAAAGACCATGGGGTATCCTGTCGGGGTCCCATCATGTCATTGTCCTTATTCATGAATCTGCCTTTGTTCTTATTCACACATCTCAACCCCCAGGACTTAATAATTCTATATGCTATGCAGAATTTGTTAATTCTTTCTATCACTATATTCTATTATACTTGCGTAACCCTTCCTCACACTCTTATCGGAATTCATCCCTACTCAGCACTTACTTAACTTCCTCTAGTCTAGTCTATTATTCTTTATTTCATTCATACTAACTTTACTTCCTATATTCTATTATCTATCACAGTAGGATACCCCTGACTACTGGACTCCTCCAGATGAGGTGTACACACACCAAACTACTCACATATTTGGTTAGAGTACCAGGAAACATGCAGATCATCTGAACCCAGATGACTCTAGGAGTAACGAACCTGTAGATGACCCATCCGATCCGCACAAACTTGTTGATTTAGCTGGTGATGCAGTCCCGACACTCAGTTCGCGCTCTTGTATTCTGATCTTAGTGACCCGTTCAAATTGTCAAAGGAATCCCACTCGTAGTTACATGATCAGGCAGAGTCATCCGAACTCCAAAAATTTACGAACCTTAAACTCATGCCATTGTATCAGTCAGTGTAATGATCGGCCTATGTGTGTTCTGTTATGTCATAATTCCGGATTTAAAGTAAGGTCTGAAATGACCAGGTAAACTCCCTCATAAAATAAAAATGTACTGTAATAAGCAAAAATTACTCGGTCATTGAGAAATTTATTTGGAATTGAAACAGCAGAAACTAAATCTTTGATATTGTTAAAATATCAATTGTGTGCAATTGAAAAATGTGATCAGAAGTTTTCTTGAAGTCGCATGACTTAGGAGTTATACAAGTCATTATCCAGAAGGGAGGAATGTAGCATGTTGATATATTATACCTATCTCAGGACTATGCAAATATGCTAATTAACCTCATTGTTTCATATCAATGACCTGTCAATAATCGGACGCATAATTTCTACCCAAGGAATGTCCATTATAAACATATATAGTAAAATGTAAGCTCTGCACAGCTATGACTGGATTGCTTTGGAATGTGACTTGACCACTGCTTCGTCCATGTCTCTTCTTTGGCTTGGCTTCGCGGATGAAGATTTATGGAGGGGGTAAAAGTCCACGTCAGCTGCAGACTCGTTTGTGGCTGACAAGTCCGATGCGGGACAGGCAGACACGGTTGCAGCGGCTGCAGGGGAAAATTGGTTGGTTGGGGTTGGGTGTTGGGTTTTTCCTCCTTTGCCTTTTGTCAGTGAGGTGGGCTCTGCGGTCTTCTTCAAAGGAGGTTGCTGCCCGCCAAACTGTGAGGCGCCAAGATGCACGGTTTGAGGCGATATCAGCCCACTGGCGGTGGTCAATGTGGCAGGCACCAAGAGATTTCTTTAGGCAGTCCTTGTACCTTTTCGTCCATGTGCTATGTGAATAAACCACTTGATTTTAGATCTCAATCTATCAAGTCATGTGTGTCTTGTCTCTGTTCTTTTAACTGTGCATTTTAACTACAGGAACTTTGAACTATCCCCAGAGATTCTCCAGTACACCAAACCTACTCTTGCCTAGTTCCCCTTACAAGAGAAAGAGAAGCAAAAGAAAAGCCCTTCAGAGTTAGTGTGCATCCACCTCCAGTGCTCCTGCAGCCTCTGCGGTTGCATTGTCTCGTGTTCGATTCATCGTCCACCTGAGCTACAGATCCAAACTTCCGACTCAGTCTGGAAGCCTTCGGTGCCAGAGGCCCTTTGGGAGCCCTATGTGCCCTCAGCACCCTCTCTCAACCTGGCTCCGATAGCTGGTTCCTATGATCCAGACTCCCGCAGCCTGTGCAGGTCCCACGACCACGTTGCCCACAACCTGTGTGGATCCTTCAGCTGCTGAGCCCTCACTGGTCTGCTGCTGTGGTCAGTATCCTGTAGGGTCATCTCTTCTGCTTCTCCTTCTCAAAGTAGGGGGGGGGGCACTGGTGTTATCCCAATTTTTGGACACCTGCAGGTCCCCTGATTCTGCAACCATTTGTGGCCACTGTCAAGGACCCGCTCCGTCGGCCATCCCAGGCACAAACCTGGCGGTAGTAGGATTTTAATTACAACATTGTCAGCACCTTTAACAGGCTATTTAAAGCTTGTACAGAGCTGTTGACATTATGAATGGGCAGTTGAAACCTTTGGAGAAGCACTGGTTCACACCAGTGGCAGTGTTGCCGATACAGCAGATCCAGCAGTAATCGTGAGACATGAACTAGAGGAAATGGATAAAAAGTATTTTCGCCTTAATGCTCATTGACTTCAGTTTTACCAGGGCCCTGTTATCCTACAGGCACTGAGAATGTTGAACGACCAAAGGAACTGCTCACACTAACTGTCCAAGACTCTCATATTCACTGAACAGTATGCGTATGTATTGTTACCAGCCCAGAGGACTCCAAAACCCAGCAGCAATAGATATTCACCAAGTCAAATGGTTATTTAAACAAAAGTTGCTTTTGATTATCTTTAAACATGAAAAAAGAATCACACTTTAACTTAACTAACATAACTTAATCCCCATCTAATTCTAGGTGCATGGGTATGTAATGTGTGTGTGTGTGTAAGTTCAGAAAAGTTCTTTGGTTCACAGTCCAATCTCACTTCTCATTCCTCCAAGTTCACTGGTTACAGGCAATTCTTATACTGTGCACAGAATCTAACATTTATAAAGTTCACCAGGCTTTGGTGCTCGAAAGGTAAATGGTTACCGCTCAGAAAGGTTTTTGTTGGTTTTCAGAGAGAGATTTGTTGTTCCAGGACATCCACAACTGATGTACTTCCATCAGCCACTTCAGTGTCTTGCTGACAAAATTTTCCCCTTATATTTGGCCCGCAAGATCATATCAAATATGTATTAGAGCTGGCCCGCTGGCCGCCGCACCAGTATAGCACACGCACAGCTTATACTACAAATCCCAGAAAGTTTTGCAAATGTGTTGGCGCCGGCCCATCAGCCCGCTAATCGCCCCCACCTCCTCTCTTTACTTACATTAGCATCTGCGACCTGTCGCCTAACTCACATGTAATAAACCCCTTACGAAAAATGGCCAAACGAAAGACAGAAAACAGGACCTTTCAAGACAGATGGGAGGCGAACTCTGACCCCAGAGTTTGATGAACTTGCATCTAAGAAGAGATGCCAAGTATCTGGTTTAGATCCAGGTGCATCAGAATAAATCACAGTGGAGCAAGCTAAGCTTGGATTCATATTTTCTTTGGTTAACTTTGGACTGTTCATCGTTGAAAGATTGGATTTTCATTGAAGCAAGTTGTTATTTTTTTGACTTGTTGGCTTGTGAAAAAAAATACATTTAAAAGGAGCTTAAAGGCTAGAGAGAAATATTATTGATTGAATATTTTATTTCTCATTTGTTAAATCTTCTTCTGGAAAGAGTTTAACCAAAACTATTATTAAACATTTATTTTAATAAGAAAAAGTTTAACGTTACATATGTTGAAAGAAGAGAAAACATGCAGATGTTGTTGAAAATTTTCAATGAATATTTAGTTTGGCCCACAACTTAGTCCAAGTTTTTAATTTTGGCCCTCTGTGAATTTGAGTTTGACACCCCTGCTCTAAAGACTCAGTTTGGGCCAAAAGATTTTGACCATTCTTCTTCTCCCACTGATCATGGTTAGCCCAATGAGTTTCCCCACCCCATTACTTCTCGCTCCTCAGTACTACAGTGGGATTGCCCTCAGCAGGAATGCTGCAGTTTCTCAGGGACAATCGGGGTGAAGCATCATCAGTGGTGCTTAGATCCCCAGAAAATATTGAATAAGTTAATAACTTAAGCAGCTTTTAAGGATGTGACCAAAATTACAATAAATGTTGCGCACAGCCTCATCAACATCCTGTTCACTTATAGAAAGAAACAGCTTACACTAACCATCTGAGACTCTCATATTTACAAAACAGATATTTATTTGTGTTTGAGAATACTTGTCCTGCACATGTATTATTTGCCTGTGTGTTATGTCTGGTTGTATGTCTGCGACCGTAGAACGCTGTTTGAGTCAGGTTTTACTCACTCAGGTGATAATATATTTGACTCGACTTGACATTTTCCGAACAGCCAAGAGACATATTCTGTTGTTGAATCAGCCTCAGCAATAATATCTGGAACCCATCTTTCAGGGGAACCTGCTGACTCAAGATCAGGAGCAGAATTAACTGGTCTTGCTGCATTATCTGGAAAAGATGGGTTTGTTCTCCGCAGTGCTCCAGGCAATAGTTCTTCCTTTCAGCAAGGAAATAAATTACCTCGACCTTGTCACTTCATCAGTTGCTGCAAAAATTGGCTGCTGTATTTGTGACATTACAATGCTTCAGAAATATGTAATTTGGCAGTGAAACGCTTCAGGCCACAACAGCACAAGGGCTTCCTATCGTGAATGGAATTGCTCCAGTGAGATGCTACCTGTGATGGGCCAGATCCCTCCAATTTCCCCCCTTGGATTTAACACAAAACAAACATTCAGTCCTCTGAAGTCCTGAAACTATTAGCCAATTATCTTTTCACTGAGCTGTGAACTCAGTTGATGCATTGTTTAACTGCATTTCACTGCTCAAACAAAATGGAAAGGGATTCAAAAGGCACTTTCAGGTGACCAAAATACCCCGAAGTAAAGCTGCATATTATATGCGGCTGTCGGGAGGCCACCTGAAAGCGCAGGAGGTGAGGGATAATCGCCGGAGCACTCAGATCCCCCCAGACACCTAAATCAGCTGCCTGAAAGCAGCTGCTTAGGGGGTGACAATCAGCTGGCGAGCATCTGCCAGCCCACCCTCCCCACTGCCCCTGCCCCCCCCCCCCCCCCCAGCATAGGATGTCAGCGCTGGGGTGGCCGGTGTGGGCAGAGCAGTGGGATCAGTGTAGCGACTGATAAAAGACTGTGGGGAGAGAGCAGATAAGTGGAAACAATGTGGGGACTGGTACAGGGCTGTGGGGAGAGAGTGGGGCAGTGGGATCAGTGTGGGGACTGGTACAGGGCTGTGGGGAGAGAGTGGGGCAGTGGGATCAGTGTGGGGATTGACACGGGGCTGTGGGGAGAGAGTGGGGCAGTGGAATCAGCGTGGGGACTGACACAGGGCTGTGGAGAGAGAGTGAGGAAGTGGGATCAGTGTGGGGACTGATACAAGGCTGTGGGCAGAGAGTGGGACAGTGGAATCAGCGTGGGGACCAACAAAGGGCTGTGGGGAAAGAGTGGGGACCAACACAGGGCTGTGGGGAGAGTGCGGGGCAATGGGAACAGTGTGGGGACTGATACAGGGCTGTGGGGAGAGCACGGGGCAGTGGGATCAGTGTGGGGACAGCCCGCGCCGACCATCCCAGCACTGACAGCCCACGCCAACTGCCCTAACCCTGACATTCTGAAGGGACAGGACCCGGAGTGCGGTCTGAGGCGCCTCCCTTGCAGCTGTCCCTTTCAGGTGGTCAGCGCTGCCACCTGAACGACCATTCAACAGGCCTGAATCTGCTTCTGCAGGCACATTCTTGGCGGAAAATGCACCTGAAAGTGACTTTTTAAAACTCTGCCTTCAATTTATGTGGCTTACTTAACCACTGGCAGGGTGTGGATGTCATCAGCGAGGCCAGCATTTATTCTTCACCTCCAATTCTCCTTGAGGGTGGCACAGTTAGTGTGGCGGTTAGCACAACGCTATTACAGCATCGAGTCCACGCTGCTGAAGATCCAGCTGCGCTGGGTGGGTCACGTCTCCAGAATGGAGGACCATCGCCTTCCCAAGATCGTGTTATATGGCGAGCTCTCCACTGGCCACCGTGACAGAGGTGCACCAAAGAAAAGGTACAAGGACTGCCTAAAGAAATCTCTTGGTGCCTGCCACATTGACCACCGCCAGTGGGCTGATATCGCCTCAAACCGTGCATCTTGGCGCCTCACAGTTTGGCGGGCAGCAACCTCCTTTGAAGAAGACCGCAGAGCCCACCTCACTGACAAAAGGCAAAGGAGGAAAAACCCAACACCCAACCCCAACCAACCAATTTTCCCCTGCAGCCACTGCAACCGTGTCTGCCTGTCCCGCATCGGACTTGTCAGCCACAAACGAGCCTGCAGCTGACGTGGACTTTTACCGCCTCCATAAATCTTCGTCCGCGAAGCCAAGCCAAAGAAAAAAGAATTACAGCGCCAGTGGCCCGGGCTTGAATCCAGCGCTGTCTGTAAGGAGTTTGTATTTTTTATCCCTTCACCTGCTTGAGTTTTCCCTGAGTGCTCTGATTTCCTCCCACATTCCAAAACGTACAGTGTTGGTAGGTTAATTGGGTGTAAATGAGCATTAGAAGGACTTCCTACTGTGAAAACACTAGGACTTTCAAGGACCTAAATAAAAATCCAACCCAACCTGAGGCCAATTTTATGCGAATGAACCAGCTCAAAGCTGAACACATTAACATAGGAGCAGGAGAAGGTCACTCCAATTCTGTCTCACCATTTAATATGGTCATGGCTGATCTGACCTGGCCTCAACACCTCATCAGAACCCTCTTTGAATGCTTATCCATCACCAATTTAAATAGATCAAAGATCTCACCTTTACCTACCGTTGTGGTGATACAACCACCGGCCTACAGCAGGGGGCAACCTTTGTACCTGCAGGAAGTCCACTTGGGAGGTTGACTCCACCTGGCTGGCTCTCAATCAACTGACTTGCCCCGGTCCAGTCACAGGTAGAACCATCGAGACTGAAACTGGTGTACAGGACTTGAAGTAGATTTGTGTCTGCTTGCTGCGCCACAGTGCACCACAACCGTCCTTGGGAGCAAGTAATTACAGAGATTCCAAGAGGAGATTCCTATGCTCCTCTGTTTCAGATGAACTGAGTAGGGGCAGGCCTTGTGGAGTTGCAGCCAGCTAGAAGACCACAGACTTATCTACAGTTGAGAGGCAGCTATGTTGAAAGATTTTCAGTTATCGACCGGAACATCAGAAACAGGAGCGGGAGGAGGCTGTTTGGCTCTTTGGGCCTACCATTCAAATTCTACAAGATCAGAGTGGATCCTCTACTTCATATAGAGCACAGAACAGCACAGCACAGAATTCAGAATTTATTGACATGAACATATCACAAAATTTGTTGTTTTCTGGCAGCAACTACCTTACAAAATAAATAAAACTGGTGCGAAAGAACATGATGTCCACATCACAATAAAACTCTCCTGCTTGTACTTGATTCAAGATTCCTTTAATGTCATGTAATAAGCAGATGTAACATTACATGAAATTGCATATAGTCTGCCTTAAGACAGACAAAGATTTGCCAAGATTTGACAAGGTTCCGAATAGGAGGTTAGTTAGGAAGGTTCAATCATTAGGTATTAATGTTGAAATAGTGAAATGGATTCAGCAATGGTTGGATGGAAGATGCCAGAGAGTAGTGGAGGGAAATTGTTTGTCAAATTGGAGGCCATTGTCTAGTGGAGTGTCTCAGGGATCAGTACTAGGTCCAATGTTGTTTGTCATATATATTATAGTGTGGTCCATTTTATTAGTAAATATGCAGATGATACTAAGATTGGGGGTGTTGTGGGCAGCGAGGAAGGTTTTCAAACTGTGCAGTTGGATATCGGCTGGTTAGAAGAGAGGGTTGAAAGATAGCAGATGGAGTTTAATACAGATAAGTGCGAGGTGCTACATTTTGGTCGGAATAATTAACTAAGGTCATACATGTTAAATGGGAGACAATTGAGGAGTGCAGTAGACAAAGGAATATAGCAATTCTGGTCCATAATTCCCTGAAAGTGGAGTCACATGTATATAGGGTGGTGAAGAAAGCTTTTGGTATTTTTGCCTTCAGGAGTTGGGATGTTATATAGAAGTTGAATAAGGCATTGGTGAGGCCAAATTTGGAATATTGTGTGGTGTTTTGGTCGCCGAATTATAGGAAGAATATCAACAAAATGAAATGCAGAGGAGATTTACAAGAATATAGCCTGGGTTTCAGGATCTGAGTTACAGGGAAAGGTTAAACAGCCTAGGACTTTATTCCCTGGAGCGTAGAAGATTGAGGGCTGATTTGATAGAGGTGTTTGAAATTATGAGAGGGACGGATAGAGTCAATGTGGACAGGCTTTTTCCATTGAGAGTGGGGGAAATTCAAACAAGACGATATGGATTGAGTTTGAAGGGGGAAAACTATAGGGGAAACGTCAGGGGGTATTTCTTCACTCAGAGGGTGGTGGGTGTGTGGAATTAGCTTCCGGCTAAAGAGATAGATATGGGCTCAATTTTAATATTGAAGTAAAAACTGGATAGGTACATGGGTGAGAAAGGTATGGAAGGTTATGGGGGAAGTTCAGGTTATGCAACCTGGCCTGTTTCTGAGCTGTAATTGTTATATTTTTGTATGGTTTATATTTGCAGAAATTGCATGGCTCCCCTTACAGTCAGAGAAAGAGAAGCGAAAGAGAGTCCTTCAGAGTCATTGAGTGTCCATGGATTCACCTCCAACATTCCCTCAAGCATCAGTCCAAACTATCGGGAACCTGAGCTCCAGATGCAAACCCCCAACATGATCTGGAATGACATCCTTCATTCCATCGCTTCATATTCATGTGTTTATCCAGACACCACTTAAATGCTACTATTCCTGGCAGACTGTTTCAGGCACCCAGCACTCTCCGTGTGAAATATCCACCCCACACATCACCCTTAAACTTCCTCCCATTCTCCTTAAACACATGTCCTTTAGCATATAACACTTTTACCCCAGGGGAAATTATCCGGAATCTCCACCCTCACAATGTCTTTAATGGTTTTATAAATCTCTATCAGGTTTCCCCTCAGTCTCTGAAACTCTAAAGAAAGTCATACAAGTTTAGGCCAAAGGATATAGGGGCAGAAATCAGCTTTTCAGCCTATCGAGTCTGCCCCACCATTTGATCATGAGCTGATCTATTTTCCCACTAAGCCCATTCTTCTCCCCATAATTTTTGATGTCCTAGCTAAACAAGAACCTCTGCCTTAATATACCCAATGATTTGACCTCCACAACCACCACAAATTCTATAGATTTACCCCAAATGACTAAGCAAATTCCTCTGCATCTCTGTTCTAAGAGGACACCCTTCAATCTTGAAAACCTATTTGATCGCTCCTGATAACTTATATCCTCTAAACCAAGCAATATGGTAAAACTCTCGTGCCCCTTTCCAAAGCCTCTGTATCCTTCCTGTAATACCTTCTCATTTTAAATTATGTCCTCAAATACTTGATTTATACTCTTGAACAAATTTAGAAGCCTGATTCAAACAGGCTTCAATCACACTGGTGACCAAGAAGTGTATAGTAACCTGCTTTAGTGACTATGGACCAGTTGCACTTACATCGTAGCGACAAGTCTATGGTGGATTCCATCTCACTTGGCTCTATACAAAGCCATGAAACACCTGGACAGTAAAGGTGTATCAGGATGCTCTTTATCGATGACAGTTCAGCATTTAACACCATCATCCCCTCAAAACTGCTCAGCAAGCTCCAAGACCTGGGACTCAACACCACACAGTGTTTCTTCACCTCCAGACCACAATCAGTGAGGATTGGTAAGAACATCTCCTCCACAATCTCCATCAGTATCGTAGCACTATAGAACTGTGTTCTTCGCCCCCTGCTCTCCTCACTTTGCACCTAGGTCTGTGAGGCTCAATACGACAATAACACCATCTACAAATTTGCTTAAAATACCATGGTAGTGGTTTGTATAAAGAAAAGTGATGAAGTGATCAGCATACAGGAGGGAGACTGAAAACTTGGCTGAATGGTGCACCAACAACATCCTTGCACTCAATGTCACCAGAACGAAGGAGCTGATTGTTGACTTCAGGAAAGGAAAGCCCGAGTTATACAATACAGTGATCATTGGGAGATCAGAGGGGGAGAGGGTGAGCAAATTTAAGTTCTTGGGAGTCACTATCCCAGAAGATCTTTCCTGGACCCAACACACCAATGGCACCGTGAAGAAAGCGCGTCAGTGCCTTTACTTCCTCAGGAGTTTGCAAAGGTTTGGTCTGACACCAGAATCCCTGGCAAATCTCTAAAGATGTGTGGTAGAAAGTGCACTAACTGTTATGGGGATACCAATACCACAGAGTGTAAAGCCCCCCGAAAGGTAGTGGATACAGGCCAGGACATCACATTCAAAACCCTCCCCACTATTGAGATCATCAACAGGGAACAGAGAACAGCAACAATCATCAAGGATCCACAGCACACGCTCTGTTCTCGCTGCTACCATCAGGAAAGAGGTGTAGGAGCCACCAGACTCGCACCACCAGGTTCAGGAACAGCTGATCCCCCTCCACCATCAGACTCCTCAATGACAAACTCAAACAGAGACTCATTTAAGGACTCGTACTTTCGCCCTTTATTGTTTTTTTAATTCTTTCTATATTACACAGTTTGTTTACATTCATTTCCTGTTCACAATTCTTTATTTGTTTACATATATACACCATGAAGAGTTTTGTTTTGCACTGCCAATAAATGGTAGTACTGCCTCACCCACAGATACAACACAGGGCTGGGTTGTACGAGATGCCATTTATGTACTCTGATAATGTCGTAAATCAGAATCTGGAAGAAGCTGCAGAAGGTGATGAATGCAGCTCAGAACATAATGCAAACTTTGCTTCCCACCACATACTCCATTAACCAATGCTGAGGAAAGGCAGCTAACGTCCTAAAATACTGTAAGGTAAAAACATCATGAGATGGGACCAGAGAAGGAGTCACCCAGTACTAAGGAGTAACAGAATGCAGATGTGACCTTGTACACTCAAGATAAGCTTGGCACTAACAAGCTGATGAGCAGCAGACTAACAGAGAAGGATAGCAACAGTTTATTCATTGGACAATGTTCTTCTTTGGCTTGGCTTCGCGGACGAAGATTTATGGAGGGGGTAAAAAGTCCACGTCAGCTGCATGCTCGTTTGTGGCTGACAAGTCCGATGCGGGACAGGCAGACACGATTGCAGCGGTTGCAGGGGAAAATTGGTGGGTTGGGGTTGGGTGTTGGGTTTTTCCTCCTTTGCCTTTTGTCAGTGAGGTGGGCTCTGCGGTCTTCTTCAAAGGAGGTTGCTGCCCGCCAAACTGTGAGGCGCCAAGATGCACGGTTTGAGGCGTTATCAGCCCACTGGCGGTGGTCAATGTGGCAGGCACCAAGAGATTTCTTTAGGCAGTCCTTGTACCTTTTCTTTGGTGCACCTCTGTCACGGTGGCCAGTGGAGAGCTCGCCATATAACACGATCTTGGGAAGGCGATGGTCCTCCATTCTGGAGACGTGACCCACCCAGCGCAGCTGGATCTTCAGCAGCGTGGACTCGATGCTGTCGACCTCTGTCATCTCGAGTACTTCGACGTTAGGGATGTAAGCGCTCCAATGGATGTTGAGGATGGAGCAGAGACAACGCTGGTGGAAGCGTTCTAGGAGCCGTAGGTGGTGCCGGTAGAGGACCCATGATTCGGAGCCGAACAGGAGTGTGGGTATGACAACGGCTCTGTATACGCTTATCTTTGTGAGGTTTTTCAGTTGGTTGTTTTTCCAGACTCTTTTGTGTAGTCTTCCAAAGGCGCTATTTGCCTTGGCGAGTCTGTTGTCTATCTCATTGTCAATCCTTGCATCATGTAATGGTATGATAATTTACTAAGTACGTATCCTGAGGTATAAAAAAAACACCACTTGCTAATAACGGCAGAATGAACCTTCTCCAACTAACACTTAGTTGCAAGTGTTACAATCCGGCAATAAAGAACAAAGAACCTTGATTTCGACTCAGTCTGGTGTTTGACTCACTCATTCATGAACAAAGCAGACCTAACAATACCCATCACCCCAGACACCTTCCTTCTCCCATCGTGGGGGGCTGGGGGTCTGGGTAGTTAGGAATGTGAAATGCTGCGTCTTCCCTGCAATCATCCAGCTACTGACTGAGCCCCACAGTAATATTATCATGCTGCCTTTCTTTGTTTCCCATAGTGGGAAAATCTAGGACAAGAGAAAAGATTAAATCATCTAGGATTGTATTCGCTCGAGTTCAGAAGAATGAGAGGAGATCTTATAGAAACATATAGGATTATGAAGGGTATGGATAGGATAGATGTAGGAAGGTTTTTTGAGCTGGCCGGGGAAACTAAAACAGGAGGACACAGTCTCAAGATTCGGGGGAGTACATTTAGGACAGAGATGAGGAAAAATAGTTTTTCCCAGAGAGTAGTGAATGTTTGGAATTCTCTAACCAGGGAAGTGGTTGAGGCTACTTCATTAAACATATTTAAAATTCGGTTAGATAAATTTTTACATGATAGAGGAATTAGGGGATATGGGGAGAAGGCAGGTAGGTGGAGTTAGGTCATAAATTAGATCAGCCATGATCGTATTGAATGGCCGAGCAGGCTCGATGGGCCATTTGTGGCCTACTCCAGTTCCTACTTCCTATGTTCCTGTGTTCCTAAGAGGGGACAACTTCAGAATTGAAAGGCCTCTGCTTAGAACGGAGGTGCTTAGGTATTTCTTCAGCCAGAGGCAAGCAAATCTGGGGAGTTTGTTGCCACAAGCAGTCGTGGAGGCCAGGTCATTGGGTATGTTGGTTCTTGATTAGCCAGGGCATCAAAGGTTATGCAGAAAAGAACGGCAGTGTGGCCGAGAGTGGAAATGGATCAGCTCATGAATAAATAGCGAGTAGGGACAATGGGCTGAATGGCCTATCTCTGTTCCGATGTCTTATGATGCTTATTGATCTTTTCATTATAATATAAATACTCTGCAACTTGTGCTCTTCAGATGGCTGTATGAATGTTAGATATAACTTATTAGTCTGCTCACAGAAGAACCATTCTCATGGCACTCGGTACTTTTTGACAAATAAACTTTAAAAAAAAGCATACCCTATCCATCTTTTCCCACCCTCTTTGCAACTAATTTGTTTCTTATTTTCCCAATTCTAAAGGAGGGCCTTTGACCTGCGTCGCTCTATCCTTGTAGTTTTAGTTTTTTTCTCTCTGTTCACTTCCTGTTTCACTTTCCAAAGGTGCTGCAGGTCCTGTCGAGTCCTTCTGGATGAATGAACCTCACAACAGTGCTCTCATGTTGCCCTTGCTTGGTACTAATTTATCTTCTTGCTCATTGTAACTCTGTACTATGTAAATTGTGCTCTTTACACAGGAAACGACAGTAAAGAGGTGTAGGGGCCACAAAACTGGCACCACCTGGTTCAGGAACAGCAGCTACCCCTCCATCATCAGACTCTTCCATGACAGAATTAATCAGGGACTCATTTGAAGACTCTTATTTTGCTCTCTTTCCCCTCTCTGTATTGCACAATCAGTTTATTTACATTTCTTTTTTTTGCACAACCAATAAGTGTGATTCTGCCTCTTATACTGTGCACAGAATTTAACATTTATAAAGTTCACCAGGCTTTGATGCTTGAAAGGTAAATGGTTACCGCTCAGGAAGGTTCATGTCGGTTTTCAGCGACAGATTTGTTGTTCCAGGACATCCATAACTGATGTACTTCCATCAGCCACTTCAGTGTCCTGATTACAAAACTTGCCCCTTCAGGGTTCTCCAGATGATCACCTCTTTCTTTCAGGTCACCACAGAGTTCCTTTTTGTTTCACTTATTCGAAGTGAAATATTAAACAGCCAGTCCTGTCCTCTTGCCTGAACCACAAGGGCTTTGACCTGGCTGTCTTCCAAAAGTGGGCTTTCCACAAGTTTACCAGCTTGTCCTGTTCCAGTCTTAGGTGCCTCGGCTGGCTGTAACCCTGTAGATATCTGTCTGTCTGTCTGTCTTTCTCTCTCTCTCTCCCCCCCCTCCCCGAGAGAAAGTCTGTTTGACTCTCCCTGTTTGCAAAACCACATGATCCTCCTAGAACAGCTCTAGACAGAAGCAGCTCTGACAAGCTCTTTCATCGGTTGACTTTTGTAAACAACAATCCATTAGTGAAGTCACTTGAGCACTCTACAAAGTTCTTGCAAATGCTCTGAGGCCCCAATATGTCCAGCATGGGGCAGAGCTCCAGTATTTTAAATAAGATCTGTTTCAAAGTGTTGTATGTAACCTACTCTAACAAACATTTCCAAATTTATCTCCCAAAAACATGTCTATATTCTCTGTCACAGTTGGTTGGGAATGGCAAAAAAATGGCTGATTAAAAAATAAATGGCAGGAGGGGGGAAGAAACAGGGAGGCTAAACAGACAAGAAGTGTTATATGGATACAGGTGGGAGGGTAGAAGCTGAGAACTAATGGAGTAGAGGATAAAGGGCTAAGAAGAGCCGCTCTCTTATAGGAGCTAGTGGGGAGTTAAGGAGGGATGAGGGAAAGAGAGAGACTAGAGGAGAGGGTTAATCAGAAATTGGAGGTCAATACTGATGCCATAAGGTTAGAGAGTAACAGTTGGTTGTTTTTCCAGACTCTTTTGTGTAGTCTTCCAAAGGTGCTATTTTCTTTGGCGAGTCTGTTGTCTATCTCGTTGTCGATCCTTGCATCTGATAAAATGGTGCAGCCGAGATAGGTAAACTGGTTGACCGTTTTGAGTTTTGTGTGCCCGATGGAGATGTGGGGGGGTTGGTAGTCATGGTGGGGAGCTGGCTGATGGAGGACCTCAGTTTTCTTCAGGCTGACTTCCAGGCCAAACATTTTGGCAGTTACCGCAAAACAGGACGTCAAGCGCTGAAGAGCTGGCTCTGAATGGGCAACTAAAGCGGCATCGTCTGCAAAGAGTAGTTCACGGACAAGTTTCTCTTGTGTCTTGGTGTGAGCTTGCAGGCGCCTCAGATTGAAGAGACTGCCATTCATGCGGTACCGGATGTAAACAGCGTCTTCATTGTTGAGGTCTTTCATGGCTTGGTTCAGCATCATGCTGAAGAAGATTGAAAAGAGGGTTGGTGTGAGAACACAGCCTTGCTTCACACCATTGTTAATGGAAAAGGGTTCAGAGAGCCCTCACAAAGATAAACGTATACAGAGCCGTTGTAATACCCACACACCTGTTCGGCTCCTAATCATGGGTCCTCTACCGGCATCACCTACGGCTCCTAGAACGCTTCCACCAGCGTTGTCTCCGCTCCATCCTCAACATTCATTGGAGCGACTTCATCCCTAACATCGAAGTACTCGAGATGGCAGAGGCCGACAGCATCAAGTCCACGCTGCTGAAGATCCAGCTGCGCTGGGTAGGTCACGTCTCCAGAATGGAGGACCATCGCCTCCCCAAGATCGTGTAATATGGCGAGCTCTCCACTGGCCACCGTGACAGAGGTGCACCAAAGAAGAGGTACAAGGACTGCCTAAAGAAATCTCTTGGTGCCTGCCACATTGACCACCGCCAGTGAGCTGATATCGCCTCAAACCGTGCATCTTGGCACCTCACAGTTCGGCGGGCAGCAACCTCCTTTGAAGAAGACCGCAGAGCCCACCTCACTGACAAAAGACAAAGGAGGAAAAACTCAACACCCAACCCCAACCAACCAATTTTTCTTTGCAACCGCTGCAACCGTGTCTGCCTGTCCCGCATCGGACTTGTCAGCCACAAACGAGCCTGCATCTGACGTGGACATTTTACCCCCTCCATAAATCTTCGTCCGCGAAACCAAGCCAAAGAAGAAGAGAGAGTAACAGGACATTTCAACCTACGAGCCCTTACTGCCCAAATTACACCCAATTAATTGCAATCCCTGGTATGTTTCGAACGTTGGGAGGAAACCAGAGCCCACAGGGAATACCAAAGCAGACATGAGGAGAACTCCTTAGAGACAGCACGAGATACCAACCAAACACAGGCTTTGTAAAAGCGTGTGCTAACCGCAATGCTATCCATGCTGCCCATAAAAGATACATAACCAACGTTTTGGGCTTGAGCCCTTCATTAAAGGTATCAGATTATAAGGTTTTGTTCCTTCAATTTGCAGGTGGTCTTGGGTTGTCAATACTGAAACCGTGAAGCAATTAGTGTCCCAGTTAAGTGTGGCCCAGTGCAAATGGCATAAAGGGCTTCCTATCCTGGGACACTGCACGGCCAATTCACTGAGATGCCAGTAGAAAAGGGGCTTTTGTCTGAAAACAATAACACATTCAGAACCCTTCAAAGTCACTCTCCCTATCCTCATCTGAAGCAAGGATGGCGGCAAGAACATCCACACTCTCACTGTTTAAACAGTCAGCATATGGGTCCCAGTCAGTATCTGATGAGGCGGTTTCAGCTTCATAGTCAGTGTCCCGCAGCACATATTTCCCTGCATTTTGCCAATGATTTTTCTGTTATCGCCATCCATGTACTCCATTCCTCATGCACGTGGTCTTCGAATGGCTTGTTCAAGCAGACATTGAGAGATTACAATATAGATGTCAAACCACCCGGGATAACCACCATATAAGTATTATGTCATGCTAATCTACTTTCAGTGTTCTCAGTTAAGTGGCTACGAAACATATCCCAGACCAACAAACTCCGCTCTTTGTGTTAACCTCCCGGCCACCTGTTCTGCACATTGTTTATTCATAGTTTGACACCATTTTCATCCATCCATCCTTTTTCATAAAAATACCTGCAGGGAATTTCATTTTCAGTTTAATTTTGCATTTGAAGATTACCATGGGTCTTAACTTTGGCCCGGTGACCATGCACGATAACACCACGGTAAACCTGGTCTTTTTGTGGCCTGTACTTCTGGTTTGCACATTTTTAACAGCTTTCCATTCCACTGTTCTATTGCCTATGATGTCAAAATTCATGGGGGTTTCATCCACTTTTCCGATATTTGCCAATGCAAACTGGTGATTCTGCCGGTTACATATAATAAACTGGTGAAAACTGACAACTTTATGATCAAGATCTTCTGGTAGTTTCTGTGTAATTTTTGTTTTTTGACGTAATACCAGATTTTTCCTGTTCATAAAACGGTTGCACCAGCTGACCGTAGCCTCAAAATTATCACTGAGGTCTGGTGCGACTTGGTCCACTGCAGAGCAAATGTTCTTATTTTATTACAGGTGACTATGTTGCAATCTTGCCTCTGTTCACGCACCCATTCTGCAACGTGATTGTCCAGCTCTGGCCAACGAGTGATTCCTTTTCTCAAAGAACAGTGCCTTTTTTGGTATTTTTCTTAGAGTCTCTCCTTTCTTCCTCCAATCTCTTACCAACTTCTCGTTCTCATCAAATTTTCTTGCAGCAGCGCACTTGTTGGTTTTCTTGACCATCACTTTCAATTTAAAGCTCGCTTCATATTTTCACCGTGTGCTGCATATGTCGATGGACCCTCCATGACAGTAATCACTTCCAACTAACACAATCTGCATGAGCTGTGCAACTATATGCCAGTCAATGGTACATCTCAGGTATTATGAGCTTTGGGGGTCGACTTGTAAACCATGTAGACCATAAACCACTTAAAATGAGGCTGAAAAAGGGGGTCAACTTGTTTGCCAAAATATATAGTAATTAGCCACTGGGTGGTCCAAAAGAAAGAAGACAGGGGGAAGGGAGGGGGAAAGGAGAGAAGGTTAGCAAAAACCAGAAAAGTCTATGTTAATGCCATCCAGCTGGAGATTGCCCAGATGGAAACCCTACCCCCTGTCTTCTATCCCTCAGATCCCCACCCCTTCTTTCTCTATTCTCCCAGCCATCCCCCCCCCCCCCACTTGCTTGTGGCTGTACCTTCCCTCCCTTGTTTCCTGCCTCTGTGACTATGCCTGCCCGCCTTACCTTCTTATTTGGACACCTGCCGTCATTTTTCTATACCTTTATGAAAGGCTCAAGCCCAAATCATCGGTTATGTACTTTGATCTTTGCTCCGTAAAGGACACTGTTTAACCTGCTGAGTTTCTCCAGCATTGTGCTTTTTAGAAACATTTTTAAATCAGGATAATATTATTCACGGGGAGTGCTGGCACTGTACTTGTGAGTCATTAAACATGAAACCTAACTGAATTGATTGCTTGTTTTAAAATTATACAGACTTAGCCTTGAATAGGAAATACTGAAAAGAAGATTTGAGAGAGTGTGTGTGTGTGTGTGTGTGTGTGTGTGTGTGTGTGTGTGTGTGTGTGTGTGTGTGTGTTTGTGTGGGTGTGGGTGTGGGTGGGTGTGTGTGTGTGTGTGTGTGTTAGTGCAGTAGATGTGGAGGGAAAATATAAGAGTGGGCAGGTTGGAGAAGGAGAAAAGTACAATAAATGCATTAGGGTGACTTAAGAGGGAAATGTATGAATACTGCATGAACTAACAAGGGTGTGAATACATTAAAAAAATGAATGTGGATTTTGTGCTTTGCATCTATAAACATGTAATAAAATGCAAAAGTCACTGGAGGATATAAATTCTCAGTATTATTTGATTCTCAATTTAGATGGAAATTCTTGGATGACTGAAAAGGTTTACCAAATGAGCATGGCAGTGAGGAACCAATGGGAATGTAAGTGTGAGTCACAATGATAGCTCTACCTCTTCAAATTTCCAGGATGATGTAAAGTATTAATAAAGTCACATTTCACTTGCAATTCACTGAATAAAATGACAATTTTCTGCGGCACTTTCTGAGGACTGCTAAGAAATCTTAAGGCAAATTATCAGGTGATTGTTACTTTAGAGGAAACGTTTCCAATGAATAACCTGTCCTAGACCAACCAAGTAGATACAAAGATTCAGAAGACACCTCAATAGCTCTACTCTGAGGACGAAGGAAGTTCACCATGTCTCCCTGTCCCTCAACAACTACAACGGGTGCGGCAGTGAAAGTGGTTGGACAGATTGCAGCATGGTACGGGAGCTGCTCTTCTCAAGGTCGGAGGAGGCTGCAAAAGTGGTGAATGCAGCTCAGGAGATAATGCAAAATTCCTCCCCACCCCTCCTCCTCCATGGACTACATTCCCCACGGCTCCAAGAAATGCATCCAACTTAATGAATGACCCACCTATTACTTCCTGCCCATCGGACTGTGCTCCTCCCCTCACAATTTTGTTCAGGTGCCTGTCTACATTTCATCAGACCTTGATGAAGGGCTCAAGCCTGAAACGTTGGTTATGTATCTTTATCTTTGGTATGAAAAGTGCGCTGTTTGACCTGCTGAGTTCCTCCAGCATCGCGTTTTTACTTCAATCATGGTGTCTGCAGACTTTCGTCATTTACCAAACGTTGGAGTTGACCTGTAAAGAATGCTCGCAGAAGAACTCTTTCAATGTACCAGATACGATGTCACAGATCCGTAGAATCTAGGTGCAGGAGCAGGTCATTCAGTCAATTGTGCCAGTTCCACCATCCAATATGATCAAGGATAATATGAATTCAGTAGCCTATGTGACAATAAACTTAAACCCTCACCCCTTGTCTTCATGAGAAGCATGTCATTGGTGAACCAGGGATGGGCGAAGGATAATAAGGACAGGGTGACATTTTTGATTTGTCTTACTTGTTTTGCCTGGTGGTAAATTGAATTTTATATCCACGAGATATGGAACCTGATACCATAATACTCTGACCAGAATGCAAAATATAATCAAATACTAATCTACTTCATACTGATTTCTGCTTGACCCTTCCCAACCTATTCTCATCATCCTGGCTCTCTCTCTCCTCTGTTCTCTCAGTCTTGATTACCCAAAAACATCAGTCATTCTCTTTCTCCATCTGATGTGGCTTTTGACCTGCTGAGTTCTTCCAGCAGATTGTTTTTTTTTGTTCCAGATTCCAGAATCTGTCTCTTGCTTTCCCAGGCTGAGGGACAACCCTAATTTTCTCAAAATCCCAACTTGTGTTCAGGACATGAAGAATTCTATTTCAGAGACAACCATTCATGGTTTTAATACAATACACATTTGTTTTTGCTTGGGATTGGTGTGGAGTGAATGGAGGCCACTGTGATAGAACAAATCAACTCCTATCGACAGAACGAGACAGTGACAAAAACATGTATGTTATACATGTGCTTTTTGATGTCAATAGCATCTGAAGAAGGTTAACATTGACGGGGATAAGGATCCAAGTGCAGATCAGTGGGACTAGGCAGAATAATAATTTGGAATAGACAAGAAGCGCCTATGGGCCCGTTTCAATGTTTCTATGGTTCTGAGATGAAATAGAAACTCTAGAAGCTGCAATTGCTGGAAGCTTCCAGCAATGGAGAGACAGTCAAGCCAAGCCAAGTTTATTGTCATCTGATTGTACAAGTACAACCCGACGAAGCATTGTTCTCCGGTCCTCAGTGCAAAAACACACAGACACGCAACCTGACATAATGCACATAGAGACAAATAATACATATGCAGGACAAGTATATTGCAGATATAAAGATAAATAGATAAATGTTGCTTTGTACAAATTGGAGTCTGAGATGGTCAGTGTGAGCAGTTCCTTTGGTCGTTCAGCATTCTCACTGCCCTTGGGAAGCCTGGCGGTGCTGGCTCTGATCCTCCTGTATCTCTTCCCCAATGAGAGCCGCTGAAAAATGGGAGCAGGGTGGAAGGGGTCCTCGGTGATTTTGCACACCCTCTTCAGACAACGATCCCAGGAGATCACGTTAATAGGAGGAAGGGAGACTCCAGTGATCCTCTCTGCTACTCTTATGGTCTTGTGGATTGATCTCCAATCCATTTCTTTGCAGCAACCATACCACACTGTGAAGCAGCTGGCCAGGATAGATCAGCTACAGAAGGTTGACATAATAGTAGCCGATAGCCTTGCCCGTTTCAGACTTTTAAGGAAGTGCAGTCGCTGTTGCGCCTTCCTGACAAGTGAGGAGATGTTGAGTGTCCATGATAGGACACGAGTTAAGTGAATTCCAAGGAATTTGGTACTCTCCACTCTCTCTACTGCAGAGCTGATGATGTGCAGTGGAGGGGGTTTGTTCCGGGTCCTCCTGAAGACCACAATCATCTCCTCTGTCTAGTCCATGTCGAGACTCAGAATGCTACTTTCACACCATTTTTCTGTAGTGCGACTTATCATTGTTGCTGATAAGGGCTGTTAAGTTATCTGCAAACTTGCTAACACATTTGGAGCTGGACGTGATGATGCAGTCGTGGGTCAGTAGCGTGAATAGGAGCATGCTGAACCCACAGCCCTGAGTTGAGCCAGTGCTCAATGTGACCGTGTTCGATATTCTGCACAAACTGTGGTCTTTCCGTTGGGAAGTCCAGGATCCAGTTACACAGAAGGTTGTTGAGCAAGGACAGCCTCTGGGGAATGATAATATGAAGCACCAAGCTGAAGTCAACAGCAGCCTGGCGTATGAGGCATCGTTCTCCAGATGGGCTAGGATGGAGCAAAACAACAAGGCTATCGCATCATCTGTGAAATGATTTATTCTATAGGCAAATTGAAATGGGTCCAGCATCTTTGGGAGGTGTGCTTTGATGTGTTCCATCACCAGGCGCTAGAAGCATTTCATAATGATGGAGGTTAGTGCCACAGCGTGGTCAACATTGAGACCTGTTATTATCACCTCTATAGGTACCAGGATGATGGGAACAGAGAAACAGAGGTAACATTTCAAATGATGGTCTTTCTTGACCGGGAATTAATATTTTGGGCCAGGCTGTCCCTCTTTTTCTGCAGGTGCGGGAAGCTGATTAGAGCGACTGAGGCAGGAAATTGAGAGCAAGATTGACTTGGATTTCAGATGGATTAGCAGACTCAATAAGGTAAACTAAAATAAAAGTTCTATTGCCAATTTTGTTTCCATTTTTTTCTCTTTTATTGTATAATCTGTCTTGCTGAGCACATGCCTCTGATGTTAACTGCACCTCAACTGACATTTTCAATCACTGATCTCATCCCATCAGAATCATACCCTTTATCACTCCCTCTTCTCATTGCTGCCTTCAGGCAGAAAGTACAGAAGCCTCAACTAAACGGCACAGCACTGTTCCAGCGGCAGCAATCAGGGCTTTGAATCCGGCGAGGTCCGTATGGAGCTCGTACGCTCTCCTTGCATCTGCGCGAGAGTCCCCCGCGTGCTCCGGTTCCATTCCGCCCTTCAAAACTGTAGGGGGATTGTAAGCTAATTGGTGTATTTGGGTGACATGGGCTCATGGGCTGGAAAGGCCCGTTAACCGTGCTGTTGTCTCATTTTAAAATGTAAAAGAGAAGCTTTTTACTAACAGTGTCAAACACTTGTTACACTAACCAGCGGCTGCCCCAATGCCATGAAAGAACAGTTTGTGCTATTTAAGATATATTTCTGTATTTTTACATAGTATTCTTGTACTTACTGTCTTAATTCAATTAAGTACGTTATTTTAATTGTTTTTAAATACAAATATCTGTTCTACTGGAGCATGTAACAATCTTGATGTATAAGCATATTCCACAATGTACAGTGAAATCTCGTTAGAACGCAATTCGTTAATCTGTGGAATCGCTTATAGCGCGGCTGTCTGTGGACCCCAAACTTTGCAAATTTCTAGAAAATAAGTTGATTAAAATTCAGGATACCAATATTAAAAAGAACGCGCTTGCTTTCCTTCATTGAAATTGTTAGTTATTGATAGTGGATCCTTCGAAAACTGGTAATATTTGGGTTGGATTATCCGTGGGCACACAGGCATATATGCATCTGTTCCGCGCGGTATGAAATCTTGGACCCCAACTATCGCGTTTACGAGGTTTTACTGTATACGACCGATTATGATTATCTTTATTCCATCCATTCCTCTCTCCACCTTCTCTGTTACGTGAACTAACCTGTTTCACCCTTTTCCACTTCTGGTCCTGCTCTGGAAGTTTTTACTGTTTCTCTCCCAACAGACACCGACTGACCGACTGACTGATTCCTGTTTTGATAATGCTTTGAAGATTGAAGAGTGAACAAAGCAAGTTTGAGGAGGAGCGCTGGTCTTCGATGATGGTAGTCTTGCTATTAACTTTAGAAGTCATGTCCCATCGTTATATTTTGGAACATTGTTCATACCCTGCTTTTCAGTCAATTGCCCACCCCCATTAAAAGGTAATATTCACTTAAAGCTTGAGGGACATGAATAAGGAACATTGTGCATTGCCACAGGTCAGTTCAAAGGAAACAATATACAGTGAGGAACCACATGAACTACAGATGCCGGAATCTCAGGCAAAGAGACCACACTTGGAATAATGTGTTCAGCTCTGGTCACATCATTACAGGAAGTTATGTGTAAGGTCTGGAGAAGGTGCAGAGGGGATTTCCCAGGAAGTTGACTGGATTGGAGAACATGTCTTAGGAGGCAAGGTTGGTAGATTTGGATCGAGAAGGATGAGAGGTGACAATAGAGGTCTAAAAGATACTGAGAAGCATAGATAAGGTAGACAGTCAGCACCTTTTCCCTCCGGTGGGGGTAGCAAATACCAGTGTACATCTGCACAAAGTGAAGGGAGGAAGGTGTGGTGGAGACATCAGGGGTAAGTTTTTTTTTACATCAAGAGTTGAGGGAGCCCAGAATGCATTGCCAGGGGTGGTGACGGAGGCTGGAACAATAGGGACATTTAAGTCTATTAGACAGACACATTGATGAAAGAAAAATAGAGGGTTTTGAGGTTGGGAGGGATTTTTTTAGGGGAAGGTATTTATCAGTTGGCACAACATCATGGGCTGAAGGGCTTACTGTATTGCAGCGCACTGTGTTCTAAAATGTGAGCAGCTGCAGGGACTCAGCAGGTAGGACAGCATCCATGGAAACAATGAAAAGTCAACACTTGGCTTGGGAACCTTTCTTGAGTCTTGAGTGAAGGTTCCGACCTGAAACATACACAATCTCTCTCTCTCTCTCTCTCACACACACACACACACACACACACACACACACACACAGACATGTAAGCATACACAAGCACCTGCACGTAAACACACATACATATATGCACACACACACATGCACACACACTCACAGACGATTTTCCTCAAGGAAACAAGTCAGGCACTCACTACAAAGAAGATTGCACCAGTCAACTCAATTTAATATTTTGGAGAAAAAAGGAAAAAGAAAATATTTCTCGGGTCATTCCTCCAGGACAAGGAGAAACAATTTCTTTAACCAACGACTTCACCTGTCCAGGGACAAACACTAGGGTCAGTGTTACATTCAATCCTTCATTTGACTCAGCTATCAAAAGAGTTATTCACCTTAACAATAAAAAAGCCAAGGGAATTCAGCAAGGATTCAAATCATGCCTTATCCTGCATCAGTTGAGGCACCCATTAATCATGAAAATCTGGCACTGAAAGACTTGCGGTTTAATTATGTGACTATTCACTCGGACAATTCAGCCTTAAGATCTGCCAGCAATTTCACATCAACTATATTTAGCTTTGAGATGGCACAATTCACAAGGATAAAACCAAGTATTATCCAAGCATACTCAGGAAGCCTAATCAGTGTAATTATTGAATCAGCTGGCAAAATTGACTGGGAGGAGTTGCTAAACCTTCATCTGAAATGTCACAGTGTCTGAACACTGTTGGGTTAATGACGATTCCATTCATGTTACTTCAGTTTCACATCACCGGAACACTCATTGATCCTTCACTGCCACTTTATGGAGCCATAGCACCTCACCACACCACAAGAGGCCTTTCAGCCAATTTGCCCTCTTCTGGCTCATTGAAATGCTTTCCCCAAAACATTTCCTTCTACCTGCCTTTGACCTTCAAGTGTTTCTTTCGTTAAATTTTGGATTTCAAGAATCCTTCATTGTCATGTAATGTAACAGGTGTAATATTACAGAAAATTGGCAGAAAGATTCAGCATCAATAGAAATTGCTGGGTGCCTCTTACGGTCAGAGAAAGAGAAGCAAAAGAGAGCCCATCCCAGATTTACTGAGAGACTGTGGATTCGCCTCCAGCTCTCCCAGATTTCAATCCAAACCACCGGCAACCCGAACTCCAGATCGAAACTCCAACACGATCAGTGAGCCTTCACTGCCCTCAGCTCCCTCTCGCATCCAGGTTCCGACATCTGGTAGCTCTTCAGCCAGTCTCCAGCAGTCCGCAGCCTGGTGCGCATCCTTTGGCAGCAGTCACCAGCAGGTCCCCCAGCCAGCCTGGGTTCCTCGCCCCGTGTCACTAACCGCCCGCCACCTGTAGGTTCTTCAGCCGCAGAGCCCCTCAATGGTCCGCCACCCTACTCACCATCCTGTAGGATTGCTTCCTCCGCAAAGGGGGATGTCTCCCCATTTTCCAGTGTACCCTGCCAGTCCTCTGCTCCCTGAAGTCTGGAACCTCCCAAGGCTGCTACTGAAAACAGGCACCGTCATCTTGGGTCCAGACCCCGCAGTCGCAGGATTTTGAAATAACCGACCATCTGCAGATCATTTAAAGCCTGCGAGGAGCCATTGTTAGTAGACATGGACGGAAGGAAGCTGTGAAGCTGCGCTGGGTCTCTGCTCTCCATCTCCGTGAGTCTGCGCCGTTACAGGCAGCACTGACAGCGCCACCATGTTTTTTTTTTGTCAAGTAAAGCAATTATTTTCAGAGATAAGATCTTGTAAGATACCTACTTCCTTCATTTAAAGAGATTACCAACACACAGAAGCCAGTAAACCACAGAGGTGAGACAAGAGACTGCAGTTACAGGAATGGGTGATAAGTGGCTTTAATCTGTTGCACTAACGAGAAGCAATGTTGCGTGGCGATGAAATCCATGAGCCACACTCTCAGGGCAGCAGGAAATTCATGGCCACATGTACCAAGATAAAGGTTATTTTGCGAGCAGCCCACCCAGACATCTCACACATCGTACAGAAAGTAAGAAACAATACTAAAGTGCAGAGAGACATAGAAAAATACAACACTGGAGTGTTTTATTTTATGACAGAGAGAGATCAGTTCAGATTTTCAGATTTCAGATTTATTGCCAGAGTTCACATGTGACATCATATAACCATATAACAATGGAAACATGCCATATTGGCCCCTCTAGTCCGCACCGATTTACGTGAAACTCCATTAATTCCACCTACCCACTCCCTCGCCCATAACCCTCCAACCCCCCTCACATCCATGTGCTCATCTAAATGACAGAATTGACCCTGCCGCAACTACCCCTTCTAGAAGGTCATTCCACTCAGCCACCACTCTCTGAGTGAAGAAGCATCCTCTTATATTACTACTAGAGTTTTGCCCCCTAACCCTTAACTTATGACTCCTTGTTCCAATCTCCCCTACCCTCAGGGGAAAGAGCCTATTCACATCTACTCTATCTATTCCCTTCATAATTTTAAATATTCAACCCTGAGATTCTGTTTCCAGCAAGTGAGGCCCAATTACCACTTATTGGTAGTGCAAGTAAAAATTAGACACAGCATGTACATGTAAACAAATAAAGATCTGTAAAGAGGGTGGCACGGTTGGCAGAGTGGTTAGCGTCATGCCTTTACAGTGCCAGCGATCAGGACCATGGTTCGAATCCCGTGCTGTCTGCAAGGAGTTTGTATGTTCTCCCCGTGTCTGCGTGGGTTTTCCTTGGGAGCCCTGGTTTCCTCCCATCTTACAAAATGTACCGGGGTATAGGTTAATTGGGTGGCACAGACTTGTGGGCTGAAATGGCACCTGTTACCATGCTGCATGTCTAAATTTTTAAAAAGATAACAAATGTAAACAAACCGATTGTGTAATACAGAGAGAATGAAAAAAATCAATAAAGTGCACAAGCAAGGGTCCTTAAATGAGTCTCTGATTGAGTTTGTCATTGAGGAGGGGTAACAGCTGTTCCTGAACCTGATGGTGCGAGTCTTGTGGTACCGATACCTCTTTCCTGATGGCAGCAGTGAGAACAGAGCGTGTGCTGGGTGCCGTGGATCCTTGATGATTTCTGCTGCTCTCCGACGGCAGCGTTCCCTATAGGTTTACTCGACAGCGGGGAAGGTTTTGCCTGTGATGTCCTGGGCTGTGTCCATTACCTTTTGGAGGGCTTTACACTTTTGGTGCCCCCATACCAGACCATTACACATCCAGTCAGCACACTTTCCACCACACGTCTAGAAATTTGCCAGTGTTTCTGATGTTATGCCAAACCTCCGCTAACTTCTGAGGCGCTGACATGCTTTCTTCATGATGCTATTAGTGTGTTGGGTCCAGGAAAGGTCCTCCAAGATAGTGAGTCCTATGCACTTGAAATTTCTCACCCTCTCCAACTCTGATCCCAAGGATCACTGAAGAAAGACAACATAATTGTCAGAGAATTAATTATTCAGATAATAGTTCAAGTCAATCAATGGCTCATTTACTTTTGTCTCCTGTGTACAAATTATTTCACTGTTACAGCATTGCGGTGATGTTTTTATTAAAGAGTGGGAGTAGCTCTGTGAATCGACCTGGACCAGAGCATCCCTGATCAAAGTGCTTATTGATGTGTCGCCCGTTTTAATTCTGTCATGTAACACTTTGGAGAACAAAGCAGCTTCACCCCGCGCAATAACAAGGACATTAAGAAGCCTCTTGCAGCCTCCGAGCATTCAAATGTGCCCCATTCCATGCCAAACTGCGTCTCCATTGTAATGACGGAAAATGAACCTCTCATTTTAATAACTGCAAGGAACAACAAACAATAAAAGAAGACCATGTTGTTCCTCAGTAAACAACAGTGGGAGTACTGATGTTCTGACTCGTTCATGGATTTTATAAAAAAAATCGATTGCAATGCTCTCACAAATTTCAATGTTAGCAGATGACATCAAACCTGAAGGAGGTCATAGGTCGGCACAGACATGGCGGGCCAAAGGCAATGGTTCCATGCCTATCTGCCTATGACTCCATGGATGTATGATTTAATAGACTACAACAGTGGGTCTCAACCTTTTTCTTTCCACTCCTTAGGCCATGGGTGCTCTGTGATTAGTCAGGGATTGGTTGAGGAAGGGAAGGTTGAGAACCACCGCTCTGGACCCAATTATAACTGAAATATTTTGCTTGAGATAAATTGTCATTGGCCCATTTCCTTTGGAGTTCTGAAACCAGGCACATAACGAGTCAATTAGGTACTTTTTCTTTCCACCCACATACCACTTTAAGCAATCCCTTACTAATCACAGAGCTCCTATGGCATAGGAAATACTTAAAGTGATATGTGAGTGGAAATAAAAAGGTTGAGACCCATTGGACTACAAGAACATGTGATAAGTTGGCTCAATGGCAGATAAGTGGAGGGTGATATTTGATTGCTGTGAAAGTTGGAGTGATAATGGAAATGTAGCCTTTAGCACCAGAGATGAGGGGAGGCAATGTGAAATGGCATGGATTGAAAGGTGTGCAGAAAGGATGTGGAAGCTATGGAGAGGGTGCAGAGGAGATTTACCAGGATGTTACCTACATTGGAAAATATGAGGCAAGATTAGCAGAGCTGGGACTTTTCTCTTTGGAGGGAAGAAGGATGAGATGTGATGTTATAGAGGTCTACAAGATTTTAAGGGGCATAGATTTGATGGACAGTCAGCACCTTTTCCCCAGGGTGGGAGTAGCAAACACCAGAGCACATCCATACAAAGTGAAGGGAGGAAGGTTTAGAGGAGACATCAGGCATTGCAGACACCCACAGAGATTTGTGGGTACCAGGACTGCCCTGCCAGAGGTGGTGGTGGAGGCTGAAACACTAGTGACTTTTAAGAAACTCTTAGGCACAAAGATTTTAAAAAAACTAGAGAGTTATGAGGTAGGGAGGGTGTGTGAACTGTTGAACACTCATTTATCTGGCTTTGCCCTGTCCTGTGATCGTTCTGTGGCTCCTCCCTCTTGGCCCTGTATAAAGGCTCCAACACTATAACCCCTCCCTAGAAAGCCAACATTTTATTTACAACAGTAAATAAAAGCCTATTTTTCTGTAACTCCGGTCTTTCGAGTTATAGATTGTACATCAATTATTTTCACCCCTTGTGTTTTTTTAAATTTTGTGATATGGGGCACAAAGTCTTACAAGTCTTACAGGTTAAGTCCACCTAACAGCCTGGTCTTCCATTGTGACTGGTGGAGAGTTGAATGCTCCTGGGCCTCCAGCACTACGTTGACCTGCTGGTGATGTGGTGGCTCGACCGGAGTCACTGGGGCGGGGCAAGCAGAGGTTGCTGTGGTATATAGCAGAGGTTGCTGTGGTATATATGGGAGGTGTTAGGTCTGCTTTGTTCATGAATGAGTGAGACAAACACCAGGCTGAGTCGAAATCAGGGTTCTTTGTTCTTTATTACCGGATTGTAACACTTGCGACTAACCATGTTAGTCGGAGAATGCATTCTGCTGTTATCAGCAAAATGGTGATTTTTTATACCCTTGGATATGTGCTTAGAACATCATCATATCATTACTTGTCCAATGACTAAAACTGTTGCTATCCTTTCCCTGCTAGCTTCCTGCCTCTCAATCCATCAATGTCTCTCTTATCTTGTAAGTACAAGGATGCATTCACATCTTGTTACAGCCCTGCACATTCCCATCTCATGATGTTTTACCTAACAGGAGTACAAGGACACCTCCCCTTCTTGTTACAGCCCTGTACAGGGTAACTCCTTACACATTCCCATCTCATGATGTTTTACCTTACAATCCCTCCTTTGTCCTCTTTAGAGGACAATCTCGCCCTGACTATGCTACCACCGCGTTACATTAGTTCGCCTATTATTGCCAAGCTCTATACGGGTTCTGTTCACAGGGTAGTTCGGCTGGTGGGCGAGGGCTCCCCCAACCCTCCTTTGCGTACACCCCCCATCCGTCACCCCGATCCCATTGCCCGTTTACAAGTTTCATCCCATTTGCCCCCAAGCAAAAAACTAGCTAACCCCCCGTACATTAGTAAATTCCCAAGTTAACATATGGTCTACAATCTAATTCATAATACTTGTTCTACAATCTGATTAATAATGTTTGTGTTACAATCAATGTTATAATATTTGTTCTACAATCAAGGTTATAATATTTAGGTTACAAGCAAGGTTAAAATTATATGTGTAACAATCTAATTCACAATCCCTCCTTCCCATCACATTCCCCTTCAGACTCCAGATCGATCTCAGCAACTTTCTCCGCCTCCTGTAATGTGAGATAGTCTTGCTCCACAGCCTGCACAGCTTGATATTTCGGAGGCAGTTCATCACGGTCAGCAAAGGCTCTCTCTATGGTCCTCGTGACCAGCGTTCGAATGCATGGAATACAACAACAGCCACAAGTGATAAAAATTGATACAGAAATGAACAAACCCAGCAAAAGTTGTCCTAACAATGTGCTCCATCTCCCAAACACTCCCTGTAACCAGGATAAAACAGGATTGGAGACTCCAGACTGGGCTTTTAATTCTTTCGCCAATGCCCTAAGTTTCGTTAACCCCTTAGTGAGTGATCCATCTGGCCCTGTGTTATTAGAGATAGAAGTGCAGCATAGATCTCCAAACAGCACACACTCCACCTTTCTCTGCCAGGACCATATCAATCGCTATCCTATTCTGAAGTGTCATAAGGGAAGTTTCTGACAGTTGTTGATGTATTGCCTCAACAACGTCCCTGGTCAAATTTGCAAGGCGCTGGACATTATAGTGAATAAGGTTGATCCTATTAACATTTTTATTTACAGTGATGGGAAAAATTGCACTAAAAACAGGAAAACTTTCAAACCCAGCTACAATCTCATCGGCTAATTTAAATTCGTCCGGAATATTCCGGGCTTGGCCAATGGCATCAATCCATACCCCATCAGGGTTCCTTCCTCCCGGCCCCAAGAGTCCAACACTCCTCCTTTTCTCCACAGCCAACTCTCTGTGTGGCGCAATTCTAGGGAATCCTCGTCCCCCTCCTGCCTTTTGACAATCAGCACTGGCGCATTAAGGGTTACTAGAGCACACCGACCATCCCAGTTAGCGGGGAGCCAGTTGTACAGCACTCTTCCTCCACAAAACCACCAAATATCCGCCCTAGCCTGGGTCAAGCGGGTTGCACTACTGCTATGTGAGAGATCAACATGAGTCCTGCACGAGTCGCTGGGCAGCCAACCCACATGGAAAACGTGCGCTGCTGTGTTGTTGTTGGCAAAACAAGTAACATTAGTTATGCCTGTGGATCTAAAGACAGGGGGAGCTACATTAGCCGGAGCTATGGGAAACGTCTGTTCCCATATCAGACACCTATTCAGTGGGTTGGATTCTGACATTAGGTTCAAGGCGCAGTCCATAGCATCTGTCTCCTCAAAAATTGATCTGCTCATCCGTAATAATGGCCTTCCTCGGGCACAGACCCAGCAGTTCCCATACCCTGCTTGGTCCGCATATTTACCCATCTGATCTATCCAGGAGTTTGACTCATCAATACCTGTCTCAATTGCTATCTTCTCTCCCCTGGTCATCTTCGTACTGTCGAATTTTCTCACTTCCCCCTCTTTCGAAGTGGGTTTAATTATGTCCTTTGTGTATGTTTGTAAGTCGAACCTCATCACTCCCCAAGGATCTTTTCCATTAATAGACACTCCAATCATTAGATAGAAGAGGTCTCCGACACCATGTTCTCTCCCTGTGCCTCCCTCGCATGTCTTGTACTGTAGTAGGTTTTCGATACCCTAGTATCATTTCTCTATGTGCCTCAGACATGGCCGTACCGTTTTTACCCACGAGTCTTCCTAGGAAAGTTACCACCCTCCTTCCGACCTGACATTTCGACCTTTTTACTTTAAATCCAGCCTCGCCTAACCCCTTGAGTAAAACTGCTGTCCCTGTCAGGCACTCATGTGGCGTTTTCCTTGCTAATATTAGGTCGTCTACATACTGAATCAGTGTAACATCTTCCGGGAGCTTTAATTTCATTAGGATTTCGCTAAGGGCCTGATTGAACAGTCCTGGACTGTCCTTATAACCCTGAGGTAATCTAGTGTATGTGTACCGATGTGCTTGGTAAGTGAAAGTGAACCAGTCTTGGCATTCCTCAGCTAATTTCAAGCAGAAGAATGCGTTTGCCAGATCAATGACAGTATAGTATTTGTGCTCCGGACTCAGAGCCCTAAGTGCTACATATGGGTCTGGGACTGGTCTCCCGATGGTCTTGGTAGCCAAGTTAATCTCCCGGAGGTCGTGTACCATCCTCCAGTCTTTTCTACCCTGTTTGGGAACAGGCATGATGGGCGTGTTCCACATACTGTCAGGTGCCGCCCTTAAAACCCCTGACTCCATTAACCCTTCTATCGTTCCTTTAATACCCTCCTCCTGACTGGGCGACAAGCGGTATTGTTTTCTCCATATTGGTTTCTGCCCGGGGTTGGCCAATTCTAGAAATACCTCTTCTTTTATTACTCCCACATCATAGGGCCCCGTTGTCCATATATGTGGACTCAGATTAGAAAGATATTTGTCTGAGTCTCTGTGATCAATATTTTCTCCTTCTATGGCTCGGTCTCTTTCTACTTTCTCATTCACAACCTGGTCCCATGCTTCAATATTCAGTCTGACAAATTTTCCTCCCTCCGAGGTGGAATATCCCGGGATTTCTGTCTGCCTGTATTCACACCCTATCGCTTCCTTTACCATCGGACCCAGCTGTCGAGCGTGATGATCTTTGGCAATACCCAAGGTCACATGAGGCACACTTTCTACTCCTAAGCAGAACCACTCCATTTGTTCTTCTGTCATGACAACCATAGCAGCTATTCCCTCCTTACCTACAAAGATAAATGGACAATGTATCGTTTCTGTCTTCCCTTCTTTTAGAGAGTCCCACCTCTCCTCATATTCCTGGTCCGGGTGGATGGTGTAGTTTAATGTAACATGCATAGGATCTAGTGGATAATGGTAATCCCCATACCGAGGAATACTGGCCCTCCACTCAAAAAACTGTTTAATCAGCCCTGGGCCTGGTTCATCATACAGTAGCCGACTCCAGAAAATACTAACCTCCACAGAGTCTTCTGAAGCGTTAGATGGGGTCATTACTATAAACTGTCCTCCCCTTCTTATTGTATCCCCTGGGTATGTTAACCGAAGGCCCTTCTCAGAACATTGTATGGTTATTCCTAGTTTGGTAAGAATGTCCCTTGCTAATAAATTAATGGGGCAACTTGGCACAACCAGGACAGGCGTTTTAACCCTTTGTCGTCCAAATGTCATGTCGATGTTATCTGTATAGGGCTGTGTTTCCTTTATCCCGGAGAATCCTATTGTAGATAATGTTTTGCCCGAAAATGTGCTCCCTGGGGGCTTTTTAATCACTGTCGTAACTGCTGCCCCTGTGTCAACCATAAATTCAATTTTTTCTCCATTTACCGTCCCCCAAATTTTTGGTGGCTCCCAGGGAGGCGTGATTTTTGATTCTCCAGGGCACCTTCAATAATCAAATTCAGCACCTTCCTCAATATAGTCATTACACTGAGGTGCCTGGACTTGTTGATCACTCTGCCACCCCCCGATTCTCTGGGGCCCATCAATGTGTCCACCCCTACCCCTTGCTTGTCCTCTTAAGTTTCCTCCTCTCCCCCGATAGCCTCTAATAGAGGGTAATCTTTTTCCCCTTGCTCTCCCAGCCTCCGGACAGTTCCGCTGGTAGTGTCCAGGATTTTGGCAGTACCAGCATACTGCATGTTCCCCTCTATACATTGTACCTAGCTGTCTTTCCCAACCATTTCTTACTTGGGGTCCCGGATTTATCACTGGCCCCATGACCTGTGGGACTATCTGTTGGGCCGCTAATTTAACCCCTATATGTTCTATGGCTCTCACCAATTTATCGGTTGTTTTGTCCACCTCCTTCTGGGACGCACTTTCTGACTTAGCATGCTCTGATTGACGATGTCGTTTGATTGCATGTGTCAGGTGTCTTTTCCACAAATCCTCTGACATTGTCTCTACTCCCACAATGTCCCTTAATTTTGCTTGAACCGTAGCAGGTAGTCCGTTTATTATCCCATTACGAAAGTGAGCCCTTCCTAAGGGGCTGTGGTCGGGTCTTTCTCCAGTCCCTGTTTCCCATAAGTCCCATGCTCGAGTGAAATACTCGTGTGCAGTCTCTCCTTCCTTTAGTTGAAGGGTTACCAAGGCATCCAAACTATAGGGTGTAGGAAATGTTTCTCTAAGTGCTTCCCAAAATTTATTCCGAAGTGGGTTAAATTCTATTTCATCCCCCAATTTACTGCTTCTTACAATTTTCTCTATTTGCTTCAGGGCCCCTTCTGCCTTTAATTTTATCATGATAGTTCTGACATCTGCGAGTGCTAATTGTTCTTGGCAGGTTTCTCGCTCAAAACAAGAAATCCATGGACTAGCCCCATTACTCAACGGAGGTAGTTTTTTCATTAAACTCTCTAAGTCCATTCGTGACCAGGGTACATATTTTTGAGTTCCCCGTCCCGTGATCAGTAATGGGCATTGATATCTCAATTTTGGGGATTTCTGCTCCTTCTTTACTCCTGGCATGCATTTATTTATCCCACCTTGTTCTGACTCTTCTTCGTCACTGTCACTGTCCCTATCAGCTTCCAATGTCTCAGGGTCAAAGGTATATTGGTCACATTCATCTCTAAGATAATCTTTTTGGCCATAGTTTAGTTGTTTCACATCTTTCTCTTTTGTTCTAACTATGTCCAGGTAGGCATGTCTATTTTTCTCCCTCCCGAGTCTTTTCCTTTTACTTTCCTCCCATGGTGGATCGTATCTCGTTTCCTCATCTGTACTACACTTTTCGTCCTTTACTCCTATTACCATTCCTTCAGCTTTAATTTTTCCTGACAGTGTTGTAGTTATCTTTTCCACTTCCTTAAATACACCTACCATTAATTCTTTTTGATCCTCACTGATCTGCCCCAGCACATTAATATCTCTGTTTAAGTTTTTAATGTTATCCTGAACCTTTTTCATGTTCCATTTCTGTATCTCTAACTCCTTTTCTATTTTCTTGGACTCCAGAGGGGTCTCTACATCTATTACTCCCCCTTCTATTTTTATTAAAGGGGCCTGTACCTCGTCTGATGTGTCCCTATTCCCGAGGTTCTTGTCACACCCCAGTGTCTCAATATCTGGATATAAGGGACGTGACTCCAGGATCCCATCTGGGGTGCCAGGGGCACCTTGTGACTCCACATATGCATAGGGCGGGGGTCTACAAGCTATTTCTACAGGGGCCATAATAGGTGGGTTATCAGGGAGACCAAATTCTTCGAATATAGCTAGGACATCGCGGTACTGCATCTCCTTGTCTCTCACCCTCTTTTTTGCTGACTCGCGATTAAAGATTTTGTTTTCTGTGTCCCGTTTGTATAATTGTATAAGACTCACTTATAAATGATTTATTGTCAGAGTACATACATGACATCACATACATCCAGAGACTATGAGAGAGAGAGAGAGAGAGCATAGCGAGAGAAAGAGATAGAGAGGCAGATACACAGAGCACAAGAGATAGAGAGAGAAAATGCCTTGCACTGGCCCCACTGGGAGAAAAGTCTTCAGATTAACACTTTCGTTTCAAAGGTTTTAAAAGGTTCTCATCCTGTGATCACTGGTCTGGATCAGATTGGGTCTCCCACCACTGGGAACTATCACTCCTTCCTTCCCTCCCACCTCGAGTGAGCTACACGTCAGCCCACAATGTCTGCCCTGATCCTGCAATGGTGGGGGTGCGGGAAAAAGGGAGGGAGAGAGGATAAAACAGGATCCCATTTGATGCGGAGCTGGAATTGTGGGCACAAACTTAAAACCAAATTGTATTTCTCTGCCCTGCCCAACCTGGGGATTTCAGGGCAGCACCGCCACAGATTGGGATTGGAAGGGGGAGTGGGTGAGAGAGGAGGGGGGGGAGAAGAGAGAGAGGGGGAGAGAAGAGAGAGGGGGGAGGGTGAAAAGAGGGAGGGAGAGAGCAAACCCGGACACTTCGTGGCTGGAAACTGGAAACAGGCACTTTTCCTTTCCCTTCTGTGTTTTGTTTCTTCCAGCTTATCTAAGCCTCTACGTTTTAAAATTTTGTTTCCCTCACCTGTCAGGAACATCTCAGTGCCCCCGGGTAACCAACCCCTCTTCCTACAGCGGTCTACACATTTTCGGAGCATTTTTTGTTTTTCCAATGCCGCATTACTGGTATTTCGCTCCTCTAATTCCTGATTAATTTCCTTAATAACTTGGTCAAAAGTCTTAGCAGGCAACTGTACAGCCATAGCTGCGGGACCGCTTTCTAATGCCTGTTTTAATTTAGTTTCTTGTCCGTTTAGGGGATCTATGTCAACGAAAATTGCTTTTAAAAATGTCTCCTTGCAAGCTGGATGACTAATATCTTTTAAAGGAACAGTCTCTAAGTCTTGTCCTCCAATTGACTTCAGACTGTCCTGTATACTCTGATTGCTCGTTTTCCACTCTCTGTTTTCCCAAAGGGGTCTGAAAGTTAAATTACAACTAGAAAACCAAATATTTGGGCTATACTTTTGTCCTGTTTCCCTGTACCAATCTATGAATTTACGTAACTTGGTGATGTTGGGAATACCCTCATTTAACTTATCAAAAGTATTTCGAATAAACCGGGTGTCTCTTAGGAGTTTGTCAACTTTTTCATTAATATCTCCTACCTGATCCGGACACAGCTGTCGCAGCCTTCTGTCGTCGTTCTTGTTCACCAGGCAGGCGTCCCTGCGTACTTTTTTTGTTGTCTCAAGGTCTCTAGTGTCTGCTGTGGTATTCCACCACGGCGAATTGGGGAAATAAATTCTTAACTTCTCAAGTGTACAGACATTATCATACTTACCGGACATTTATAAGTCAGTCTCTCAGATACAATTGAGGCCAATAAGCCTGAACCTTTGTTTTCTTTCAAAGCCCAACCTTCACGTGGGAGATTTCTCCTCTTAATAACCAGTTTAGGGCAGAAAACTTAGGTCCTCAATTGTTTATAGACCACCTTCTCACTCTATTGGACTTTGCAACGACACAATAAAGACTTTTAAACTCTAGTAGTTTCTTGCGAAGCACTTAATAAATGTCATTCAAACACCTTAAGGACTTTTATCTTGTCTGTAATCACTTACGTGTTACAATCCTGGCATGCGACCTTCAATTGTGGTCGTCTAATTTGTCCGATCTCCAGTTCTTACTGACAATCATAAAGATTTAAAAAAAAGAGAATTTTGTTAAAACAGGCTTCTCTGGACCTTTTTATCAGCCGGCTGAGATGATTGTCAGAAAAAACAGAAACCGTCGTCCAGTGTTCACTCACCCATCACGTCGGGGTCACCAAATTGTTAGGTCTGCTTTGTTCATGAATGAGTGAGACAAACACCAGGCTGAGTCGAAATCAGGGTTCTTTGTTCTTTATTACCGGATTGTAACACTTGCGACTAACCATGTTAGTCGGAGAATGCATTCTGCCGTTATCAGCAAAATGGTGATTTTTTATACCCTTGGATATGTGCTTAGAACATCATCATATCATTACTTGTCCAATGACTAAAACTGTTGCTATCCTGTCCCTGCTAGCTTCCTGCCTCTCAATCCATCAATGTCTCTCTTATCTTGTAAGTACAAGGATGCATTCACATCTTGTTACAGCCCTGCACATTCCCATCTCATGATGTTTTACCTAACAGGAGTACAAGGACACCTCCCCTTCTTGTTACAGCCCTGTACAGGGTAACTCCTTACACATTCCCATCTCATGATATTTTACCTTACAGAGGGGAGGATGTTGTTTGATGGGTATGCTCCTCAAGAGCAGATGGAGACAGTTTCTTCGCACCCATCCGAGTAGGTCAAATACGCGTATTGGGGGTTTCCATAGAAGAGCTGAACCCTATTGGTGTAGTGGGTTGGTTTTTATGGCCCCTCACATGCTTCAGTATCAAGACCAGGGATGTCGGCTTTTTGTTCCAGCACCTATCAGGTTCTTGAATTTTCACTTGTCGCACTAACCAGGAACTGTTCCAACACCACAAAAGGACTGCCTGCACTGTTACAAAGTCACTCCCATCAGGTGGCTTCCCTGAATACACCTTCTCCATTTTGAGCATCTATGGGCAAGCAATTTATCAGAATGTTGCACTGTTGAAGGAAGTTTTCAGAACATCCTTAAAAATATCTTTCTCCCACTGGAGGCAAAAATTGCTTACTTCTCCGTTTGGACAACAATTTATGGAGGACATCTCATTCACTGGGTTAAAGCTTGCAGGATTCAAAGTGAAAACCAGGCCAAAGAGTGTCAGCAGAGAGTAGGACATAATTGGAGCTGCAGTCAAAGTTATTATTTTTGCTGACTCGAGGAAGTAATTTGATTGCTGTAAGATTTATACTGTGTCACCATACTGTTCTCACTGGGAAAGTCGAGTTGTAAATACTCTACAGTGAGATTCAATTGCTGTTGGACAATACGGGTTAGTAAAACCAACAAGACAAAACAAATCAGGAGAATTTTATGAGATCCAAAAAAGTGAAATGTTATCTTTTATGTGGGGATAATAGACTAACAAGAAGATGAAACAAACTTAAGGAAAGTGAATCGCTACGCAGCAGAGCAGGTGGTGCAAGAATAAAAGAAATGCACAAGGTGTCATGCCACACAAGGCAAAAGTTAAAAAGTACAGTTAAATGGTGCAAAGCATTAGTTAATACCAATGGGATGTTCATTGATGGGCAAGATTACCACAGGTCGAGTACTCCGTATCTGAAAACCAAAAAAGATCCAAACACCAAATTTTTTTTAGCATCACAGTTTGAAAGAAATTCACCCATGTGGGGCTCTGATGCCACCATTTTGATAACAGAGGTCTGGTGTCCAAAGATATAGTTGAAAATGGCAAAAAGGCCTGGAAAGACCAATATGGATGACAGTGATGAGGGAAAGAGGAATGGTTTATGTTTATCTCGAGAACAGAATGTCTAGCTGTTGGAGAAAATGTAAGTGTGAAACATCTTACAGAAGAGTACGGTGTCGGAATAACCACATAGAAACAGAAAATAGGTGCAGGAGTAGGCCATTTGGCCCTTCAAGCCTACACCACCATCCATTTTGATGATGGCTGATCGTCCACTCAGTACCCTTCTCCCCATACCCCCTGATCCCCTTAGCCACAAGGGCCAAATCTAACTCCCTCTTAAATATCGATAAAGAACCAGCTTCAACTACTTCCTGTGGTAAACAATTCCACAGATGCACCACTCTCTGAGAGATTTTTTTCTCTCTCTCTCATCTCAGTCCCACAATCTTTGACCTGAAGAAACAGAAGGATAAACTGTTGAAGTTCAATGCTGTAAGTGATAAACAGGAGCTAATGAAAAATACAAAAGCACGGCATAAAGCCGTGAAGTGAAGATCTCGATCGTGTATTGATGGAGTGATGTCGTCACCATCACAGTGAACACTCACAAAGCCGTCCGTGGTTCGCTGTTGTTATTGTCTAAGTGCTGATACAGCTATTTTACCGCTTAGTCCTATTGTTCCAGAAAAAAAACCCAAATATCCGAAAACCATCTGGTCGCAGGAGTTTCAGATGTGGGCTTTTAGCATGCTGGCCTTTATCAATCATTGCATGGAATATAGGAGTTGGGAGGTGATGTTGAGATTGTATAAGACGTTGGTGCGGCCTAATTTGGAGTTCTGTGTGCAGTTCTGGTCGCCTAATTATAGGAAGGATATAAACAGAGTGGAGAGAGTGCAGAGAAGGTTGACCAGAATGTTGCCTGGGTTTAAGCATCTGGAGTATAGGGAGAGATTGGACAGATTAGGTCTTTATTCTTTGGAGCGTAGAAGGTTGAGAGGGGATTTGATAGAAGTATTTAAGATTATGAAAGGGATAGACAGAATGGATGTGGATAGACTATTTCCGTTAAGAGGAGGAAAGATTAAAACAAGAGGACATGAGTTAAGAATTAAGGGGCAGAGGTTTAGAGGTAACATGAGGGGGAACTTCTTGACTCAGAGAGTGGTAGCCGTGTGGAATGAGCTTCCGGGAGAAATAGTGGCGGCGGAGTCAATAGTATTATTTAAGAAAAGGTTGGACAGGTATATGGATGAGAAGAAGATGGAGGGTTATGGGCATTGTGCAGGGAGGTGGGACTAGAAAGGGGTGTTTGGTTCGGTGCGGACTAGAAGGGCCTAATGGCCTGTTTCCGTGCTGTAATTGTTATGTTATGTTATGTTACTGTATTACATTGTGGGAGCTGAATTTCCTCTATTGCAAGATTGACTACATTCCAAAGTTACTTTGTTTTCTGTGAAGGATTTGGTACTACAGTATTTAAAAAGGAATTAACTTTTCACATTAACAGCCTCCCAAATGTAACAGAGCCATTAGACCATGTTTCAGTGCTCCAACTATCAATCATATTATGAAAGAGCAAAATTTAAATGGAACGACAGAGTATCTGTCTTCACAACCAATAGCAGCCATAATCTTATTCATTAGTCTTGGAACTTGCTGTGTATTGAATGGTTTAGTCAAATAACAGGCAATACATCAGATTTCTTGGAGTTGTCAAAATAATGCACAAGTCCCAGGGTTAGGAGAGTGCTCGGCAAGTTCCTAACCTTTTATTTGGGATCGTCAGGACCGGACGCCTTCCGTTGTTTGGAATCTTCCGGATTTCGCTCACCTGCCCGAGTCACGCTGCAGTCTCTGTCTTCCCCCCTCCCCCATGGCCTCCTTCTCGGTTCCCCTGAGCTGCCGCGGGTACAGCGATTTCAGCTGCACGGGGGATGACGAGTACTGATAACGGCCACTGAGCCACCACCGCTGGGCTGACTGAAAATGCTGCCACCTGGACGGGCGTCAGAAGACAGCGATTTGGAGGCACTTATAAAGTAGCGGAATCACACGGGATATGCTGATGTGAGTTGAGCAAGGGTCATGCTTGATGGGTAGGGTACTTAGTAATGATACCACTAATTAGCAACATGGAACGCGGCGGGATACATGGGAGTTGAGCGAAGGTTGTGTTGGGCCATGTTTGGTACCAAACTCCATCTTTGATGAGCAGATATCATCTACCAAAAAAAAAGGTGGCGGTTTTTGGAGGTTTCCCATTTTTGGAATTCCAGATAGAAGGTTAGACTGCTTCCAAGTGCATTGCATTCAATGTAGCCTTCTCTACAATGGAGAAACCCAATGCCACTTTGAATCCCTGATCAATCCTCAAGGGTAACCTCAAGCTGTCAGTTGCCTATCACCCTAATTTGATAACACCCCGTTCACAATAATTCTTAACACCAACCAGTGCCTTGCAAGGCTGCAGGCTCAGTCCTTTCTTGTACTCCCTATACCCTTGTGTCTGAGAGATCAAACCCAAATTTGCAGATGGCGACATTGCCAAAGGCCAGATCTTAAACAACACGAAGATAGAATGCAGGAAGAAGACAGAGAACCTTGTGAAGTGCTGTCAGGTCAACAACCTCTCCAACCTCTCCTTCCTCTGTCAGCAAAACAAAGGAGCAGGTAATTGACATTAAGAAACAGAGGGGAGCACACACCTTCATATGGAGATGGTACAGACTTCAAATTCTTCAGAGTGCCCATCATCAACAACCTGTTCTGGTCCTACCACAGCCAAGAAAGTGCATGAATAACACTTTTCTCAGAAGTCCAAAGAACAATCAGCCTCCAAGGTCTTCTCACCAAGTTTTACAGATGCACCATTGAAAGAATCCTGTCTGGACAGCATGGCATGGGAACTGTACTGCCCAAGACTATAAGATGATGCAGAGTTGTGAAAGCTGCTCAGCTTATCATTACAAACCAACCACCCATCCATCGCCTCCATCTACACCTCCTACCATCTCAGGAATGTTGCCAACATATTGAAGGACCCACGCTAGCCCAGTCACACTCCCTCCTCCTATTGGGCAGAAAATATAAGTTTGAAAACACGGACTTCCATATTCAAGGATTGTATATTTTCCTGCTGTTATCAGACTCTTAAATGGACCTCTCATTGGTATTTTAAGTACTTCTCTCCATACCGCTGCACTTTGTCTCTGTAACACTGCTGCAGTGATAATTTACTCCATATACACATAATATAACCATATAACAATTACAGCACGGAAACAGGCCAATTTGGCCCTTCTAGTCTGCACTGATCCAAGTACCCTCCTCTAATCCCACTTACCGGCACTCCGCCATATCCCTCCATCCCCCTCCAATCCATATACTTATCCAACTCTTTCTTAAATGACAAAATTGACCCTGCCTCCATCACCTTTCCCTGAAGCCCATTCCACACAGTAACCACTCTCTGAGTAAAGAAGATCCCCCTCATGTTACTCCTAAACCTTTGCCCATCAACTCTCAACCCATGACCTCTTGTATCCATCTCTCCTACTCTCAAGGGGAAAAGCCTTTCCACATCAACTCTACCTATCCCTCTCATTATCTTTAACACATCTATCAAATCCCCTCTCGACCTTCTTCGTTCCAAGGAATAAAGACTTAATTTGCTCAATCTCTCCTTGTATTCCAGATACTAAAACCCAGGCAACATTTTTGTAAATCTTCTCTGTACTTTCTCTATCTTGTTAATATCCTTCCTATAAATAGGTGAACAGAACTGCACACAGTCCTCTAAATTTGGCCTCACCAATACCTTGTACAGTTTCATTACTTCCCAACTCCTATATTCTATGCACTGATTTATATAGGCACGTATACTAAAGGCCTTCTTCCCCACCCTATCCACATGTGCTCCTACCTTCAGGGAACAATGCACCATTATTCCTAGATCTTTCTGCTCCACTGCAGTCTTCAATGTCCTCCCATTTACCACATAGGTCTTGCTTTGATTATTCTTTCCAACATGAAGCACCTCACACTTATCAGCATTAAACTCCATCTGCCATTTTTTTGCCCACTCTTCTAAGCAGTTTATATCCTTCTGCAATCTTTGAAAACCCTCTTCATCATCCACAATTCCCCCTATTTTAGTATCATCTGCATATTTACTAATCCAATTTACCACCCCATCCTCCAGATATACATGACAAACAGCAATGGTCCCAATACCGAACCCTGAGGTACACTGCTTCTCACCAGCCTTCATCCTGACAAACAATTATCTACTACTACTCTCTGTCACCTTCCTTCCAGCCACTGTTGAATCCATTTGACTATCTCCAAATTAATACCCAAGGACTTAGCCATCCTAACTAACCTCCCATGCGGAACCTTATCAAAGGCCTTAGTGAAGTCCATATAGACAACAACCACTGTTCTACCCTCATCAACATTTCTAGTCACCTCTTCAAAAAATTCAACAAGATTGGTCAAACACGACCTTCCACACACAACTCCGTGTTGAGTGTCCCTGATCAGACTCTGTCCCTCCATATACTTATATATACTATCTCTAAGAACGCTTTCGATCAATTTACCTACCACAGATGTCAAACGTACAGGCCGATAGTTGCTAGGCTTGCTCCTCGAACCCTTTTTAATCAAAGGAACCACATGTGCAACACGCCAATCCTCCGGCACTATACCCGTCTCTAATGACATTTGAAAAATCACTGACAGAGCCTCCGCTATTTCCTCACTAACTTCTCTCAAGGTCCTGGGGAAAATTCTGTCAGGACATGGAGATTTATCCACCTTTATATGTTTCAAAAGGTCAAGTACTACCTCTTTCTTAAACACTATAGTCTCCATATTTACCCCATTTGCTTCCTTTACCCTGCACAGTTCAATATCCTTCTCAGTAAATACTGAGGAAAATAAATTGTTCAAGACCTCCCCCATCTCTTTTGGCTCAACACACATTTGTCCTTTGTGATTCTCAATTGGAACAATTTTATCTCTCACTTTGCTTTTGCTATTTACATATTTGTAGATTTTCACCCTCCTTGCTATAGCCACCACATACCTTCTTTTAGCTTTTCTAATTTATTTCTTAAGATTCTTTTTACATTCAATATACTACCCAAACATCTTTTTTCCCTGTTTCTTATATTTATTGTAATACTCCCTCTTTTTTCGAACAAGTTTCCAATATCCCTTGAGACCAGGTCTCTCTCAAACTTTTGACCTTGCATTTCAACCTCACAGGTATATAAAGATTTTGTACTCTTAAAATCTCTCCTTTAAAAGACCTCCATTTCTCTATTACATCCTTCCCAGAAAACAAATTGTCCCAATCCATCCCTTGTAAATCCTTTCACATCTCCTCAAACCTAGCTTTTCCCCACTTCAAAACCACAACTCTGGGTCCAGACCTATCCTTTTCCATAATTACCTTGAAGCTAATGGCACCATGATCACTGGACCCAAAGTGCTCCTCCACACATACCTCTGTCACCTGACCCATCTCATTCTCCAACAGTAAATCCAACACAGCTCCCTCTCTAGTTGGTACCTCCATGTACTGATGTAAAAAGCTCTCCTGCACACATTTTACAAACTCCAACCCATCCAGCCCTTTCATGGATGGGTTTCCCAATCAATATTTGGAAAATTATTACAAATATCTGCTATCTCCCTACTAATTTGTTCCTCTAATTTGCGTTCGCCATACGGTGGTCTATAATACACCCCTATAATTGTAACATCCCCGTTCCCATTCTTCATTTCCACCCAAATAGCCTCCCTGGACGAGCCTTCTATTCTATCACACCAAAGCACCGCTGTAATATTTTCTCTAACAAGTAGTGCAACCCCATCCCCTCTTTTCCCCACCCCCACCCCCACCAGTTCTATCATACCTAAAGCAACTAAATCCAGGAATATTTAGCTGCCAGTCACATCCCTCCTGAAACCATGTTTCACTAATCGCTACCACGTCATACTTCCAAGTGTCAATCCATACCTTCAGCTCATCGACCTTCCTTACAATGCTCCTAGCTCTAAAATATATGCATTTTAGAGATTTCCCACTTTTTACTTCCTGTAGGCCCCTATCTTTATCAACAGCTCGCTTATGATCTTTTGCAATCGACCTCTGTCCATCTTCATATAGAGCATCCCCCTTTTCTATCACCTGGCTTTCCCCCCTCAAACACTCTACAAGCTTTCTCTGTTTGCATTTTAACCTTCTCCTTGCTGTTCTCCTTCATTTGGTTCCCTCTCCTCGGCCATTCTAGTTTAAAGTCTCCGGAGTAACCCTAATCAAAAGAATGCACTCACTCATTCATCAGTGCAAAATGGAGTTGTCCATCTCACCCACCACAATACAAATCTTCAATCCACTAAACAGCCTAAACTGCCTTACCTTCATTGGCTCTCCGCCACATGGGTGATCTCGACGCTCTCAATCTCCCCTTCCTGCGTCCGAGATCCATCACAGTGAACGCAGCCCTCTTAACTGACACTAGCATGCGCGCTACTACGCCCACGCACTGCCCCGAATAGGTCGTTCGCGGTGACCGTGACCACACCATAACCCTGCACTCTTTGACTTACTGTAAAGCTGCCTTTTTGTCTTTAAATTTAATTTTTTTAAAATTTGACATTATTAAATTTAAACGTTCCTTCTTTGGCTTGGCTTCACGGATGAAGATTTATGGAGGGGTATGTCCACGTCTGCTGCAGGCTCGTTGGTGACTGACAAGTCCGATGCGAGACAGGCAGGCATGGTTGCAGCGGTTGCAAGGGAAAATTGGTTGGTTGGGGTTGGGTGTTGGGTTTTTCCTCCTTTATCTTTTGTCAGTGAGGTGGGCTCTGCGATCTTCTTCAAAGGAGGTTGCTGCCCGCCGAACTGTGAGACGCCAAGATGCACGGTTGGAGGCGAGATCAGCCCACTGGCGGTGGTCAATGTGGCAGGCACCAAGAGATTTCTTTAAGCAGTCCTTGTACCTCTTCTTTGGTGCACCTCTGTCTCGGTGGCCAGTGGAGAGCTCGCCATACAACACGATCTTGGAAAGGCGATGGTCCTCCATTCTGGAGACGTGACCCACCCAGCGCAGTTGGGTCTTCAGCAGCATGGATTCGATGCTTGCGGACTCTGCCAGCTCGAGTACTTCAGTGTTGGTGATGAAGTCATTCCAATGAATGTTGAGGATGGAGCGGAGACAACGCTGGTGGAAGCGTTCTAGGAGCCGTAGGTGATGGCGGGAGAAGACCCATGATTTGGAGCCGAACAGGAGCGTGGGTATGACAGGACGTCATGTGCTGGAAAGCTGGCTCTGAATGGACAACTTAAACGTACAGCACTGTAAAATACCCTTTCGGCCCACGAGGCCGTGCTGCCTAATTACACCCTATTGACCTACAAACCCTGGTAGGTTTTGAATGGTGGAAGGAAACCTGAGCCTCTGGGAAAGACCCACACAGACATGGGGAGAACGTAAACCTCCTTATAGACAGTACGGGATTAGAATCCAGTCCTGATCACTGGCGCTGTACAAGCGTCGCACTAACTGCTACATTGTGTTGACTTAAGAGTGAGTTGACTTGCCACAAAACAAAGCTTATCACATTTCTGTGCTTTTACTACAATCACAGTGTCTGTAGGCTCCGTGTTTTATTCAATATTGAATTCAACAATTTCAGATAACCAATCCAATGGATTCTGCTGTTTGGCCATCAAATTGCAGTTTTTACTCTCCACGCAGCAGAATCTTTCCAGCAATTTCTGTTTTACTTTCATCTCAGTCTTTTTCTCTGGCAAATAGTTGGAGTCTGAGACTTGTGTAG